>NC_084732.1:56681345-57281345 GCF_033978785.1 Entelurus aequoreus
TCGTCAGTTATTTATAAGTCCCTTTTTATGCAGCATATTTGGTTAATATTTATGTTTCTAATCAGCCTGACCAACACTCAAGGTTTTTGTCTTAAATATATAATAATCTTTGAGATTAACACATCCATCCATCCATTTTCTACCGCTTATTCCCTTCGGGGTCGCGGGGGTCGCTGGAGCCTATCTCAGCTACAATCGGGTGGTTCATATAATTTGAAAAGGTTGTAAACTGTAATTAGTTTAGATATGATTATTGAATAACATTCAAATCAAGAGGAAACTTACAAATTCAATGTTGATATTTAATTGGGCCCTTGGGTCTTCTGTAGTGGAAATGTTAAGTCCTGAGCTCAAAAAGGTTAAGAACCCATGTTCTATGTGGTATATTGACCATCATTATAGCAACACCTAATACTACAAAGACCCAAATATCTCTTCAATGAACCGGCCTATGAATCAAATGTATACCTGTTCAATATTATAAATACTACAATATTGATTTATAAACAATGAAAAAGTACACCACATAATGTGAAAGTTTAATATGTCAATAACAGCTTAAAAGACACATTTGATTTTTAAATGCAATGTGAAACAAAAACATTGGTTGAACACAAAGTGCAATGATTAAATGATGGCTGAAGCCAATTAGTAGTAGTCAGTCCACAGAGTTAGTGATCTAGTGGCTCACTTATTTCCCTAAAAAGAGCAAACATGAAAAACATAAAACCTGCATTTTTACAATCCCCATATCAGAACACATCCTTCAGATTCAGCAATAAATGTCAACTCAGCAACAATTATATCCTTAACAAACATCTGTTTACATTTGGACATCTTCAACTCCATCCCCTGCATGTTTTAGTTGCCTGAATTGACTTGTGAATGTAATAAACTATATTAACTGGATACAATACCACCAACGACACTTTTACAAAATGTGCACATAAGAAAGATGAACACTTCAGCAGATAAAAATATTTAAAAGTAAGTCATTCAAAGTAGGGATGGGTACCTTTCACATTTTAACCAATATGGTACCGATTACCCGTACCTGTAAATAGATACCAGTAATAAACGGTACCAATTTTTGGTACTTTTCTGTGTATTATCTAGTAGACTTTGCAAGCAGTTGCAATTCCAAGACGAACGATGGCAGTAGTGTATGGACTACGGTGTGTTGCCTAGTCAGGAAGTAGCCTTTGCCAATTAGTTGAATGTGCCAGTCTTGTCTTTTTTGAGTCCTACAAAGTATTTATACTCAAAGTATTGTACTTATTACACACCAGCTGGTTCATTGTAACCTGCATCTTAGTTGTAGTTTTCATTACCAAATTTGGAGGGGTTATAATTGCCATGTAAAATCACTAATGCTAATTGGTAGGATTTATATGGCATCAAGCTAGCACATTTTGAAAAGTGGAGCCGTATTTTGAGTGCTTTCTATTAGGCATACTCACTTTGTTTGTATGGAAAATTGTAAATTACAGAGATCATAAAATTGATTATTGAACAATTTGTTTCCCACATATTCATTTTTACTCAAAAACCTGCACATCTAATTCAATTCTGGTTGGTGCCAAATAGTATAAAAACATGTTTGTGTTTGTTGGTGTCCAGGTCATATAATCCACAAAGGTTGAATCGATGCAAATAGACTCTTCTGAAACATTTTCAACAAAAAAAGCCCAGTTGCCTCCATTTGGCCTTTGAAATATTATAAAAGGCCTTTCAGTCAAATAAAAACGACAAAAAACAAAAAAGTGGGTTAACCGGCCCTGCACGGTGTTCCTTATTTTTCAGGTAGTTGGCAACACAATCCCCATCCCTACTTCAAAGTAACATAGGCATACGTATGTTTCAAAACAATAAAAATGCATACATAGCACATAGTGTATTACAAAAATCACCACATTTCTTTCTTTCTAGAAAACAAAACTGACTTCTCCAATTATAGCATTATATTATACATTATACAAGGGAACGCAAGCTTCATTCCACTCCAAGTCCCAACACTTCAATGCTCATCACGATTACACAAAAACAATACAGCATAGTGAGGAAACAAAGTATTTGCAGCCCTACTGATTTTGTAAGTTTACCAAGATGTGAACAGTACATCATTTTTATGGTAGATTTATTTTAGTGAAGTGAAGTAGAGTGAATTATATTTATATAGCGCTTCATTGAAACCAGTGTGGGTGGCACTGGGAGCAGGTAGGTGAAGTATCTTGCCCAAGGACAAAACAGCAGTGACTAGGATGGCGGAAACGGGGATTTAAACCTGGAACTCTCAAGACCGAGCCATGCCGGTTGGTAATTTAAAAAAATAGTTTATAAAAAATTAGTATTTGATTGAAATACATATTACATTTGAGTGAAATAAGTATTAAATTACTACTGACCAGCAGGCACAGACCCACTGAGTGTTCACGAAACACACAAATTAAGAAAGTACTCCTCATCTCCACCCGTTATGTGTACAAAATACACCTATCACACCAACACTTCATTCAAAACGCTTCACCACCATGGACGAGCCCACCTCAACCTCCTCATGCTCTCTCAAGGAGAGCATGTCCTAAATTCCAAGCTGCTGTTTTGAGGCATGTTAAAAAAAATAATGCACTTTGTGACTTCAATAATAAATATGGCAGTGTCATGTTGGCATTTTTTTCCATAACTTGAGTAGATTTATTTTGGAAAACTTTGTTACTTTGTTTAATGCATCCAGCGGGGCATCACAACAAAATTAGGCATAATAATGTGTTAATTCCACGACTGTATATATGGGTATCGGTTGATATCGGAATCGGTAATTAAGAGTTGGACAATATCGGCAAAAAAGCCATTATCGGACATCTCTAACCACTACAACTATAAAAAAACAAACTACAATGCACTACTACATCTACAAAAAAACTACAAACCACTACTGCATCTATTAAAAAGACTACAATACACTTCTACAACTACAATACAGTCGGATGGATCTCTGTCGTTGACAGCAATTAATTTACACCAACTAAAAACTACTTTTTGTATTGGGATCAAATACTTATTTACTGCAATCCAATACAAATTAATTAATAAACTTTATTTTTTTTGTAATTCCATTACTTGGTACAATCAAGCTAACACAAAAAAAGATGTGGTATTCATATATTTGTAAGAGTAAACTTAGTCGGTAATCAGGAGATCAAATATTTATTTCCTTACTGTAGATTAGATTAGATGACAAAAGTAAAAAGTTATAGAAAAGTGTCTTAGTGGTTTCATGAGCACGGGCAGAGTAGAAATAAGCGAATCGACAGTTGATGACACTTCAAAATGTTGAACAATACCGATGCAGTTCCTGCATTTTTGCAGACACTGCGTTCATCCGCCTGCTCCGACCTTCCCTCATTCAACAAGATCCCGAGATACTTGAACTCCCGCCAACCCAAAGGGTGCAATCCGCCTTTTTCAAGCTGCAAACTATGGCCTTAGATTTCGACATGCTGATTCTCATCCCAGAAGCTTCACACTTAGCTGTGTGTAGATACCTTCATGATCCAATCAAATGAAATAGTGGCTACAAACCATCATTCATCAAATGGTTTTCACTCGATGCAGTGTGATGCTACGAGTATTCTGCTAGCTACCAAAAATAATGAGTATTCATTTCTCCAAGTGAAAATAATACGTTCACAAAAAGTAGGGCTTTCACTTCACCATTTTCTAACGTAAAGTGCATGTGTCAGCATTTTTAGCTCATCCACTGTTTTACATGTCAGCAGTTATTTCATATGCTGATGTATTGTGTCTGTGTTTACTTTCACAAGTGCTTTCTTTAAAGCTGGGGAGGTTCAAGTCTTTTACACAATGGGGTCACACAGAAAAATTGATGAAGGTGTGTATCGATACAACTTTTTCATCTAACAATACCAATATTGCCGCATTAAGTATTGGCTGATACCACTACTGATCTGATACGCTATCAGCAATAATGCTTACTTATATACTTGTAATATTTTGTAGTGTGGCTTGTTAGAAAAGGCTTGATCAAGTGAAATTACTCATAGATTAATGGCAGGTATAAACAATTCCAAATGTATTTTTTTATTAATAGTCTAGAATAGATTTATGCTGTATTTAAGTTGAAGTGGAGTGGTAGTTGTTTTTATGGCGACACATATAACCACGATAATTGATGTTTTTGCAATCCCATAGTTGTTTTTGTGCTGATATTGGATCAGGATACCTCTAATGTGGGGCCACAAGTCATATTTCTATTTATTATACATGCTAAAATCAATCCAACACAGGTATACACGTCAAGTCACAAAGGGAACCTCCTTAGATTTGTTGTTTCTCATTAATTTTGTTTACTATTATTATTATTATTATGTTAACTAATATTTTTTAGAGCTCTAACTAACTCAAATCTTGCAAGCACGTTATTCAAAAATGTACACACCCCCTCCAAAAAAACTTTAACAAAAGACGAGTGAGAAAAACCTGCCACAATTGTCGGCTCGACAGGACATCTGGTACACATGCTCATCATGGCAGGATGCAAGGAACTTTGATCTTGGACAGGGGTGTCCAAAGTTTTTTATTGGACCACGACCTGCTCTAAAAATTCAATTAATTAATTAATTATTAAGGAGTTATTTCAGATATAACAACTATTTGCTTTGTCACCAATAACACAATAGCTAAGATAATGTTTTTTTTTCTCAAATCATTTAGCATATACTGATGAGCACTGCATTGGTTTTAGCATATTTCATGTAAAAATCATGTAAAGTGGCCCTGTGCATTCTTTAGTTTTTCAATATGCCACCCTCAGTGGACACCCCTAATACTTAAGTAAATAATTTTCCAAGTCAGAAAAACTGCAGAAAAAAAACAAATGAATATAAGTAATGGGACAAGTAAACAGGTTATAACACAAATTATCAATGAGCAAAAGCCAGCAGGGGACCTCAAGGGAGGGGGAATCGATCAACGGATTGTGAATACGCCAAGACCAACCAACAAGATTGGTTGTTGAACTTTAAACCTTTCCCTTTTAAAGCCACAAGGTGTCAGATGACGGTTGCTGTCATCAGTTTATCCAGGCGTACTTCTCCAGACCATTGTCCTTCCATAACTGACAACGAGCAGCCGAATAGTTGTTGGCAACAACGAGGCTGCTGGACAAGAGTGCTGTGGCTGCTGGATAATCTGGCCATGAGTCTTCCATTTTACCTGCAAGAGGGAGACATTCTCATTTTATTCTCCATCCACAACAGTGAAATTTGTTGCACTTGTTCCAGGACCTATTTCGGACAATTTCTGATGATTTTATCCAAATCTGTCCATTAGTTATGTTGATAATTATTAGATTACGCAAATGGTTGCATTTTTTTTTATGAAGCAGCACATGCCAACATGGTGTTGCTTATTTTTTTTTCAGGAAGCTGGCAACCCTAGCTGTGAAGTATCAACACGCTGAGGTACGAAGTTTGTGTATTACAAACCCTGTTTCCATATGAGTTGGGAAATTGTGTTGGATGTAAATATAAACGGAATACAATGATTTGCAAATCATTTTCAACCCATATTCAGTTGAGTATGCTACAAAGACAACATATTTGATGTTCAAACTGATAAACATTTTTTTTTTGCAAATAATCATTAACTTTAGAATTTGATGCCAGCAACACGTGACAAAGAAGTTGGTAAAGGTGGCAATAAATACTGATAAAGTTGAGGAATGCTCATTGAACACTTATTTGGAACATCCCACAGGTGAACAGGCAAATTGGGAACAGGTGGGTGCCATGATTGGGTATAAAAGTAGATTCCATGAAATGCTCAGTCATTCACAAACAAGGATGGGGCGAGGGTCACCACTTTGTCAACAAATGCGTGAGCAAATTGTTGAACAGTTTAAGAAAAACCTTTCTCAACCAGCTATTGCAAGGAATTTAGGGATTTCACCATCTACGGTCTGTAATATCATCAAAGGGTTCAGAGAATCTGGAGAAATCACTGCACGTAAGCAGTGACCTTCGATCCCTCAGGCTGTACTGCATCAACAAGCGACATCAGTGTGTAAAGGATATCACATGGGCTCAGGAACACTTCAGAAACCCACTGTCAGTAACTACAGTTGGTCGCTACATCTGTAAATGCAAGTTAAAACTCTCCTATGCAAGGCGAAAACCGTTTATCAACAACACCCAGAAACTCCGTCGGCTTCGCTGGTCCTGAGCTCATCTAAGATGGACTGATACAAAGTGGAAAAGTGTTCTGTGGTCTGACGAGTCCACATTTCAGATTGTTTTTGGAAACTGTGGACGTCGTGTCCTCCAGACCAAAGAGGAAAATAACCATCCGGATTGTTATAGGCGCAAAGTGTAAAAGCCAGCATCTGTGATGGTATGGGGGTGTATTAGTGCCCAAGACATGGGTAACTTACACATCTGTGAAGGCGCCATTAATGCTGAAAGGTACATGCAGGTTTTGGAGCAACATATGCTGCCATCCAAGCAACGTTACCATGGACGCCCCTGCTTATTTCAGCAAGACAATGCCAAGCCACGTGTTACATCAACGTGGCTTCATAGTAAAAGAGTGCGGGTACTAGACTGGCCTGCCTGTAGTTCAGACTTGTCTCCCATTGAAAATGTGTGGCGCATTATGAAGCCTAAAATACCACAACAGAGACCCCCGGACTGTTGAACAACTTAAGCTGTACATCAAGCAAGAATGGGAAATAATTCCACCTGAGAAGCTTAAAAAATGTGTCTCCTCAGTTCCCAAACGTTTACTGAGTGTTGTTAAAAGGAAAGGCCATGTAACACAGTGGTGAACGTGCCCTTTCCCAACTACTTTGGCACGTGTTGCAGCCATGAAATTCTAAGTTAATTATTATTTGCAAAAAAAAAAATAAAGTTTATGAGTTTGAACATCAAATATCTTGTCTTTGTAGTGCATTCAATTGAATATGGGTTGAAAAGGATTTGCAAATCATTGTATTCCGTTTATATTTACATCTAACACAATTTCCCAACTCATATGGAAACGGGGTTTGTACATGCAGAAGGTATCACTCCAGTTTACTGTTGCACTTAAACACATGGTGTTGTTGGAGAAGAACAAAGCTTGTTTATTTGACATTATTTTCATTAACCAAACTGTTTTGTGATATCAAAAACTAAACACTCTGTTACAATCAAGTTGTGGGTTTTTCATATCACAAAGTTAATACTTTAAAAAATTCACTCATGTGATGTAGCTTGTTAATGTTTTATGGTGTATAGTTAATTACTATCGGACAATTCCTGCTCAAACTCTTAATAGATCTGTCCTGATACAGCATGTACATACATTAGTATATGTCAATGTAGACAAAATGTACATAACTCAAAAAAATAGCTCCCTCTTTAAAAATGTAAAAATAGAGAAACATGAATTATGTAATGGGAAAAAAAAGCTGACACATTAATACTATTAATGAACAAAAACACAAATATGTGTCTTTAAATATATGGATAAAGTTTATCTATAGCCTTTTTATTACACCTTACAAATTACATGATCAGGGTTTGCCCTACATGTAAATGAGCGTGGCGCAACGCCACAGCCAGATTAATGCTGGCAAACCTTCAAAATACGTTTTTTTTTTTTAACATGAAAACACTTTTTTAACACCTAAACAAATTTAAGTGATATATTCTATGAATGGATATACCGTATATAGTCTATTATTGACGTACTATTGGCTATAATAAGTTTGAAAAACAGCTGAAATATCATTAAAAAACGTTCCTCATTGCTTTATTTTGAAAAAACAAACGTGCATCTTGATTGCCTGTGAGACGCTTGTCAGCTGGTCACGCACCTAAATGGAGTTGACACCCGGCAAATGTAAGGAGAGAAAGTTGAAGGGAAAGTTATTTTAGGCTAATTATGGGGACGGCGTGGTGCAGTTGGGAGAGTGGCGGTGCAAGCAACCTGAGGGTTCCTGGTTCAATCCCCACCTTCTACCAACCTCGTCACGTCCGTTGTGTCCTTGAGCAAGACACTTCACCCTTGCTCCTGATGGGTCGTGGTTAGCACCTTGCATGGCAGCTCCCGCAATCAGTGTGTGAATGTGTGTGTGAATGGGTGAATGTGGAAATAGTGTCAAATCACTTTGAGTACCTTGAAGGTAGAAAAGCGCTATACAAGTATAACCATTTAAAGGCCTACTGAAACCCACTACTACCGACCACGCAGTCTGATAGTTTATATATCAATGATGAAATCTTAACATTGAAACACATGTCAATACGGCCGTATAAAGTGCAATTTTAAAATTCCCGCCACACTTCCGGTTGAAAAACTCCTTTGGATATGATTTATGCGCGTGACGTCACAAAATCCACGGAAGTGGGTGTACCCCATCTGACCCGATATAAAAACCTCTTGTTTTCTTCGACAAAATTCCACAGTATTCTGGACATCTGTGTTGGTGAATCTTTTGCAATTTGTTTAATGAACAATGGAGGCTGCAAAGAAGAACGTTGTAGGTGGGATCGATCGGTGTATTAGCGGCTAAGTACAATGCTTACAGCAACACAACAAGGACTACTTACTACGCCTAGCCGATGCTTGCCGCCAAACCCACAGAGGAAGTCCTTCGTCGCGCCGTCGATCGCTGGAATGCAGGTGAGCACGGCTGTTGATGAGCAGATGAGGGCTGGCTGGCGTAGGTGGAGCGCTAATGTTTTTATCATAGTTCTGTGAGGTCCGGTTGCTAAGTTGCTAAATTAGCCTTAGCGTCGTTAGCAACAGCATTGTTAAGCCTTACCAGGCTGAGAATTTTTAACCGTTTAGTTACATGTACATGGTTTAATAGTATTGTTGATCTTCTGTCTATCCTTCCAGTCAGGGGTTTATTTATTTTGTTTCTATCTGCATTTGAGAACGATGCTATCACCTTAGCTCAGTAGCTAAGTGTGTCACCCATGTATTGTCGTGGAGATAAAAGTCACTTTAAATGTCCATTTCGCGTGCTCGACTCTCATTTTCAAGAGGATATAGTATCCGAGGAGGTTTAAAATACAAATCCGTGATCCACAATAGAAAAAGGAGAGAGTGTGGAATCCAATGAGCCAGCTTGTACCTAAGTTACGGTCAGAGCGAAAAAAGATACGTCCATCACTGCCTCTCCAGTCCTTCACTGTAACGTTCCTCATCTACGAATCTTTCATCCTCGCTCAAATTAATGGGGTAATCGTCGCTTTGTCGCTCCGAATCTCTCGCTCCATTGTAAACAACGGGGAATTGTGAGGCATACTAGCTCCTGTGACGTCACGCTACTTCCGGTGCAGGCAAGGCTTTTTTTATCAGCGAGCAAAAGTTGCGAACTTTATCGTCAATTTTCTCTACTAAATCCTTTCAGCAAAAATATGGCAATATCGCGAAATGATCAAGTATGACACATAGAATGGATCTGCTATTCCCGTTTAAATAAAAAAAATTCATTTCAGTAGGCCTTTAATGCATGCATTTTAAGCCTGTGTAAGCTACCCTAAATCTTTTGACATTACTACCGACAATGAAGTCTAACTTTATACCGTGTGCAACTTCGAACCACAGTTTTGACATTGCTGTGTGTAGTGTGCGTTTGTGCCTGTGCGTGTTTGGGTTTTCTCTTGGCACGATATATATATATATATATATATATATATATATATATATATATATATATATATATATATATATATATATATATATATATATATATATTAGGGCTGCAACTAACGATTAATTTGATAATCGATTAATCTGTTGATTGTTACTTCGATTGATCGATTAATAATCGGATAAAAGAGACAAACTACATTTCTATCCTATCCAGTATTTTATTGGAAAAAAAACAGAATACTGGCACCATACTTATTTTGATTATTGTGTCTCAGCTGTTTGTAAATGTTGCAGTTTATAAATAAAGGTTTATTAAAAAATAAAAAAACATTTTAAATAAAAAAAACTAAATAAAAAAAAAAACCTCTGCGCATGCGCATAGCATAGATCCAACGAATCGATGACTAAATTATTCGGCAACTATTTTAATAATCGATTTATTTTAATCGATCTAATCGATTAGTTGTTGCAGCCCTAATATATATATATATATATATATATATATATATATATATATATATATATATATATATATATATATATATATATATATATATATATATATATATATATATATATATATATACACACATATATGTATATATATATGTATATATATATATATATATATACATATATATTTATATATCTATATATATGTCATTGGAGACTGTACATTTTTCAGAGATAGGAATGTTAGTGTGAAGGATTGTTATGTGTCCCTGTGATTGGCCGTGCCAATTTGAGTTAGCTTGTCTAAGAGCTAGTCCATTGTACGTTAGCATTAAGCTAGCAGCATTAGAGCTCAACCTTTATCCTGTGTAATTGTATTGCTTTTTTCAATTTATTCCAGATTATATTATTAATCTAATGTGTAATGTGTGTACAGTCGTGGTCAAAAGTTTACATACACTTGTGAAGGACATAATGTCATGGCTGTCTTGAGTTTCCAATAATTTCTACAACTCTGATTTTTTTGTGATAAAATGATCGGAGCACATACTTGTTTGTCACAAAAACATTCATGAAGTTTGGTTCTTTTATGAATGTATTATGGGTCTACTGAAAATGTGACCAAATCTAAAGCATACAGCAACATACATTATCAATGTTAGTGATGTAGAAAAGTTACAATGAAATCAAATTAGCTTCTTGGCATGGCCTCTTGACTTCATGTGAGTGATTATGATTGACGACACCTGTTGACTTCTCTGAGCCCATTTAAATAGGGCTCATGTGATGCAGTCATTACACTCGGTTACAAACGCGACAATGGGAAAGTCAAAGGAACTCAGCACAGAACTGAAAAAACTAATCATTGACTTAAACAAGTCAGGAAAGTCACTTGGAGCCATTTCAAAGCAGCTTAAAGTCCCAAGAGCAGTTCGTAAGTATAAAGTGCATGGCACAGTTTTGTCACTGCCCCCACAGGAAGAAAACGCAAGCTATCACCTGCTGCTGAGAGAAAATTGGTCAGGATGATCAAGAGTCAACTGAGAACCACCAAAAAGCAGGTCTGCAATGAATTGGAAGCTGCTGGAACACAGGTGTCAGTGTCCACAGACAAGCATGTTTTTCATCGCCATGGACTGAGAGGCTACCATTCAAGAAGAAAGCCCTTGCTCCAGAAGCGACACCTTAAGGCTCGTCTAAAGTTTGCTGCTGATCACATGGACAAAGATAAGACCTTCTGAAGGAAAGTTCCGTGGTCAGAAAGAAACAAAAATTGAGCTGTTTGGCCACAATACCCAGCAAAATGTTTGGAGAAGAAAAGGTGAGGCCTTTAATCCCAGGAACAATCCTACCGTCAAGCATGGTGGTGGTAGTATTATGCTTTGGGCCTGTTTTGCTGCAAATGGAACTGGTGCTTTACAGAGAGTAAATGGGACAATGAAACAGGAGGATTACCTCCAAATTCTTCAGGACAACCTAAAATCATCAGCCCGGAGGTTGGGTCTTGGGTGCAGTTGGGTGTTCCAACAGGACAATGACCCCAAACATATGTCAAAAGTGGTAAAGGAATGGCTAAATCAGGCTAGAATTAAGGTTTTAGAATGGCCTTCCCAAAGTCCTGACTTAAACCCCATTGACAACATGTGGACAATGCTGAAGAAACAAGTCCATGTCAGAAAACCAACAAATTTAGCTGAACTGAACCACTTTTGTCAAGAGAAGTGGTCAATATTTCAACAAGAAGCTTGTGGATGGCTACCAAATGCGCCTTATTGCAGTGAAACTTGCCAAGGGACATGTAACCAAATATTAACATTGCTGTATGTATACTTTTGACCCAACAGATTTGGTCACATTTTCAGTAGACCCATAATAAATTCATAAAAGAACCAAACTACATGAATGTTTTTTGTGACAAACAAGTATGTGCTCCAGTCACTCTATCACAAAAAAATAAGAGTTGTAGAAATTATAGGAAACTCAAGACAGCAGTGACATTATGTTCTTTACCAGTGTATGTAAACTTTTGACCATGACTGTATGTGCACTTCATGTGTATATATAATGTACTTTCTTTAGTGTGGTTAGTTTTACAGTGACTTCATTGTGAAGAATATTAACAAAACACCTCATTCGCTAAATTGCAACATTCAGAGAGGGAAGAATATAGTGTAGTCTCTGTTACCTTTTACAATAAGCAGCAACAATGGGAAAAAGCATTGAACAAAGACAGCACAGTCTACCAAGTCAAATTGTGAACTGAAGTGAATTATATTTATATAGCGCTTTTCTCTATGACTCAAAGCGCTTTACATTGTGAAACCCAATATCTAAGTTACATTTTTAAACCAGTGTGGGTGGCACTGGGAGCAGGTGGGTAAAGTGTCTTGCCCAAGGACACAACGGCAGTGACTAAGATGGCAGAAGCGGGGATCGAACCTGGATCTGAACCTGACATTCATTGTGTTAAAGATGATTCTGATTATGTAAGAATTTTTTTAAAATTAATATTATTAATGGTATTAATAACTAATATCACTAATATTTTTTAATGAACATAAAACATTTGTTGCCTTTTTAAAGAAAATATATGCATCATTGCAAATCAAAATTATCATGTCATATATATGATGAAGTGAAGTTAAGTATATTTATATAGCGTTTTTTTTATAGTGATTTAAAGCGCTTTACATAGTGAAACCCAATATCTAAGTTACATTTAAACCAGTGTGAGTGGCACTGGGAGCAGGTAGCACAACGGCAGTGATGAAGATGACGGAAGCGGGGATTGAACCTGGAACCCTTAAGTTCCTGGCACGGCATATACGGTGGCAATCTAGGGGAAACCTGATGATGGTGTCGCGTTCCCAACCCACCCCAACACTAATTTACCTAACATAATATAATCATGATTATTATTTTGGCCATAATTGTGCAGTTCTATGTGTACGACTAGCTCTCATATATGAACACTAATTTTATCTATATAGACAAAAAGTGCTTATGGCCATCAGGTGCCATCTTGCAAAATTCTTACATTTGTTTAAATTGTTCATCTGTTATATAAATTAGGGCTGCAACTATTAGTCGACACTGTCGACAAATGTTGACAGTAAAATTTGCCGCTGACAGTTATATTTGTCGACAATAGTTGTGACGTGATCACTCGTGTTTTTCCGGGCAGAAGTGGGTCACTCGCCAAAACATTGCTAGTGATAAGTTTGAGGATATTTCCTCTTATTCTTGTTAAAAACATGAATACCTTGCTCATTTTTTATGGCAGTACATCTGTGATACGCAAGCATTTACAGCGGAGACAGGATGTCAGACATTTGGAGGGAGGATGCGGTCTCAACTTTAGTAAGATTGTTAGCTTGTGCCTTGACGCTAGCTAACAAGTTAGATTGTGTCTTTTGTTGTTTGTTTTCATTGCTGATATTTTAACTGGGTTTTTTAAATACATACACAAGTTTATGTTTTTTTTTTTTTTTTTAGCACTTTGCCGTTCCTTTCTTTTAAATGGACAACATTTTTAGTACCGTAATTTCCGGACTACAAGCCGCACCTGACTATAAGCCGCACCAGCTAAATTTAGGGGAAAATACAGATTGCTCCATATATAAGCCGCACCCGACTATAAGCCGCAGGGTTTTGATGTGTAATTACCGTAGTATATAGGGGTTCCTGCTACCACGGAGGGGATTGTCGGGACAGAGATGACTGTTCGGGAACGCAAAGCGTCCCATTTATTAACAATAAATCTTTCAATCATTCAATCAAACTTTCACATCTTTGACATGGCGAACAGCATTCGTGCAGAGTACAAATAATACAACGGTGCAAAGTAATACAAAGTGCTCGCCTGTACGTTATCAAAATAACCAGCCTACCGGTATATGAAAAGTCAGTCTTTAATCATTGTGTCATCGTCTTCCTCCTGCGTACTAAAACCACCGAAATCCTCTTCGTCGGTGTCGGAGAAGAACAGGCCGTAAATAAGCCGCACCGTTGTATAAGCCGCAGGGACCAGAACGAGGGGAAAAAGTAGCGGCTTATAGTCCGGAAATTACGGTAATTGAAATTTTTGTAACAGCTGAATAAGCAGCACAGTTCCAGTATGAATACATATTTATGAATGAATTAGTCATATTTGTAGTTCATAAGCACATGCCTGAAAATAATTTAAGCTGCATTTATAAATCGATGGAAAAATTAGAGCCATTAAATGTGTACGCTTTATTATCAGACTAATCGTTAAGATAATCGTTGAGTAATCGACTATCTAAATAATCGTTAGATGCAGCCCTAATACACACACACACACACACACACACACACAAACACACACACACACACACACACACACACACACACACACACACACACACACACACACACACACACACACACACACACACACACACACACACACACACACACACACACACACACACACACTCTCAAACCTATGTTAGCGGCCGTTTGTCTATAGTGGCCACAAAAATTTCCACTACACAGAAAAGTAGTGTTATAAACCTTATCTATAATGGCCACCTGTATAATGCAGCCCAGGGCCACTTATTTTGCTTCCCGAAATGTTTTTTTTTACACCGTGTATTGCGGCCACTAATATCAAAGGTTTCTGCAATAATGCATGGTGTTGATAGATGAAGTTTCAGGTGTTGGTATTATTTGTTTAGTCTTTTTTAGGATATACTTATACAATTATTTTCTTGAAGAGCTGCAGCTATCGAATATTTTAGTAATCGAGTATTCTATCGAATATCCCGATCGATTAATCGAGTAATCGAATAAATCATATTTGTGCTTTAAAAATAAATAAATATATATAATATATATTTTTTTGTCCTTTCTAGCTTTTCAGGCAAATCATGTTGTTAATGTAGATGCCCATATCGGCTGTACAAACTTACTTTACAAAAGAGAAGTGTGGGATACTTCTCTTGTTGCCTTATTTGTATTTTATTAAATTGATTTATATTATTGTTTGGTGCAGCCGGGCCGGAGCAATATTTTTGCTTAATTAAGGTTTAATCATACATGTTAAGATGTGCCCTCATTTATTGCGTTTGGCCTAATTGTCTTTTATTTCATAAACGCCTGTTTTCATTATTGAAGGCTGACACGCACTGCTGAAATGAGTCCGTGGTTGATTGTGCCAATTTGTGAGTGCTAATAAAAACAGGTGCGCTCACAGCCCTATGTGCTGTGTGGTGTGACCGCATAAACACAGTTCTTGTCTCTCGTGTGTTTTTGATGATTATTATACAGTGTTTAAATGGTGGTTTCTCCACGCAAATCCACTGAGCTGTTTTCAACCTGCCAACAATACATAAACAATATAAAAAGACAAACCACTTAATGACAACAGTTTCAAATTTTAAGAATGCAATACAGTTCATTGCATTCTTTGCATGCAAAATAGTAATCAATGTTCATTTTGCCATCATAACATGTTTGAGATGAAAACCCATATATAAAATTAGTTCAAAATTAATATTCCCTGAGAAAGTTAAAATAAAACTATATTCTTAGTATCAAAAATAAAACAATAAGAACAGTTTCCATTATATTAAACATATAAAGTGGATTAGGTAGTGCCTTTAAGGCCATGTCCACACAAACAAGGAGAGTTTCAAAAACACATTTGGGGTTAAATCAATCTCCATCCACACAAGTGTAGTTTCAAAATAGAATGGACTAGAATAGAAAGTACTTTATTGATCCCTGGGGGTCTGTGTCTACACACAAACGCATACACCTGCTGTCATGCACATTTTGTCCAATCAGAAGAATGAAAAAAGCAGCAATAGCTGACTTGGTGCAGCATTACACCTCCTATTGTGTTTACCTCCTATTGTGTTTATTCTGATATACTTTAGATGTACAATGACCTGTACATTATTTTTAAAACCTGCCTGCACGTACACATAATCCTGGGAACATTATTAAAGAGCGAATGCACGCCCTTGCTGCTGAAACCCAACACTCATTTAATTATAACATGTTTAGCAACATGGTGATGTATTACATGTGCAGCGAAGTGTACATTATTTCTAAAATCAGCACGCACAAACGAGCCAAGGAAACCATTTTGCATGTTTAAGTGCCTATATAAAGTGCACGGACGTGCGTGTGCCGCTGCAAAACTCTCATGGAATTATAAAGCATTTAATCATGGATATAGTTACATGGTACATGTGTAATGAAGTGTATATTGTCTTTAACATCAGTACACACTACAAGGAGGACACTACATTATGTTTTTTTTATTTGCTTGGTTGCTTTTTATGCGCGAGCACGGTCGCGCTTGGCTCGTGGAAGCAAGACACGTAAGTTAACTTCAAGATTTGTCGTTAAACAAGGACAAAAAACATAAGATAATGTTGCATCTTTCTTATGACACAAAGCAAAAAGTCTTGCTTGTCAAAGTGGTTCCATCAGCGATCGTATCCAAAACAGCTGACTGTCATTTGCACAAAACCCATTTTGATGTGTCTTTTAATTAATGTTGAGTGAAAAGCGCAGCATGTTTACTTTCAAACATACACTAAAGTAATCGTATAGTGTGTTTAAAGCCAGCAAGGTAGTGTTGTTGAGTTTGGAAATGACAGCGCACAACCGTGACGTCATCACAAGTCTCCGTTTGTGCCGTGTACACGCATACGCTAAGCGAGAATTTTGGATCTCTACACTTGGGCCAGCGTTTGTAAGTCTGCCTTTTTAAAGACAAAAGTATGCGTCTGCGTGTAGACAAGAGGCCTAAATGTGAGCTTTGACTACTAAACGAGGCAAAATGCCGTATACAAATAAAAATAAATAAAAATAAATAACTTAACGACGCCTCGACGCAGCAAAAATTCCTCGAATATATTTTGTAACCGAATTACTCGAGGAATCGTTTCAGCTCTATTTTCTTGTTATGAATTGTTTCCTTCCATAATATTTAAAGTTGAATAATTTTATAAAAAAACATCAACTGACGATGACACTCACTTGCGGTTTACGTAAACACACACCTGTTCTGGCGAAGTGCACAAGGTGTCTTGTTATGAGGTCCTGGAATTGCTTGTCCTGATCAGAGGGTGGTGTCTCCAAAATGAAGTCGAGTCCACCAAAGAAGGCCACGATGTCCAAGCAGTGGAAAGAGAAGCGGCTATTAAAAGGAATCAGCCCAGCAGATGTGTTGACTGGTCCAGAAGGTGTGTGTGTGACCACATAGCGATAGACAGGACTCTGAAGGGCCACTGCAGTCAAGAAAAAACTAAAGTCAGTGATTTTGATTTTAATGTGAGGCAAAAATCCCAAATCATACAAAGTAAAGATTAAATCATATACCAAGATGTGCATACTGGTGCTCCTAATTTATTACACTTAAATGGGTCATATTAGGATTTTTTTTCTACAAACACTTTCCACTACATGAAATGTAATGGTGATTTTTTGGTCAAAATTTTGCATGGATTATGTTTTACAGCTCATCTTCAAGCCGCTTTCTGACTGTCTCTGCCGATGGTCTCTTCAGAATGCGCCATTTTGTGGGAGGTCTTATTTACATGCCAAAGCCCTCCACCAGGCCCAGCCCCCTTCGACAGCCCTTTTGTATTTTTTATACTTCCCTATTAAGTCTACTGACAGATATAAGTTATAACTATACGCTACTTTAGATTAGAAATGACAACGGCGGGGATTTTAGCATGTATGTGCATGTATGAGCCAGTCTGCCTCACAACAAAAGGATAAAGAAAAAGAAGAAACTTATTGACTACAACTGAATAAATATGTTGGAATTGCGCAAAGCTGTTTGTGTAAACCTCAACTATATATGGAGATATCCTCTGACGTAACAAAGGCAAAATAAGTCAATGAAGTCTCAAAGTCCTAACGCCTCTTTTGGAAGAAGGCAAAATTGTTTTATAAATATCTCTGCCATGCCTCCATGGTTTAGTGTAAAATTTTCTGCACTTATAGGTATCCCAAATACACAAAAACAGGTACCAACAGGTAAGAAAAGGTGGTTTTGCATAATAAGACCCCTTTGAAAATCTCCTAGGTCAGAGTGTGTGTGTGTGTGCTCTCAAAGGCTGTGCTTGTTCTCAAGTGACGCGTCAGATCATAGTATTAACAGTGGATGTGTTATGTCAGCATGGGCAGTCCGCGGGAGTGTCAGCCGCTCCAGTCCTGTTGAATCTGTTTACTCAATTGTTAGCCCTCGTTAATAAAACGGTTGAACGTGCTTTGGTGGTGGTGTTGCTTCTTGTCCACAAATGAGGCATTGTAGGATTATGTGGCTAATGAAACATTGAATTGTTGTTAATTTCCCCCCCGTAGTAGTAGTGGTTAGGTGTGCATATTGTGCAGGGTTTCCCCTGAATGTGGCGGACCGCCACTGCATTTTTATTTCCGCCACACATTGAAAATATATATTTTTTTTAACTTGAAAACAAATTAAAGTAATATAATGTATTGTAGCCCCCAGAAGAAATTACACAACGTCCGACACTATTTTCATCTTTTATTACCAATCTTATGATTAAAAAATGGCACAATTCCAACAGGTTTTACCTCCCGTAAAACACCTTCATCTCCGTGAGTCCGTGCTTCCCCGTACACACAACGACACTTCCTCATTCTAAACCAATCATCTTTCAGGCACGGACGGTGTGTTGGCAAACATGGGAAAAACTGACATTAAATTCAAACCACACAAACATTAAACATTACCACCAGCAGGTCGTTACAGTATGATTTGATATATATATAGCCTATTATTTGCGCACTATTGACAAGTGATGTACCGAAAACTCGACCACCGAAAGAAGACTTTGATTACCGAAAATAGTGTTGCCAAACCCGGATGAAAACAAGATGCACACCATTATCTCTAGCGTTGTCAGCATGGCTGCGATGTGGACGTAACCAGATGTTCCCGTGGACAGCGATCTACAAAATGTGCAAATATTAAGAGGACAGTGGTGGCTTTTAAGAAGAGAAAATTCAACTGGAGCATCCCGAAGCAAGTGTGACGTCATGCTTTGCGGTAGCTTGCCTTTTTCGTCAGCGACATCGAGGGACAGAAGTTAAGAGTCTCTAAACACGACTGCATTTTATAATAACACCAGAAGAAGATTAGATTTGTTGCTAGTACCGGTAGTTTTTAATTAAAATAAAAATTAAAAAAAGTCATTAAAAGTCTCTAGAATGACACTTGAAAAATTCTCAAAGTACATTGTACAATAAGCAACAACAATTGAAAATACGGCAAAACGATATAAAAGTATATCTTAGTATTATTTAATAATAACAGATTAGTTTTTAAATGTATGTATACATTTTTTTAGCCTTTTTATCCAATCCAATCGACTGTATTTATATAGCACAGTTTGGAAAACAATAAGTTTCACAAAGTGCTGCACAGGAGTTAAAACACACATTTAGAAGTCAATTGTAAAAAACTCTACTAACATTTTTTTTTTAAAGAAAATCATATCATCATAGCAGATTAGGCAAATTATTCGATGACATCATAGTGGCCACGCTCGTAACCACTCCCCTGACCATGCCACCGCCACGGGTATCTTGGCAGTCTCGGGGAAACCCTGCCTTTTCCTATATAATATCAAGTTAATTTGGAGTGTGGTGGTGGCTGTTGCTTACACTTGTAAAAAAAAAGAATTCCTAAAGGAAACTTGTTATGCTTCTGACACTATCTTGTTGACATACAGTGGTCAGTGTGTCATGTTACATCAAACATTGTTAACAGTGTTGTAACGTACACAATCGTAATAAATTAGATTACTCATTACTAGAAAATAAAAAGTATTATGTAAAAGCGTTTTTACAAACATTTGGGTTACAGCAATTCAAAAACCATTAAACTATCAAACTATTTTGAGAGAGTAAATTGTTTCAGACTTATAATAGTTTAAAAATAGTATTGTTAATCCTGTCGCCAGCTCCTGTGATAAAGCATGTTTGTTTGTGTGAGAAATAGTGTGTGTGTGTGTGCGTGTAAAAGAGTGGCCATTTTTTGTTGAGCTGTTTAAAAAAGCATAAGCTGTTTGATTGTAGAGTGCATCTCAGTTGTAGTTTTGATTACCAACTTTGGAGGTGTTGAAATCGCCATGTATAATCATTAATGCTAATCTGTAGCATGTATATGACATATCCAATGTCATTTAGCATCGAGCAAGCACATTTAGGAAAGTGGAGCATTACTTTTGAGTGCTTTCTATCAGGTATGTTAGCTTTGTTGGCATGGAAAATTGCACCATTACCGAGGGGCAGTCCTCTCTGTAATGTACATGCCCGCCAATTACTTAAACTGGTACCGAGTCTGCAACCTGATGTGACGTCACGTTCAACAGAGGTATCGAAATATGGTACTGTTTGATTTAACATGAATCGGTACTCAGTAGCACTGACAGAATACTGTCGGTACCTATACAAAGTCGGTACCCATCCCCTATAACTGACAAGACAAAACTCCAGCAGGTCAAAGCAGTGACAGGGAAGTTACCTGCAGCCCTTTGAGCCAGATCATTATTGGGGCAAGTGACTCTCAAGTCAGAAACCATTGTAGTGTATGCTCTCTCTGGACAGCGGTCTTTGGTGGGGCAGGGGGCAGAAGACGGATACAGATCCAACGCCTCTTCAGGAAGATTTACACTAAAAGTCTTCAGTTTTTCTGAGAGAAGACAAAAAAACATAAATTACAACATTCACTAATACACTACACATTTCAGTGTTTTTGTTACCTTTACATTGCAAGGGTACCCCACAGTCAGGTTTATTTATTTGAATTGTATTTTTTATATAATGCTAGGACACAACAGAAGTTATATAGATAATTTTCAAATAGAAAATGCAGCCATACCATCCATCCATCCTTCCATTCATTTTCTATCGCTTTTTAGGGCCATACATTGTTATTTTATTAAACAAACTAAATACAAATTTGTACCTCGATTTTCAGAGGCCGACTTTGCCGATGATTCAGTTTGTGACAAAAACAAATTTTGTTCCAACTTTGTATACCTTTTAGGTTGTTGAACGGCGTAACATTTGTTTGCCCATGTTTCAATCCTCAAACAAGGAATCCCCTACACGTTTTTCATTGAGCACGACTTTGAAATAACCCACCATGGGGCCAAATAAATTTGTGGTTGCCAGCACTTTGGTAAAGAAGGTTAGAAACATTATTCAATTCAAGAAAGAACTTGTAGCCAAGTACGAAGTCACCCTCCACTCCTTTCTTCGCTCATCACTGCGTTTCTAAACAACAGTCTTTAATGAAGGTATAAGTGATGTTAAATGTTCATTTGTCCAGGCAAAAGGGCTATTTTCAACTTGCTCACAAGGTAATTTTTTCAAATAAAAAAATACCAGAAGAACACCCCCGGCTCTTACCATTAGTGGTTTAAGAGAACAAATTTAATAAATAGATGTCTATAATTGTCACAATTATAAGTTTAAAGTTGTAAAACATTACCGCAAAAATTCAATGAAATGTTGGTTTTGATTGGCTTTCATCTTTCGTGTCCGTACATGCGGGCATACATGCGGCACGTGCCAAACCACAAGAGAGATCGCCACATATGAAAGGATTAAACATTGGATGCAATGTCCGCCGGGCAGTGTTTTAATCACGGAGCGAGACCATAAATTACTCAAAACGCCACCCCTGTGCCGTGATGTTCTTTTTTTTGTGCCTGTGCATTTCCTGAAGGTTTGAATGAGGATGAGGGCAGGTAACAGCACCCTCTAAGCATCTAACTAACTGTGACATACAGGAGCCCATCCATTTATCAATCTTCTTCCGCTTAATCAAGGTCGGATTGCGGGGGCAGCAGCCTAAGCGAGAAGCCCAGGCTTCCCTTTCTCTAGCCACTTTGTCCAGCTCCTCCCAGGGGAACCCAAGGCGTTCCGGGGCCAGTCTCCCCAACGTGTCTTTGGTCTTCCCCGTGGCCTCCTACCGGTCAGACATGCCCTATAAGCCTGCCCTGGGAGGCGTCCGTGGGGCATCCTGACCAGATGCCCGAAGTACCTCATCTGTCTCCTCTGGATGTGGAGGACCAGTGGCTTTACTTTGAGCTCCTCCTGAAAGACAGAGCTTCTCACTCTATCTCTAAAGGATAGCCCCAACAGATGACGAAGAAAGCTAATTTTGACCGCTTGTACCCGTGATCTTGTCCTTTCTGTCATAACCCAAAGCTCACAACCATAGGTGAGGATGGGAAACTAGATCGACCGTTAAATTTGAGAGCTTTGCCTTGCGGCTAAGCTCATGCTTTACCAAAACGGATTGATAGTGTCCGCATTACTGCAGACGCTACACCGATGCACCTGTTGATCTCACGATCCACACTTTTCCAACACTCCCTCCGAGATACTTGAAGTCCTCCACTTGGGGCAAGATCTCCTCAGCTCCATACAGAAGCATTAATTGTCAAAAATCAAATCAATAATCAAAAGATAATGAAAATAATGTATAAGCTGTGAAAAAGAGTGGAATCTCCATTTATGAACATGCATGTTGTTTCAGTGTAAGTACATGCTGATTTTAAAGATGATTCACATATTGTACGTCTACTATATCACTATTGATTTTGAAGATAATATACACATCATCGTACATCTAATATCTCCCTATATTGTATGACAATATAATATAGACAACATTGTACATATACTACATCAATATTATCAAAATATTGATTTTAAAGATAATATACACTACCGTTCAAAAGTTTGGGGTCACATTGAAATGTCCTTATTTTTGAAGGAAAAGCACTGTACTTTTCAATGAAGATAACTTTAAACTAGTCTTAACTTTAAAGAAAAACACTGTATACATTGCTAATGTGGTAAATGACTATTCTAGCTGCAAATGTCTGGTTTTTGGTGCAATATCTACATAGGTGTATAGAGGCCCATTTCCAGCAACAATCACTCCAGTGTTCTAATGGTACAATGTGTTTGCTCATTGGCTCAGAAGGCTAATTGATGATTAGAAAACCCTTATGCAATCATGTTCACACATCTGAAAACAGTTTAGCTCATTACAGAAGCTACAAAACTGACCTTCCTTTGAGCAGATTGAGTTTCTGGAGCATCACATTTGTGGGGTCAATTAAACGCTCAAAATGGCCAGAAAAAGAGAACTTTCATCTGCAACTCGACAGTCTATTCTTGTTCTTAGAAATGAAGGCTATTCCACAAAATTGTTTGGGTGACCCCAAACTTTTGAACGGTAGTGTACATGTCATTGTACATTTAATATATCATCAGTGGAACCTTAAATTATGAAACTCTATGTTTGCTAACTTTTTGATTTACCAACTATTTGATCGAGCCAAGTATGTCTCTGTGTACAAACACTTCATTCATTCATTTTGTGTCCTGCTGGCAGCCATTTTGTGCTTGCTTGTATTGAAGAGCACGCTTCAGATTACAGCAAGTTTTGGATGAAAACTGACTTTTCTGGAAAAATATGCCAAAGTGGACTTACACTATATTGCCAAAAGTATTTGGTCACCTGCCTTGACTCATATATGAACTTGAAGTGCCATCCCATTCCTAACCCATAGGGTTCAATATGATGTCGGTCCACCTTTTTCAGCTATTACAGCTTCAACTCTTCTGGAAATGCTGTCCACAAGGATTGCGGGGTGTGTTCTTCCAAAAATGCATTGGTGAGGTCACACACTGATGTTGGTCGAGAAGACCTCGCTCTCAGTCTCCGTTGTAATTCATCCCAAAGGTGTTCTATCAGGTTCAGGTCAGGACTCTGTGCAGGCCAGTCAAGTTCATCCACACCAGATTCTGTCATTCATGTCTTTATGGACCTTGCTTTGTGCACTGGTGCACAGTCATGTTGGAAGAGGAAAGAGCCCGCTTCAAACTGTTCCCACAAGGTTCGGAGCATGGAATTGTACACAATGTTTTGGTATCCTGGAGCATTCAAAGTTCCTTTCACTGGAACTAAGGGGCCAAGCCCAACTCCTGAAAAACAACCCCACACCATAATTCCTCCTCCACCAAATTTCACACTGGGCACAATGCAGTACCAAATGTACCGTTCTCCTGGCAACCTCCAAACCCAGACTGGTCCATCAGATTGCCAGATGGAAAAGTGTGATTTTATCACTCCAGAGAACGCGTCACAACTGCTCTAGAGTCCAGTGGCGACGTGCTTTACACCACTGCATCCCACGGTTTGCATTGGACTTGGTGATGTATGGCTTTGATGCAGCTGCTCGGCCATGGAAACCTTTTCCATGAAGCTCTCTGCGTACTGTACGTGGGCTAATTGGAAGGTCACATGAAGTTTGGCGCTCTTTAGCAACTGACTGTGCAGAAAGTCGGCGACCTCTTTGTGCTTCAGCATCCGCTGACCTCTCTCTGTCTGTTTACGTGGCCTACCACTTGGTGGCTGAGTTGCTGTTGTTCCCAAACTCTTCCATTTTCTTATAATAAAGCCGACAGTTGACTTTGGAATATTTAGGAGCGAGGAAATTTCACGACTGGATTTGTTGCTCAGGTGGCATCCTATGACAGTTCCACGCTGGAAATCACTGAGCTCCTGCCAACTCTTTCACAAATGTTTGTAGAAACAGTCTCTATGCCTAAGTTAAAGTTAAAGTACCAATGATTGTCACACACACACTCGGTGTGGTGAAATTATTCTCTGCATTTGACCCATCACCCTTGATCACCCCCTGGGTGCTTGATTTTATACACCTGTGGCCGGGCCAAGTGATTAGGACACCTGATTCTCATTATTTGGATGGGTGGCCAAATAGTTTTGCCAATATAGTGTATTTCACAGTGAAGGAGAAGACTTCCTCTCGTTCAGCAGGGCCTTTTCCAAGAGCACACATACACACTCAGCCTCTCCCTCAGTCCCCGTCCTTTTCCCTCTGTCTGCTCCTTTTTCCTTTCTCTCCTTTCGTTTGCTGCTCATTTGCCGATATTAATGTAGGGGGATTTTACCTTTTACAATGTTTATTATTGTAGCAATATGATTGTTTAAGTTTCGGATGTTTGTGATTTGTGATCATTTGTGAGGGCACCAAAGGGAAATCTGCGTGTGTGTGTGTGCGCATGTTGGCAGAGCAACGCATATACGACAGCAGCTTGGTGTTTTTGTTTTGGCTTGCTCATACAGAGATCGTTGACTCATCAACCCCTTGTTATGTTTGTTTGATAGACAGTACTGTACAGCACGTTATATTGTGTTCAAAGTGTACACATCTTAACTAAAATATGGACTTTTGTCAAGGCTGGAATCCATTTATCATATTTACATTGTTTCCTATGGAGAAACCTGCTTTACTATACGCACTTCTCGATTTACGAACCCAGTTTAAGAACCAATTAAGTTTGTAAATCGAGGTTTCACTGTTTTAACTTTAAAGATAATATACACGTCATTGTATATATAATATATCATGACATTGATTTTAAAGATACAATTCACATCAGTAAAGTCAAGTGCTACATATGCTTCATTATATTCTGGTACGGCAAAAATAGCATGTTCCCCGAGGTCACACGCACATGGCACCGCGCCCCCCAGGGGGCCCGCCCCACTATTTGAGAAGGACTGAGCTAATTCAACCCAAGCCACACACACACTGGACACATGCACATGCACACTGATGCATTGGCTTTAGACTTGATTGTGAATGTGCATTTGTGAAATGTATCCACCTCCATGTTATATGTTATATTTTGGAATTAGTTAGTCCTCCCTCTCACGTCTGCAGCTGGTCCAAAATGCAGCTGCCCGACTTTTAACAAACACAAGAAAAAGAGAGCACATTACTCCTGTTTTAGCCTCCCTCCACTGGCTGCCTGTGTCTTTTAGAGTCCATTTTAAAATTATCTTACTTGTTTTTAAATCCTTACATGGTCTTGCCCCACCTTACCTCTCTGAGCTGCTCCACCTCTATGCCCCCACCCGGTCCCTCAGGTCAGCTGATCAGCTGATCCTGGAGGTACCCAAATCCAAGCGTAAGCTCAGGGGGGACAGAGCCTTCTCTGTTGCGGGCCCCAAACTCTGGAATGATCTTCCACTTCATGTGAGACAGGCCCCTTCTTTGGCTATTTTTAAGACCCTTCTTAAAACCCAACTTTTAACTTTTTTAACTGCTTTTATCTAACAAAATTGTTCTTAGGGTAATTTTGTATGTGCTTTTTTAATGTGTATTTTACTTCTGTTTTAAATTTTATTTTTTAGTCTGTCCTTTGCCTTATTTCTTTGTGGTGTACAGCCCTTTGTTTTTCAACTGTGGTTGTTTTTAAAGGGCTTTATAAATAAAGTTGGTATGGTATGGTATGGTATGGTATGTTCCTATTTTACATTTGTATACATGCTCAATCTAACAAGCAGCTGTTGAGGTGTAGTTACCTGTCACAAACCACCTATAATCCTCCCATGTCCACATGGAGATGTTTTCAGCTTGAGGGCTGTAGAAGAAGCAGGAGATTGATTACGATAACAAAGGTGTGAATAATTCATGCGAAACAGGTAAAAATTTCACCTGAAGTCCACCTCCTGCTCGGTTGTACCGATGACCAAGGGGACATCATTATAGGCTCCTTTTTCCCCCAAAATCTCAAAGGGTGACGCTTGCAGGACATAGCCGTCCACCACTGCAACAGGGCCACAGAAGTGCCCTAAGGTGGGAAGGTCCACCAGATCATCAGCAGCCCAAGAAGGGTACTCCTGCCATGGGATCGCCTAGGAAGTGGTGAAGAGCAGATGTATACCCTTAGGGCTAAAAGCAGTAGATGAATGCAAAGAGGAAAATCTGGTTTCCATAATGTAACAAATTACAATTAAGCTTAACTATAAAACTACACAGTCTACAATGATGGCAAGACACAGCAGTCAGAAACTATTTCTACATTTGTAGTCAATGTAGATTTAGTAAAGCATTCATGTTTTTAGCAGAGCAGAAGCTTGACAATGTATCCATAATGGTCTGATGTTAGTGCAGTTTATTTGCACCAGCATAAAACCAAACTGGTTAAGATGGTAAAGGTGCTATGAAGACAATAGACACACATGAAATGCAATCTTTCAGTGCATTTATAAGTAACTAATGACACCCCTCTCACACCCTTTGTCCCTTCAGCGCTATAGAGCTGCTAAATTCAGAACCAATAGACTTGAAAACTCTTTTTTCCTATGTATTATCTACTGAACAAACATAAATCTCAGGAATGTTTCTTTAAAATTATTATTTTTAAGATATTGTGTGTGTTTTGTCATGTCTTGTTGTATTGCACTTGCTGCACTTTAACAGTGTTGTGTGTTTTTATGACAATGTCTATGTCCTTGTATTTTTGTAATGCAGCTGTATTGCACTTTAGCTCAAGACAAGTTTTGCTCTAGGACAAGATTGTGATCTAACAACATATCTAATCAAGTTTTTTAATTTTATTATTAACATTAGTATTAGATTATTGTAATCAGACATTATTAAACATAGTCTATTAAGAGTATTCAATGTATTTTTATTGTCTTGATTCCATTTCATATTTTATCACAACATCCGGTTTCGGTGAGCAAAGTCTATTTAAGACGACCGAATTTTCGGTACATCACTTGTCAATAGTGCACAAATAATAGGCTATATGTAATATATTAATATATATTTTGATTCCAAAGAAATAGCGATTGTTGAAGGACCGGAATTGACGCTGTGGCGCATTTGTTAACGTGAGTTAAAAATAAAGCTCACGTAGATCCACGCTAATGTCCATGTCTCCTCTACTTACCACTAAAATATTAGAACCCTCACAAATATATTACACCATATACATCCATTCATACATTCTATTACTTTAATTTATTTTCACGAAAAAAAACACTCAGTTTTACGGTGTTGCGACTTTAATTTGATTTTGTTGTAGTCGCGACTTCCTACCGGTCAAGTTCCTTTGTTTTCAAGTGTACGTGCAAGTGACGTCGAGGCCACATTGGGGCCAAATTGGGGCCTGTGCGCATTTACACTGGAGTCTGATAAAGTTCACAGTTTACTTGAAGTGTAAACAGTCAGCTGGAAAAAAATCTGATTTAAAAAAATATCCAATTTGGGCCAATTTGTCCTGCAGTGTAAACGTAGTCTAAGTTGTTAATACTGATACCTGTGAATTCCCACAATTTTCAATATTTATTGAATAACACAATAAAAGTAAAAAAAAATGGACCAATGTACTTTTAAATTCACTACTTTATCGACGACTTTTTCAAACATTCAAAAAAGAACAGCAGCAGCCTATCCTATAGTCTCCAGCATAGCTGGTATTCCGACACGTGACTTCTTCCCGGAAGTGAAAACCAGTGCTGGTCGACCAAGCAAGATGGCTGTTGTACAGCAAGCAGCGCGCAAACTATCTGATTACAAAGTGGACTTAAACATTCCTGCAAAAAGCAGATACAAGCAAAAAAATCTAACTATGCAACGGAATAGATCTCTATACTTTATCAAAAAAAGATTGGTCGAGTGATATCAGGGATTATACGTCGGACGCGTTCACAGACATATCGAACTATTGTGCTCCAGGCGTCAATCTATACAACAAAACAGATGGAAACTTGGAAAAGCATGGAGGTCTACAACTTCTTTGTGTGTGGCTGGATCAAAAAATTGGTATCGAGACTCTCCTGGATAAATATGCTAAGTTTTTGCTCGGGTAAAGTTGCATTTCATGATTTAACTTTGCATCTAAGCTGCCATGTTTGTTGCTGTTGCCCACGCCATTTTAAGAGTAGTGTGTTTTTTCCCGTCTTTATCAAAATATAACTATAGATGTCAACATTGTGTATGTGCTGAAAGCTTCATTTATGATTGCATTCTACGACTCTGCTCCCTTGAACTAGAGTGTGAGCTACATGGTTTTCTCATCCATCGTTTCCACAAATCTTTGCCGTTCTTTTTGATAATCTCTCAAGGAACTCTGAAGAAGCGGTTATCCTTTCTGTGATTTGAACAAGTCGTACAGACGAAAACAACACAAGCTTAGGGCATTTTGTCTTCGGTCGCTCTTCATAGGAAGTCCTGAAAAGACAGTTGACGGGGGACTTTCTTAACAAAAATGAATAGAAAGACTAAAAATAACCCATTAAGTCACAAACATGGCACACTCACTTAACAGCGAACACAAGTCAAGAAAAACAAATTATTGCAATCCTTCCTCCCGTGAGTAGATGAATGATCAGTCGTCGTCAGCGAGTGAAACCAGGCGTTAGGGCCAACTCGCCCGAGCTGGAAAGACTTGCTGGGGCACGAAAAGAGTGAGGAAGTGTTGTCTGTCATACTGATAAAACATTTGTTATAAGGAAAATAGATCGCATGTTAGTGTAAATTGAGATGGTGATTTTTATTGCAGCTCTAGTTATGATCTTTTTATCTTAATGCATTTCAAATATGTTTTCATGTGCAAACAGAATAATAATAATAATAATAATAATACTGTACTACATAATTTCAAATGATAATTATTATAAATAACAGCAATTTATTAATTATTAATTAATTAATTAATTAATTAATTAATTAATGTCACATACACACATGTGTATGTGGAGGTACCCAATTTTACTGTAAAACTGCAAGGGAAGCTCAGCTTGCCCTAAAATGTCAAAAATGACAGTTAGTGGTCAAATATGTACTTTTTTTGTTTACATTTCACTGAATAAATATGCACTAGAATGCGCTCAACTTTTGTTCAGGATCAGCTACTTTCACGACAGCTGATGCGACTTCTCATTGATTGTAGCAGCGTCACAGTGCAGTAAACAGTGTTGAAGCTGAGCGTCCATTGACTTTAACGGGGGTGCATTGAGTGGGTTGTTCCACAGCAGCCAAATAAGACAGTCGTTGGCTAAATACTCGTCTTTGTCCTGCCCATCGGACGCTCAGCATCTCTGAAAATAAATGAAAAGTTGGCATGGCCTCAGCTGGCCTGGACTCTAATGCATGGTGCATGATTAGATAATCTGTGGGAGGCTGAATTATTTTTTGAATGACAGCAAAATGAGCGAATCAGTGATCTTGAAATATAAAACACTGCAAAAACATTTTTCAAGTTTCATTCCGTTGTTCCAAGTTGATAGGAGGATTTTAAATCCTCTCAGTGGCGTTTTATTTGTAAAATCGTGCATCTTTATACATTTTATTTTGTATTGGACACTGTACTTGAGTGTAGAAATTAGCTTGAAATAAACTTCCTCTACTTGAAAAACCAGCAGCCGCCACTGACACATACATGAGTACAGTCAAACGTCTAGAGCGACCACTCAAGGGAAACAGCTACTATATACAAACTCACATGCGAAACAATATGGAAGAAAACATAAAACAATTTGTATCAAAGCAAGTTTATCCTAAAAAAAGAGTAAAACATTGACTAATAATAATTGACCCCTAGATTCTACCAAGTGTGCTTGCGTTGCAGCTTTGGAGCCGATACTATACATTTCCACTCTAGTCATTTGTCAACTTCCAACAGCTCCGCTGTGTTGCATGTGTATGCCGTCACATCTCTAATACTCCAAAACTCATACCAGCAGGAAGGGCTGGGGAATGATATGATTAAGATTGATGATTATGATACATTTCAAGTCAATTATTCGAGGTATGAAAAATGATCAGTTCTCTGATGCATCAAGATTAGAACGTGGATGATTCTGAATCGATGGACAAATGTCCAAATGTCGATTATTAGTATGTTAAATAAAGTAATAGAGACGGTTTTAAAATGTAGTATTAATGCTAATGTTCTTCAAACCTTAGTTCTAGATTTGGTTGTATCTAACCATGGGAGAACCATTAGCTAACATTCTTTTAACGTTGTGTGTTAGCGCGGACACAAAACGGAGGGCGAAGGAGAGGACAAGCTATGCTTGCCGCGGTGCTAATCTAGCTTGAATGGTAAACAAGAAAATAATTAATCATTAGTACATTTAACAAAAGGCTAACTGGACCCGTGTTAAAGCAAAGAATAACCAGCTAAGAAAAGGAAATAAACAAGTAGAATATAAGTCAGGAGAAACAGCAAAGGCTAGCATAGCTTGTCCTCTCCTCCTCACTCCGTGCGTGTCTGCGCTAACCCAGCTAACACATAACAATAAAAGAAAGTTAGCTCATGGTTCTCATACGGTTAGCTAGAACTAAACCTACATTTAACGTTTAGAGAACATTAGCATTAATGCCGCATTTTAGAACCGTCTGTATTACTTTATTTAACATACGTGAATAACCTATGTTTAGACATTTGTCCATCAATTCATGAATCGCCCACGTTCTAATTGTGATGCATCGGAGAATTGATAATTTTTCCCACTTCAAACCATCGGACTGATATTTTACTTTAAACTAATCTTTATTGTTATTAAAGATGATATACATTCGCAAGTAGGAATGTTAACAGCTTAGTGTATGTAGCATCATAATTTGAAAATGGTAATGTTTACAATTTAAAACATCTTTATTATCCCCAGCGGGGTAATTTGTTAATTTTGGGTTTTGCATCACTACACGTGTAAAATAATTTACTGTGTTATTTTGTATTTGTTTTACTGTTGACTAAGGACTTTTTTTTAATTAAATATGTTAATTTTATTTGATTTGCTTTGTTATTTACTTTATATTGATATAATTTTAAGCTAATCACTACGGTTTGTTTTTTGTACAGATGTATTAAAACTGACAGGTTAAAACAATATCAAAAAATGTGAGATTATTCAAGATCAGATTATGTTGAAAAAATTTATCGCAATAATTTTTTTGCCATATCGCCCTGCCAATCAATCAACATCATGCATCATCGCTACAGATTTTTATATTAGTGGCCGCTACACAGAGTAAAAAAAATCTGGATATTAAATAAATGTCCAAGAAATATGAATTTTATAACACTATTTGTCTCTGAGAGGGAAGTTGTTGTGGCAGCTGTCGGTAAGTAGCCGCCATAGACATGTGGCCGCTAACACAGGTTTGACAAATAAAAGAGAACACCTCCATGCTTATTTAATAATGTTGCTACCTGTAGTATCTGTTTAATAGGGAGTTGTCTAAGGCACAAGAGGTCTTTGCAGCCTGTGTTCTTCAGGAAGACCAGATTGGCAGACTCAGCCTGTTCCAGTGTTGAATTGAAGATGTACGAGCCACTCATATCCACGGCCGCCTGGAAAAGACCCTTTGCAAGCGAAGACATCATCAGGGTCCATACAGACGTGCCACCTTGGAAAAAAAAATCATATTCATTGTTCATCGTTTCATTTCATATTTCATTGATCTTGAAGGAAATATGTCATAAACAAACTTTGACCAATGGCCTGGGTTGATTTATAATGCAGTGAAAGCCACAGTTACAATCGCTTGCATGGATGTGTGACCCTCGTGAGCCAACAGATCAACAGATCAAAAATACCTTACTATGTGGCAGTTTGCAAATTTAATAAAGTCAAATACAAATAAGGCAACAAGAGAAGTATGCAACACTGCTCTTTTCTAAAGTAAATCTGTACAGCAGATATGGGCATCTACATCAACAATATGATTTGCCTGAGAGGCTGGACAGGACTGATAAAAAAATAAATAAATCAAAAATTTGCCTTTTTTTGTTTTTTAATCAATTAAAAATTGTTACAAATAAGAATTGATATTCATTAGAAAATACATCCCTAGTAATAATAATAATAATGCAATATAATAATGACAGATGCATCAATTGATTTATAATCGAATCGTAGCCTCTGAATTGTAATCCAATCGTGAGGTACCCAAAGATTCCCACTCCTAGTCAATGTTGTGAGAAAATAAAAGCCATCATTTATTTTCATACCTGAACTCTGCCCAAAGATGGTGACTTTTTCAGGATCCCCTCCAAAACCTTGGATGTTTCTTTGGACCCATTTCAATGCAGCAATTTGGTCCATGAAGCCATAGTTTCCTAAGAAAAAATGACAGCAATTAGTTTGTCATGTTCTGCATAACTATTGTTTAATTCTTGTAACTACTTCTTCCCTAAGGTTTACTTTGTGTTCTGAATATTGCTGAGTGAGCAAGTCATTCAAATACTACTAGTATTTTGTACATGCTGTCTCTACATCCAACCTATTCTTAACCATAACCGTTTCCAAGTCAGAGCTCACAAAAACAGCTCAAAAGATATATTAAACGTTGGTTGCACAACCTACCAATACCTACACTGTTCCAGGAGTGGGGTCAAATTTACCCCAGTTAAACTCAATTCAACACAATAACTGGGTAATTTTTAAAAATCTTTAAACGAAGAGTTGTAATATTTTCATATTCCAGGTACTTCTCATAAAACATGTTTGTGACATGCGGCCACTTGCATTTTTTAAATTTGTTTATTAATTTTAAGAAAGTGGGACAGCCAGAGTTCCTAAGAATAAAATGTTCATAGAAGATTGCATAGGAACTGCTTGAAGTAATTTTTGACTCCACTTGTGGAAGACAGGGGTAGTGATACAAAAACCTTGCCTTGTTTTCTTTGTATACGTTTCTTTTAATAAAGGGGAACTGCACTTTTTTTATTTTACCTATCGTTTGCAATCACTGACATGACAACAGATGTATTTATTTTTTTAATGCATTCCAACTTGTAAATAAATGTAAATAAGAGCCAATGAGAGGTCCTCTATTATGCCCATAAAACCCAATAAGTAACCATTCAAAAACCGCCAACAATACTCCATTCACATTTAGTGACTTGAATATTAACCAAGTATTAGTGATGATGTTATATTAAGCGCTAACGCAGACAAACTATTTATAGTGGTGCTGTGATCACAAGCTTGCGTACCTATATTAACATCACAGAGTGGTAAGCTGCTTCCTTGCTTGTGGAAGTTTATTGTAGATCATAAACCATGCCTCTCACCTTGATAGTAGAAAAATTAGGACATATTACGACAAGTTGGTACACTTTGACAGCCAGGCAATGGCGAGAATGATGCGAAGAGCTTCTTTTCCGTGGATTATGAGTCATTCGTCATCGAAACGAGACTATAACCAGACTCAGTGTTTCCCATAGACTGCCAAGATACCTGTGGCGGTGGGGGCGTGGCTATGGGCGTGGTCACCATTTACATCATCGAGTAATTTGCATAATTTACTACAATCATATGATTTTCTCTAAAAAGGCTCAAAAAATGTATACTTACTAATTAATAGTAACAGTTTTGTTTTAAACGGACATCCATCCATCCATCCATCCATCCATTTTACAATATAATTACAACACTTTATGTACATATTTATATACAGATTTGAACAATAAGTTATTCACTGAAATATATTTATTAATTGTGGTTCTTACAAAAAATATATCTTATAAAATATAAAAGCTAAAATGTCTCTTAAAGCTCTGCCCCTTTAATTAGTGCATACTAAATAATTTAACTTTAGCCTACTACTACAACCATATTATTTACCAACAACATAAAGTGAAACAGAGGCAGAGGTGTCCTGCCACAGTCAGTAACAAATAAACAGCAAACAGTAGTGGTGGTAGATAGACACAGAGCTTCATCAAACATCTGATCCACTGAACAAAGAGCTCCAAAAATCTTGAACTTTAGACTGCCATCAGTTTTACTCCCTACACTTAATTAACCATGTGTTTCCTACTGCCTGCAGACTTTGCACCCTTTGTTATATACACATGTTGTGTTTCTAATATAAATACATTTAATAAAGTCAAATACAAATAAGGCAACAAGAGAAGTATCCTACACTTCTCTTTTGTAAAGTAAATCTGAACAGCCGATATGGGCATCTACATCAACTATATGATTTGCCTGAAAAGCTGGAGAGGACAAAAAAAAAAAAAAAATGTTTTGTTTTTTTAAAAAAAAAAAAATTTTTAATTCGTGGCGGACGTAATTCTTTCGTGGCGGGCCGCCACAAATAAATGAATGTGTGGGAAACACTGAGATTCTATCAGTCTGCATCCTAATGGAAGCAGACATTGTACAATAAGTGATGTTTTATTACGTTTGTTGGCTCTCATGAACTGTGTGCAGTGAGTAATAATCAGTGAACACAAGGGAAAGTCGTGATGCGTTTTTGAAATTAATGCGCCACGTATGCTTAAAATGATCAAAATACGTAAATATCAAATGCTACTATAAATAATAATTTTACTACATTATATATATATACTTACAGCGTGTACAAAAAACAAAAACCCAGTGAAATTGGCACGTTGTGTAAATCGTAAATAAAAACAGAATACAATGATTTGCAAATAATTTTCAACCTATATTCAATTGAATAGACTGCAAAGACAAGATAATTAATGTTCAAACTGGAAAACGTTGTTATTTTTTGCAAATATTAGCTCATTTGGAATTTGATGCCAGCAACATGTTTCAAAAAAGCTTGCAGAAGTGGCAAAAAAGACTGAGAAAGTTGAGGAAAGCTCATCAAACACTTATTTGGAACATCCCACAGGTGAACAGGCTAATTGGGGCCAGGTGGGAGCCATGATTGGGTATAAAAGCAGCTTCCATGAAATGCTCAGTCATTCACAAACAAGGATGGGGTGAGGGTCACCACTTTGTGAACAAATGCGTGAGCAAATTGTCCAACAGCTTAAGAACAACATTTCTCAACGAGCTATTGTAAGAAATGTAGGGATTTCACCATCTACGGTCCGTAATATCTTTAAAAGGTTCAGAGAATCTGGAGAAATCACTGCACGTAAGCAGCAAGGCTGAAAACCAACATTAAAGGCCTGTGACCTTCGATCCCTCAGGCGGTACTGCATCAAAAACCGACATCAGTGTGTAAAGGATATCACCACATGGGCTAAGGAACACTTCAGAAAACCACTGTCAGTTAACACAGTTAGTCGCTACATCTGTTAAGTGCAAGTTAAAACTCTACTATGCAAAGCGAAAGCCATTGATCTCTGCTGGGCCCAAGATGGACTGATGCAAAGTGTAAAAGTGTTCTGTGGTCTGACGAGTCAACATTTCAAATTGTTTTTGGAAACTGTGGACGTTGTGTCCTCCGGAACAAAGACGAAAAGAACCATCCGGATTGTTATAGGCGCAAAGTTCAAAAGCCAGCATCTGTGATGGTATGGGCGTGTATTAGTGCCCAAGGCATGGGTAACTTACACATCTGTGAAGGCACTATTAATGCTGAAAGGTATATATAGGTTTTGAAGCAACATATGTTGCCATCCAAGCAACGATATTATGGACGCCCCTGCTTATTTCAGCAAGACAATGCCATGCCACGTGTTACAACAGCGTGGCTTCATAGTAAAAGAGTGCAGATACTAGACTGGCCTGCCTGTAGTCCAGACCTGTCTCGCATTGAAAATAAGAAATTCAATATGAAGCCGAAAATACCACAATAAAGACCGCGGACTGTTGAACAACTTAAGCTGTACATCAAGCAAGAATGGGAAATAATTCCACCTGAAAAGGTTAAAAAATTGGTCTCCTCAGTTCCCAAACGTTTACTGCGTGTTGTTAAAAGGAAAGGCCATGTAACACAGTGCTGAAAATGCCCCTGTGCCAACTTTTTTGTAATGTGTTGCTGTCATTAAATTATAAGTTAATGATTATTTGCAAAAAAAAATTAAGTTTCTCAGTTCGAACATTAAATATCTTGTCTTTGCAGTCTATTCAATTGAATATAAGTTGAAAGGAATTTGCAAATAATTGTATTGTGTTTTTATTTATGAATTACACAACGTGCCAACTTCACTGGTTTTGAGTTTTGTATATAAAACTTTAAATGGAAGTGTTTGGATGTTTTTTAATGTCTTTTATAGGCAGAATGGAGTGACTCCTATAGGCTTCATTGTAAGTGGACTTATGATCACATTTGTTTACTATTTAGAATGCATTAAAAAAGAAACACAAGTGTGCTTGTCTTACATAAGGATTATGAACTATAGGCAAAATAAAAAAGTGCAGTCCCCCCATTGACTTTGGGAGAGTCACATTACCAACCAGTTCCTATCCCCCCCTTTTTTTCTAATTCCTAATAAGGCTGAAGGATATGGCGAACTGATTACAATCAAAGCAAAATAGGTAAAATAAACATAGAAAATATATATTTTTAAAATTACAATAAAACAAAAGCAGAAAGAATTAAACACGAAACCAGTGTTCATTTTGTTGACTAAAAATGTTCTTCTTGGGTATCGTCAGTGATAATTTTGACAGTGGTTTTTAATTTACTTTTAGTCAGTCTTTTGACGTAAATATATTTTAGTTTTAGTCATATTATAGTCATCTAAATTACATTAGTTTTAGTCTAGTTTTAGTTGACTAAATTGTTCAACATTTTAGTCAACGAAAATTTAAGTACATTTTGTCTACTTAAAGTTGCCATATGTAATAATTTCATGTCAAGTCATCATTAAATGGCCCTGATATGTCAAATGGCATTATCAGAATCAGAATCAGAATCAGAATCAGAATCAGAATCAGAATCGTTTTATTGCCATTGTTTGAGAACGGGTTCACAAACTAGGAATTTTTCTTGGTGCAAACGTGCGACATAAAACACATATAACACATATTTGGTATAAAAAAAGTATGTTATTTTCGAATACCTCTGTAACAGATAACAGTAGTTCAGCCGGGATATGCTCATTTCAAAATTAGATTTACAGCCCCGAAATATTGTTATCGTTTTCATTTTCATGCCCCGCCCTCCACCGTTAGACCAATTTAGAAAGTCCGTCAGTGTGTCACATCCAGGTTGCCAGTTACACACCGCCACCTTCGTCTAGCTACTGCCACTGGTAAAGTTACTAAACATGTCAGACCTTAGTAAATCTAAAAGGCATCGTTACGATTCTCAACTTATTCAAGACAAAGGCAGGAACAAAACAAGGATTTGTATCGGGATGCCTTTGAAAGATGGAGACAATTGCAGGCGGAGAAGATTTTTTCATCTGATGCCAAACTTGCTAATTTCATCCTTGATAGGTAAGTAAGGCATTTACGTTTTCTCATTACTTGTAATAAATGGAAATGGACATATCGTAATTAAATTATATTGTCCAATACAGTCTATGACATTTTCTAACAAAGCTAGTATGTTCGTGCAACAAATGCTTAGGAGCGAAGCACCAACACACAAGTATAAAGCTTAGTTAGCATGCTAGCCCGGTCAATGACACATCGACATATAGGCTAACCGGGGAAATATATGCCCGTTAGCCTGTATGCCGATGTGTCATTCAACTGACAGGGCAAAATATATTTTCGACAAATAAAACCTATGTTGATATGGATAGTGTCAGTGCCTATTTCGTTGTCAATATGCTGATACACTGAGGAAATGCGTTCCAACATTAGCACGGCTAATTGCGGTTTCTGGTACTGTATGTGCATCAGGCACATATGGGGTGGTATTTTCTTGGCACAATATAATGCATTACATGTAATGATTTTCTACTTTGTGTATTGACATGGTAGTAGGCTATATGATTTTTGCGTAACATGGATTGGCTCATAGAATTGCACTCTGCACTGAAAGATGGTGATGTGTGTACATGGAAGAGAATGCAGTGCGTCAGGTTGGATGCAACATGGAGTTATGCTGAATGAAATGTGGTGGTAATTTTAGTGTTGGCCTTTGCTTGCCATCAAAGTAGGCCTATGCGATATATAATCAGAGGTGGGTAGTAACACGCTACATTTACTCCATTACATCTACTTGAGTAACTTTTGGGATAAATTGCACTTCTAAGTAGTTTTAATGTAACATACTTTTACTTTTACTTGAGTATATCTATAGAGAAGACACGTTACTTTTACTCCACTCCATTTATCTACATTCAGCTCGCTACTCGCTACTGATTTTTATCGATCTGTTAATGCACGCTTTGTTTGTTTTGGTTTGTCAGACAGACCTTCAAAGTAGGATCTATCGCATGCCTGCGTTTCACCAATCAAATACAGTCACTGGTGACGTTTGACTCCGTTTCACCAATCAAATAGAGCCAGGCGGTCACATGATTAACAAGCTTAAGCTTACATGAACTCGACGTCAAATTTGAGGAAGCACCTCGTTAGTAGATATTTTGGCTGTCACCGTAAGCTGATGCTAGCTTCCCTGCTATTAATCACTGTCAAATGTACATCGTGTGGGGACATTTATTAATGCACTGCAGCCTCAGTCGCACACACACTCACACATGCATAGAAACACCAATCAGAAGTGCACAGTGTGTTCCCAGGTGCACCGTGCAGCCCACACCTATCAGTTTATGGTTTGCGTAAAGGCTAACTAGTTATTTTCCTTTGTAATCTCTGCTTACTGAGCCTATGGTGCTGTTAAGTTATTGTGGCTCAATTTGCCTTAATTTTTTTTATGTTAATGTATTATTATTCAATATATATTATTGTTTTAGTTGCTTAAGAGATATTCCTGACTCTGAATTTTCTCATTGCTATTTTTATGTTTTTGTGCATTATTTGTTGCCATCATCATTAAACGAACAGGTTACTCATCAGTTACTCAGTACTTGAGTAGTTTTTTCACAACATACTTTTTACTTTTACTCAAGTAAATATTTGGGTGACTACTCCTTACTTTTACTTGAGTAATAAATCTTTAAAGTAACAGTACTCTTACTTGAGTACAATTTCTGGCTACTCTACCCACCTCTGTATATAATATATTATATATTATAATTATTTCGATGGTGGTCCGTGCGGTCAAACTAGACATTTTAGTAATGCCAACAATCTGTCCTGACTCCCGATGAAAATATTGCTGCGTAACTTTACAAATACATTTGGCTAATCAACATCAGTAAAATGTGGCATAATTACTTAGTAAACCATCTTGCAAGAAGCATAAACAAGATAAACTTACAGCGTAGGACTCATCAATTGCCATTTGAAGTTCCTTGGAGTAGGATTCAGATTCGACTGCGTATCTGGCAACCTCAGTCATGGAGAGTGGGAGGGGACCACAGAATTTTGACTGTGGTTGCAGTACCATTTCTGGCCACAATCCTACATCTGGCTTCTTTAAGTATACAAATTAACGTATATTTTAAGTTGTCTTGAAACCACTTTTATTAAGGATATTGCAGAGCATCTAAAAAACGAAATTTAGTTTAGTTTTTTTAGTTTTAGTTAGGAGAATTTTTTTTAACGATAATTAAGAAAAACTTTTTAAGTCAACAAAATTAACACTGCACAAAAGTAATTTACAGTCCTGACTCCTGAATGTTTGGGCAGGGGTGCAAGACCCAAAACAAACAAATTGAATGAAGACCAAAATGTTATAAACTGTTAACTTGGTACTTGCAAACATGTATCATCTTTGATACCAATTGATACAGATTAGATAGTTTTCAAGTTAAAACCGGGGGTCACACTGCTAGTAGCTACTAAACTGCTCATGTTATGTGTTCTGTCAGCAGTATCAAGCTGTGCATACTCCACTTGCATTTTTACGCATTCCGTATATTCACTTGGGTGGTACTTTTTAAGGTGAATGAACTAATTTGTTGTGTTGCCGGCTGCGTTTCACATACCTTGTACATCGGCTTGATTTACTCCACATAACTTTGGCAACCAGAACCACCATCACACAACCGACGTTGAGTTTTATATCTTTTTTCTTAACAATAGCCTCATTTTTGAGGCCAACTACAAGTGTCCCGACTCACATTTATTTTGTTGCCCTTAGCTGCGCGTTCAACCCCAAATTTGCTCACTCTGTTCACTTTTGCGGTACCTTACAACCGCAAGTTGAATGTGAAAGGTCAATTTTGATTGGTTGTTGTCAAGGACATTTCTGTCATGTTTGATCAGATTAATATGCTCACAGCTGATCCACCATAATCAAACTGAATTTCATCACAGTCTTAGATCACAATCATATCATCAATCAGCCCTTTTCCCTGTAATATCTACATCAATCAATCAAAGATTTGATTGGTTGATTAACTGATTGATTGATACATCCATGTGACATTACTGACACCTAGCGACCAGTGTGTATTACGAGATATCATCACAATCTGTTTATCTGTGGGTATCCCCATTAGCTATGCTCATAAAAAAAATTAACACCACAAATTAGAATTAACTTCTTAGTCAAAGACAGCAGTAATACAGAACTGCATCATCACACTCAGTACATTTCCATGCACTAAATTAGTCTGATTTGTCAAAGAATTTGGTTTCTTCTATTTTTACACTTACATGTGAAGTCCATGCTCTCTCCCTAATTCGACTGGCCGTACCCCGTGGGCTTTTCATACAATAGGGGGTGATTGTGGTCATTTCAGCTTTTTAGCTATGTGAGAATGTAAATAGACAAAGAGAATGCTACAAGCTAATAAAGCTGGCGCTGGTAGTTTCAGGGCATTCAATCGATCGCAACTGGACTGTTTGGTTTGTCGTAGACAACGCTTCGCCTCTCATCCGAGTAGGCTTCAGCAGTTCATGCTCATAGACTTAGATTGGTCAGATCTAGACTTATATTGGTCAGATCTATTCTTAGACTTAGGTTGGTCTAGCAGCTGGTGCCAATACTTCAGTAGGCTTCATCAGTTCATGCTCATAGACCTAGATTTGTCAGATCTAGTTATCTAGATACCTTGAGAACATTACAGTGATACATGCTTTTCATTCCAAAACATCCAAAAAGTCGCTAGATTTGTCGCTAGTCGCTTTTGAGAAAAAAAGTCACTAAGAGAAGTTGGTAAGTCACTAGATTTAGCGGGAAAGTCGTCACATTGACAACACTGCACTGAGGTGTGTGTGAAAGATAGACGCTAAGACCCGCCTTACATTGCTTCTGATTGGTTTACATTGCATTGTGCCTTCCTAGATTTAGGAACAATAATTAATTGATTGGTCTGGGAATGGTTATTTCGGTCAATCAGAGTTGCTCGAACTACGAAAAGCTGTGAGGAAAAAGTTTATTACTATGAAAAAAAAATGCATAAAGTAGTGAACGGGGAAACCAAAGTCTTTGGGTTCCGGGGGAGTATGGTTGCAAAGCTGAAACTTAAAGGAATTGACGGAAGGGCACCACCAGGAGTGGAGCCTGCGGCTTAATTTGACTCAACACGGGGAACCTTACCTGGCCCGGACACGGAAAGGATTGACAGATTGATGGCTCTTTGCGTTAAATCAAACACAGCATTGATTTAAATAGTTCCATTTTAATAGATCAAGTTTTTAGCATCTTAAATGTTCATTAACCCTTCATGTCAAGTGGGGTGAGAATGGATTGAATTGTGTGACTCTCACGCTGAAAGCATAATACTTGGCAGCTCTGGCTATTTTTATCAACTGCTGAGTATTTAGTGTTAATACAAACTATACAGTGAATTATTTTTAATTGCTGGTTTAAATGCTAATGACAGTGTCTAAATTGTTGTATACAAACGTTTATTTTTTACGTCACTAAATAAAGTTTGAATAACAATGTTATTGTGGATGTTTTTTAAATTAAAGAGATCGATGCTGTCTTGAAGTCATGTGGTCTACCGCTTATTTTTGTTGTTTACTGACTAACGAAACATAAACGTATCATTTTACCCCATTTATTCCATTGTGTATACTAAAAAGTTATAGTGTAAAAGTACGGCTGTTTAGAGGTTTCTCTCCACATGCCTCGATGTGCTGGCGTCATGTCACACGGTATTTCTACTCGACTGCCAAGATACCTGTGGCGGCGGGGGTATGGTCAGGGGCATGGTCACCATGACATCATCGATTAATTTGCCTAATCTGCTATAATTTTCCTAAAATTTTTTTTTTTACTAGTGTATTTTACAATTGACTCCTTATTTTTATTCTGCTTCTAAATGTGTTTTAACGCCTGTGTAGCATTTTGTGAAATTTTTGTTTTATAGAATGTGCTATATAAATACAATGGATAGGGTAAAAAAGGCTAAAAAAAAATGCATACATACATTTAAAAAAAAATCTGGTATTAATTAGCATTAAGATATATTTTTTGGCGCCATATTTTCAAACATTGTTGCTAATGTGCAATGTAGTTTGAGAATTTTTCAAGTGTCATTCTCGAGACTTATATTGACTTTTTTAAATCAAAAACTGCTAGCAACAAATCTAATCTTATGATGTTATTATAAAATGCAGTCGTGTTTAGAGAAGACTAACTTCTGTCCCTCGATGTCCCTGATGAAAGAGGCGAGCTATGGCAAGCATGACGTCACACTTGCTTCTCGCTGCTCCAGTTGACCTTTCACTTCTTAGAAGCCGCCACTGTCATCTTTATATTTGCACATTTTGTAAATCGCTGTCCACGGGTATATCTGGTTACGTCCACATTGCAGATATGCTGACAACGCTCCAGACAATGACGTGCGTCTTGATTTCTTCTTGGGGGCTACAATATATTACTTTAATTAGTTTTCAAGTAAAAAAAAAAATATATATATATTTTCATGGTGTGGCGGTAAAAAAAGAGCCGTGGCTCTCTTAAGGTAGCCAAATGCCTCGTCATCTAATTAGTTTGATGACGACTTAGGAAACCCTGTCACATATTTTAAGTACGAAGCACATAAATCAAACTGACCTGAAGTGTTTTTGAGAGAACCTTCCCTTAGTATCTCCAGTGCCATGAAGCCAAATGCATTGAGTCTGTAGTTAAAGCTGACATACACCATCTGTGTTTCTGCTGCAAGCTTCTCTGTCGGTGAGTAGCCATGTTCTCCACCACTCAACATGTGCAGGTAGCCTCCATGGATCCAGACCATGACTGGCAGCTTTGAGTTGGCCTCCAGCGTTGGAGTCCACACGTTGATGAAGAGGCAGTCTTCCTGGCCCATCAGCTTGCCTTCACTTGATAAAGGCCGCACCTGGGGACACATGCTACGAAAGCGGCTGGCGTCAGTGACTCCATCCGGACACACCGGGTCAGCTGGAGGTGCCCAGCGCAGATTACCAACTGGTGGAGCAGCATATGGAATGCCTTTAAAGGAGTAGGCGCCATTTTTCTGTCAAACAAAAGATTAAAACACAATTAATTCAGTCATTACATGAATAGTTTAGAGCTGAGACACTCAATCAGCCAACAGACCCTGCGGACAAGACTTACGTTAGCACCAGAGACCACAATCAGGCATTTGATTTTAACTTAATGAAAAACACTGAAAATAAGCTGTGGGCCAGGTCCAGGGTGGGGGGACAAGGGAGTGGTTCATTCACACATTACTTTGGCATTTTTGGCTCTGACATGAGCCTTCCTGGCAAATTTTTGAGCAGCTTGCATTTTCCTTTTTGTTTCTGCTTTAGTGGATTCTGCCTTGGATTTTATAGTCAATTTCTGTCTCTTCGACTCCCTCTCCACTTCTAACTGCTCCAAATGCAAAAATCATAAAGAGTACAAACAATGTTTATTCTATTAGCTAACTTCCTTTATCTGAATAGCCATTTGTCATTTATAGCAAGAAATAACAAATATATTGCAGTCATGTTGTTTATGTTTCAAAATGATTGAACTATTCAATGTCAAAATATAAACAGTAGAAATAATTAACAAAATGTCAGCTACCGTCTTGTTCTAAAACACCAATGAAAATGAAATGTAGTATTTAGACAGGCTATTCTGTAGCAAAAGTCATCACATGTCTACCACAATCATGTGTCTTCCATGTCGAGTTAGTTTTGATTTGGGCTTACATGCTAAACAACTCAAATTAATGTTTTATCCAGACGCATACATTTTCCAAATGTGGCCAAGTAGACGCATTGTGGGTTTCCTGGATGTCGTCTACATCACTAAAAGAAAAATCTAGGGAAGATAATCTTTCTGCCATCTTTCACTACTTTTTTTTAATATATAGATCGCCCGTTTGAATATTCCCTCTTCTCTTCTCCGACTCTTTTGTCGTCATTTGGGATGAGCGCGTCTGTTGTGATTTCCCTTTCTGGTTCGATGACCCGCCCTATTTTGCCTGTGATTGGCCTGTCCATAATGTTTTGCCCTAGTCTTAACCAATCGTGACTCATCATAGTAAACCAACCAACCAATCATGGATGTTCTTATACGTAAACCAACCAACCATCATTGATGTTTACCGTATATTTTGTCCCCTACCAGTGGAGTTGCTTCGCTACGTAGCTTTGATTTTTAAGTTTATAATTTTTAATGGAAAACTATAGTTTTTACCACTGGATTATCAAAAACCGTACACATTACGGGAAAACCGTAGTTGTTGGCAGGTATGGCAAAGAGACAGATAAAGATTTTAACACACATTGTAGGTCGGCAAAAAACGAAGAAAAATGTAAAATAATTGTTTATATTTTTACAGAGATAAAAAAGACGAATTTCCGACTATAGACGGAAAAATCACATGCCTGCACAATGCTTGTTGGAGCTTTATAAAAGTAAATTACATTGGCACATCTGTTAATTGCTTCTATTCAATCACGTGACTTCTTCCCGGAAGTTGTGCAGCAAGCAGCGTGCAAACTATTTGAGTACGCAAGTGGGCTAGATCTTCCTGTAAAATGCAGATATGAGCAATAAATCAAACTATGCAATGGAATAGATCCCTATACATTATCAAAAAAAGATTTGTCAAGTGATGTCAAGTATTACACGTCGGTGGAGTTCCCAAACATATTGAACTATAGAATTACCGCCGGGTCAAACTCGTTTCGCAAAATAATTAGCGTATGCCTAGAATTACCGCCGGGTAAGTCACGTACCTACTACGTTTTTAGCGTTACCCGGCAGTTCGCGGTATTGCAAATGTTCGTTCAGCGTATTTTTTGCACTGGCATACAGTACAAAACGAGTGCCACGTCACGAGTGACACGTCACGAGTGACACTTCACCTTTCAAGGCATCATTTTCAAAATGGAGGAGGCTAATTTCAATCTTTTAAAATTGCATAAAGGGAAGAAGATAAAGAACTATTCAGTAGGATTTAAGGTCCAAGCTATTGAATATGCTAAAAAGAACACTAAGAAGGGAACTGCTCGAAAGTTTGGAGTAGATGCTCGCAGAATAAGAGATTGGTGTAGTATGGAAGGGAAGCTGATGGCGGAATACGAATCGGGAAGTGCAGGAAGTGAGAGGAAAAGGTTGAAAGGCGCAGGCCGACAAGTGGTAAGCGAGACAATGGAGCATATTCTGCTAGAATAGATTGTGAAGCAGCGCCGTGAGAGACTAAGAGTAACAAGGAAAATGGTTCAAGTGAAAGCAATGGATTTATAGAGAAATGACGCCAGTATCCGTGACAATGCGGCAGCAGAAACTTTTGTTGGGAATAGGGGATGGCTCCAAGGCTTCTTTGTCAGACACGGTGTTACTCTGAGAAAGAGAACAACTGTTAGTCAAGCTATTCCGGAAAAAGTCATTCCAAAATTGATTGACTTTATTCTGTATCTCCGATCCCTGCTAATCAAGAACAGCTTCACACTCGACATGATTGGCGCAATGGACGAGACACCAATTTGGTTGGATCTCCCGGGAGATACGACGGTGGATCTGACTGGTACCAAAAGCATCCCAATCAAATCCACAGGCCGTGAGAAGTCACGTGTGACCGTGTGTTTATCGGCAAAGGCCAATGGACAAAAGCTGAAGCCGTTCATTGTCTTCAAGGGAGTGCGAAGGGATAGAGAAGCGGACAAAATAAGCGGTGTTGTAGTGGCAATGTCTAAAAATGGGTGGATGAATGAAGACCTGACGCACCAATGGCTTCGTGATGTATGGGGACGGATTGCGTTCTGCCCACGTCTATTGGTGTGGGATGCGTTGAGATGCCACATCCAGGACTCCACAAAGGCTGTGCTCAGGACCATGAGCACAAAAATGGCTGTCATTCCTGGTGGTTGCACAGCTAATATGATTTAATTCAAACACTCACATTTCACTGTATGATATATACAATTTAATGAACCAAAATATCTAAATATAATTGATTTGTTGTTTGATACCATGGTGACAAATTCTCATTAGATTCATGTTTTCATCTGCAGGACTCGTCCAGGCACCCGATGTTTCGTGGAACAAGCCTTTCAAGACAGCGTACAGAGCTATGTATGAGGAACGGATGAGTGACGGACCAAAAGAATACACTAAGGGGGGTAACATGAAACCACCAACAAAAGTCCTAATGGTTAAGTGGGTGAAAGCTGCTTGGCAAGGGCTTGGTGAAGAAATGATCCAGAAATCTTTCCGGGTTTGTGGAATAACAAGCCCAGATGGATCACAGGATGGTGAAATAGGAGTGCTGAAAGCAGGGGGCATTGCACATGACGCTTGCGAAGAGTTGTCAGAGAAGAGCAAGGCACTGGTAGAGAATCAGGGTGATATACACGGCCTCCTCAATCAGCCCCTGAGACAAGATGACACAGATGACGACCAAGACATAGCCATAAAAAGTGATGAGAGTGATGAGGAAGCGGACACAGAGGAAATTATTTCAAACGATGGTGCTGTAGTTTTGGACGTACCGTATTTTCCGCACCATAAGCCGCACCTAAAAAACAAAATTTTTCTCAAAAGCTGACAGTGCGGCTAATAACCCGGTGCGCCTTATATATGGATTACTATTAATATTTATTTTCATAAAGTTTAGGTCTCGCAACTACGGTAAACAGCCGCCATCTTTTTTCCCCGTAGAAGAGGAAGTGCTTCTTCTTCTACGGTAAGCAACCGCCCCCATAGAAGAGGAAGCGCTTCTTCTTCTACTGTAAGCAACCGCCAAGGTGAGCACCCGCCCCCGTAGAAGAAGAAGCGCGCGGATATTACGTTTCATTTCATTTGTGTGTTCCTGTAAAGACCACAAAATGTCTCCTACCAAGAGACACGCGTACAAGGTTCCACTGACTTTTGATATTCCTGTGAACCGCACTGTGGATACAACGGGAGCACGTACGGTGAATATTCGCACCACAGGGAATGAGAAGTCGTCCTTCACTGTGGTTCTAACTTGCCATGCTAACGGCCAGAAACTTCCACCCACGGTGATATTCAAAAGGAAGACCTTGCCAAAAGAGAACTTTCCAGCCGGCGTCATCATAAAAGCTAACTCGAAGGGATGGATGGATGAAGAAAAAATGAGCGAAGAGACCGGGTGACTTTTTTCACGCAGCTCCGTCCCTGTTGATCTATGACTGCATGCGCGTCCACATCACAGATGGTGTCAAAAAACAAGTGAAGCACACCGAAGAAGAATAATTCGAGGGATTTGTGGATGAGTAATAACTTCAGAAAGTGAGCTTTAAATGTTTATTTTGTGTGTTGTGTGACACTAACGTATGAGCAACGTTGAGTTATTGATGTTGCTATTGCTCTGCACTATTTTGAGTGTTACTATTTTTGTGATTGCACATTTGCACATTACATTTTGGGAGTGAACAGAGTTGTTAGAACGCTGGTTTGTAATATATTATTAAAGTTTGACTGACCTGACTGTTTTTTTGACATTCCCTTTAGCGTAGCGTAGGTGCGGCTAATAACACGGGGCGGCTAATAGGTAAACAAAGTTTTGAAATATGCCATTCATTGAAGGTGCGGCTTACAACACGGGGCGGCTTATGGTGCGGAAAATACGGTACATGTCGGACAAGGTGACGGAGAAATGGACGACGCTGAAGATGAAGAGGTCTTAACAACTGATGGATCTCCACAGGATGTAGTACAAGTACCGTAGTAGATGTCCATCAAGGTGCAGTGGGGGAAGCATCTGTCAGTAATGCCGACAGGAACATTTTCAGTTCAAGTTCAAATTATATTTTCTCTCTGGCCTCACGGATGTTTGTTTACATTGATTGATAATGTTTGTTGTTACAATCGTAGTTAAGAATTAAAGTAACATGTTTTATTTTCAATTTGTTTTTCATGCGTTTTTACATACAGAAAAATGCGTACGTAATTGTTGAATGACCCCTTGTAAAAATAAAGAGTGTCACGTTATAATTGCCTTTTCAGACCCAAACAAAAAGAACTCCCCGGATGATTCATTGTGCTTTAAATGTTATTGCGGCATTAAGCGATGTCATGATGGTATCCTTACATCACACTCAAATTTATAAGCGCATGCCTAAATTTACCACATGCCTTTGGTAAGCGCCGGAGTGAGAAGAGGTTTTAAATGAATTACCGCCCGGGCGCTAATTCGAGAAAATACGGTATATCCTGTACTCCGGATTTGTCATTGTACATGACAAAATAGATAAAAACTTGCAAAAGCATGGAGACCTACAACCTCCTTGTGTATCAAGGAAATTGGTATCAATACCCTCCCGGATAAATCATGCATCGTTTTTGCTTGGGTAAGGTTGCATTTCAAGATTTAACTTCCCGCCTACTGCCATGTTTGTTGCCCTTCTGTTGACTGTGCCGTTTACGAGTACGCATGTTTTTTTCGTCTTTATCAAAACATAACTTTACACCTCAACATTGTGTATGTGCTGAAAGCTTCATTTATGATTGTTGCCTTTGGTAAAAACTTAACTCTTTAAGGTTTTGCTCACATTTGCTTTCTTTTATTTAGACTCGCACAGTTGGTGTTTTACGAAATGTGTTTTAAGAATTACAAATATTAAATGGCATAAATACTAAATGTAAAAAGTATATCAAACAAACCTTTCAATGACGTGATCATTGCAAACTTGTGCATTCTTGGGCTCTGCTCAGTTGGACTGTTATGAATGCCAATTTCTCATAATTTTTCATATAATATTGTACTCTTTCACCCTTCTTGATTACCTGTCGAGGAACTCTGAAGAAACGTTATCCTTTTCATGACTTGAAAGGTTTGTACAGCTGAAAACAACACAAGCATAGGGCATTTTTCTAAGAGAAAGGCTAAATGGCCCCGCGTAGTTGAAAAACAGACGCTAACTGGACCACCACAGTTCTTAATGAGTCGGACATGAGCCGGACGTGACGTCATGTAAATCAAATTAATATTAACATATTATCATGTCACATAAGTCAACATTGGCCAGAAATGTAGACATCTAGCGAAATTCTAGCTTTTGTCCACTCCATTCATATATTACGTTTACTGAAAACAGACCGCATAAGCTGTCTTGCTTGTAGAAAAACAATAACGTCACCGTGTGGTGCTGCAGTTACAAGTTTACAAACATAATGTCATGTAAATTACACAGACGTTCATACTATACAGTGGTATCCCAATTTACGAGTACCTTAATTAATAAAGGGGCCACCTTTGCAAAACCAACATTTTTTTTACCTGGTAGTAGCTGTTTATGTGCATTTGGGATCTGCATAAATCCCGAAAACTTGAAATCCAGCCGTGAAGGCATTGCAGAGATATTAATAAAACAATCTTGCTTTTCTTCTCACTTCCTCTAAACAGTCCGTTTGGAATGTTGTTCAAGTGTGATGTCAGCGGATTATCCATATATAGTAGACATTTACCCAAACATCCTTGAGCTAGTCAGCCAATTTAAAACTGGCTGTGCTACAATATCATGTCAACGATGAAACCAAATGAAGGAAAATGCTCTGTTGTTTGTTTGCCGTAACCAGCACAAGTCACTACACAAACATGTTAGCCTTTCAGTGTTTTAAAAATAGGGGAAAAAATTGTGATATGAGCCCTTTAACTTACGAGTAATTTGAAATATGATCTGTCTCAGCTTTTTGTTATGCCTCAAATAGCGAGCATACCTTCTGTTATAAGCATTTTCACTGTCGGTAATATTTGTAACAGGGTTTGTTGAGCGACAAAGAGTTAATATAGTGTTACACGTTGTTCCTGCTTTTTTTTACACAACAAACAAACAAGTTTTGATTAGACAGTTGAAGTGTGCGAGTGAGCACCACACAAGATCGACATCCTGCCCTCCAACCATTCGAACTAAGAAAGTTAGTGCAAAGGAAGAAAAGCGAACGACCGAATCAGAGAAACTAACTATCAAAAATATGTCCTACCTGTAAACGGCCTACCCGGTGAGTCAGCCCCGCGGTGCTGTCTGTCTACATCACACAAGCTGCAGTAAGTCTTCAGCATGCAACCACAAACATCAAAACAACAAACATTTATCCATACATATTTTGAGGAGCTGCAGATGCTGTGTTTCATATGTTTCAATTAGTTTTGTATCATCTTGACTTAACAAAATGGACGATCGGCCATTACCTTTGGTATAGAGACAAACATATAATTTAGCTGACTTCTCCGGTCTCCCACTCAAATATGTGTGTGTGCAAGATAAACAGTGATTTCCTAGTTCCTACACAGAGACAGTATGGCGAGAGCTCACGAAAGAAACAAGCAATCAGCTCTACGAAAACCGGTTGCTTTTTATAAGCGGATAATAAGCGGACTAGGCAACACTGGACAAATAAGATGCAAGTACAAGTGTTCGGAGGCACAAACTCGGCCGTGAAACAAATTGTGCTCAAAAGTTGAGGTACCACTGTATTTTATATACATTAGATCCAGGAGATTTGTAACTTCAGTCGGGCCTAGCCTCCAATGGATGGAGGAGGAGGGATCAATGTCCGATTATTTATTTTGACTTTGGATCATTTTTAACTTTCTATTGGCAAAATGTGTGAATTAGATTAGATTGGTCAGATCATAGATCTGACAAATCTGTCTAAGAGCATGAACTGATGAAGCCTACTGAGGTATTGGCACCAGGGCTAGACTAGATCTGACCAATCTAAGTCTAAGACTAGATCTGACCAATTTAAAGGCCTACTGAAACCCACTACTACCGACCACGCAGTCTGATAGTTTATACATCAATAATGAAATCTTAACATTGCAACACATGCCAATACGGGCGGGTTAACTTATAAAGTGCAATTTTAAATTTCCCGCTAAACTTCCGGTTGAAAACGCCTTTGGATGATGACCTATGCGCGTGACGTAGCCAGTGAAACAGAAGTATCGGTACCCCATTGAATCCAATACAAAATAGCTCTGTTTTCATCTCATAATTCCACAGTATTCTGGACATCTGTGTTGGTGAATATTTTGCAATTTGTTTAATGCACAATGGAGACTGCAAAGAAGAAAGTTGTAGGTGGGTATTAGCGGCGGACTACAGCAACACAACCAGGAAGACAGAGATGGATAGCAGACGCGTTAGCCGCCGAACTCACCTTAACTTCCTCCGTCTCACCGACCGCATCTGTGATCGGGTGAAGTTCTCCGTGGCACGGTGAGCACGGGTGTTGATGAGCAGATGAGGGCTGGCTGGCGTAGGTGGATAGCAAATGTTTTTAGCATAGCTCTGTGAGGTACGGTTGCTAAGTTAGCTTCAATGGCGTCGTTAGCAACAACATTGGTAACCTTCGCCAGGCTGGAAAGCATTAACCGTGTATTTACATGTCCCTGGTTTAATAGTATTGTTGATCTTCTGTCTATCCTTCCAGTCAGGGATTTATTTATTTTGTTTCTATATGCAGTTAAGCATGATGCTATCACGTTAGCTCCGTACCTAAAGTGTTTCGTCAATGTATTGTCGTGGAGATAAAAGTCACTGTGAATGTCCATTTCCCGTTCTCGACTCTCATTTTCAAGAGGATATAATATCCGAGGTGGTTTAAAATACAAATCTGTGATCCACAATAGAAAAAGGAGAGCGTGTGGAATCCAATGAGCCAACGTGTACCTAAGTTACAGTCAGAGCGAAAAAAGATATGTCTTGCACTGCATTCTAGTCATTCACTCTAACGTTCCTCATCCACGAATCTTTCATCCTCGCTCAAATTAATGGGGTAATCGTCGCTTTCTCTGTCCGAATCGCTCTAGCTGCATTGTAAACAATAGGAAAATGTGAGGAGCTGTTCAATTGACTACGTCACGCTACTTCCGGTACAGGCAAGGCTTTTTTTAATCAGATACCAAAAGTAGCGATCTTTATCGTCGTTGTTCTCTATTAAATCCTTTCAGCAAAAATATGGCAATATCGCGAAATGATCAAGTATGACACATAGAATGGATCTGCTATCCCTGTTTAAATTTTAAAAAATTCATTTCAGTAGGCCTTTAAGTCTTTGAGCATACTCGGATGAGAGGCAAAACGTCTTCTAAGACAAACCAAACAGTCCAGGTGCGATCGATTGAATGCCCGGAGATTACAATGACCTGCATGAATGAGAGCATTCAAAGACCCGTTCACCCAATTCTTCTTCATCTTCCTATCTGGATAAGGGGCCGGACAAATACAGCATACCAGGTTGGTGGATCAAGAGATGAAAAGGGAAATTACATAATACCAGGGCTGCCAAGCCACACGCTTGGCAATTCACGCAATTTAACACTCACGCCACACGCCACATGCCACACTTGACATTTCTCACGCATGTATTTCCCCATTCACTACTCTAGATGTATTTTTTTCATTAACATAAACTTCGGCTTTCGCGGCTTGCCGTCACTGACTGAGCTGACCAATCTTATTAGTCCCTTGAGCCTTAATCTAACAAACCATGAAAGACACCACACAATATAAACCAATCAGAAGCACCGTAAAGTGGGTCTTGCCTGATTTTTGGCCAGCCCTTTGTTGCGGGTCGGCGGCTGCGCCTGTCATTGCTAGCATCTGTGAGCGAATCAACTTGACTCTTTTGGCGGCAAGCACAATCTGACTTGTGTCTGGATCGAGATGGAGGAAGAGGATAGTGGCAAATTTTTTCAAGTACTACTAAATTTCTAGGAAAAAAAGGACAAAGATTGGATTGAATGGATAACACGAGATATGTGTAAAAAAAAATCTAGTTGATGAAAATGTACCAAATCCTGGCATACCGCAGTGGATTTACGGCATTCCAGACGTGGATATACAATTATTAAAGAATAGACGTTTAAATCATTATCAGATAGAAAAGTTTATTTATTAAAATCATTCAGAATATGTCAAAATATACACAGATGCATCTAAAACTTTTAAAAAAAGGTGGGCGCTTCAGCAGTTATTACACAAGAAAACATAGTATTGAATACAATAATTAGTGACAAGTTATTGTTTTTTTAGGTGGAAATTAATTACAATTTACATAGCAGTTAAATGAACAGTGGAAATTAAAGTAAATACAGCTGTGTGCTCAGACTGTAGCAGTGCATTTAAACAGCATATAATATAGCTTCAGAAACAAGACAGGATTTAATATATGAAATAGTATCGGAATTCTTTAGAATATATAAAGCTGGAAGTGTGGTAAAATCGATTTTAAAAAATGGCAGGAAAATTGTAATAAAGAAAGAAAAGGTAAGCAGTATTACAAAGTCCAGACGAGTGTAGGAGTAATAAGAGGAGGTAATAGAACTAGGAAAGAGGAAGATATTGTTACTAGAAAGAGGTTATGACAAATATCTAAATAGTTCATCGAAATTAATAGAGAAACGTAACGCAGGCTTGTGTGATTATTGTCATCCAATAGAAAATGTGTAATAGTGGAGGTGGGAATTTTTGGGCACCTCACTATTTGATTGCGGTTACAATCCAGGAGCTAGGATTCGATTAAAAATCGATTATTGATGCATCTTTGATTTATGTTTATTGATGCCGTTTTACATTTGTTTTTGTTTTACTAAATAAGCATTCATCACTTGCAACTTTTAAAAACAGTGCATTTGTAATAAGAAACAGCTGAATAATTTCCATGACATATATCAAATTAATGGAAATGTGTGCAAAACTGGAACATAAGTGCCCTTAAATGCAGTAAGGAGCTGGTCGGATCTCTTGGTGAGGTGGTTCGCTGCAGTCAGCCAAATTTTAGAACTGTCTACATTACTTTATTTACAATGAATAAATATTTGATTATTGATGTTTACTAATCAATTTTACAACCGCCCATGTCTGAATTGCAACACATCTATATTTTCCTCACCTATATTTAATACAGAAACAGTGAAAGACGATGGAGGTGAGGACACCAGTCTTAAGGTATAAATCGACGTTTTAAATAGATCAAATCTTCTGGGTCAAAAGTATACATACAGCAATGTTAATATGTCCCTTGGCAAGTTTCACTGCAATAAGGCACTTTTGGTAGCCATCCACAAGCTTCTGGTTTAATTTTTGACCACTCCTCTTGACAAAATTGGTGCAGTTCAGCTAAATTTGTTGGTTTTCTGACATGGACTTGTTTCTTCAGCATTGTCCACGTGTTCTCAATGGGGTTTAAGTCAGGACTTTGGGAAGGCCATTCTAAAACCTTAATTCTAGCCTCATTGTGTGTGTTTGGGGTCATTGTCCTGTTGGAACACCCAACTGCGCCCAAGACCCGACCTACGGGCTCATGATTTTAGGTTGTCCTGAAGATTTTGGAGGTAATCCTCCTTTTTCATTGTCCCATTTACTCTCTGTAAAGCACTAGTTCCATTGGCAGCAAAACAGGCCCAGAGCATAATACTACCACCACCACTATGCTTGACGGTAGGAATGGTGTTTCTGGGATTAAAGGCCCCGCCTTTTCTCCTCCAAACATATTGCTGGGTATTGTGGCCAAACAGCTCAATTTTTGTTTCATCTGACCACAGAATTTTCCTCCAGAAGGTCTTATCTTTGTCCATGTGATCAGCAGCAAACTTTAGACGAGCCTTAAGGTGTTGCTTCTGGAGCAAGGGCTTCCTTCTTGCATGGTAGCCTCTCAGTACATGGCGATGCAAAACACACTTGACTGTGGATACTGACACCTGTGTTCCAGCAGCTTCCAATTCATAAGCCTTAAGGTGTCGCTTCTGGAGCAAGGGCTTCCTTCTTGCATGGTAGCCTCTCAGTACATGGCGATGCAAAACACGCTTGACTGTGGACACTGACACCTGTGTTCCAGCAGCTTCCAATTCATTGCAGACCTGCTTTTAGGTGGTTCTCAGTTGACTCTTGATCATCCTGACCAATTTTCTCTCAGCAGCAGGTGATAGCTTGTGTTTTGTTCCTGATCATGGCAGTGACAAAACTGTGCCATGCACTATACACTTACGAACAATTGTCTGCAAAGTTGCTCTTGGGACCTTAAGCTGCTTTGAAATGGCTCAAAGTGACGTTCCTGACTTGTTCAAGTCAATGATTCGTTTTTTCAGATCTGTGCTGAGTTTCCTTCCCATTGTCGCGTTTGTAACCGAGTCTAATGACTGCATCACATGAGCCCTATTTAAATGGGTTTAGAGAAGTCAACAGGTGTTGTCAATCATAATCACTCACATGAAGTTAAGAGGCCATGCTGTGAAGCTAATTTGATTTCATTGTAACATTTCTACATCACCAAAATGTATAATGTATGTTGCTGTAGGTATACTTTTGACCCAGCAGGTTTAGTCACATTTTTAGTAGACCCATAATAAATTCATAAAAGAACCAAACTTCATGAATGTTTTTTGTGACAAACAAGTATGTGCTCCAATCACTCTATCACAAAAAAATAAGAGTTGTAGAAATTATTGGAAACTCAAGACAGCCATGACATTATGTCATTCACAAGTGTACACGACTGTACATATATAAACAACTTTCAATACAAGGGTAGATTTTGTGAGGCTGCATAATCAACCAGGCTTCCACAGTGCGACCAATTTACTCGCATTTGCGACTAAAAATAGATTGTAGGACAAGAAAAAAATAAAACAGTAGCACTTGTGTAAATCCGGATTTCAACCCTTAAAATAAATCCATAAAAAGTGAATCAAATAGAGTAAGATTTAGGGGAAAGAAACATTGTTGTCAGCAGACCATTCAAGCATTATATCAACTCTCTGCGCATCTGTTCAGCGCAGACCTGGTCACGTGTACACATCGTTGCTCTCGCGACATGCTAGTTTAGCTGCTAGTAAAACAACTAGCCAGTCACCAAGGATTTCCTTTCAATCCCTAAAGATACAAACTTGATAGTAAATAAACCTACGTTTCCTATACTAAATGTTGTGCTCATTCATGTTGATAGTGTTTTAACGTTTAGGGGACGTATTGTAATGAAATGAGTAAACATACTTCGTTGGCCTTATAGCGGTTGGCTACGGGGCTACAATGGCTTTGACTGGGGGCAGGGACTTCAGAGACATGGATGCGAAGTGATGTGTGTTGTGGGGGTTAACGGTTGTTTGAGAGTTGCCGGGAAAATAAGAGACCCAGAGTTTTAACTTGTTGTTGTGGAACGCTGCATTTTTGTGATATAAAGAAAGACATACTGGGAATGTGTCCGTGCCTTCATTCCTTGGAATGTTACAATACTTTGAATGACAGTTTCTGTTATGCTACACTAATACAGGGTCTGAGTATACATGCTGCTGTACGCAGGCATCTGCACTTTTCAGATGACAACTTTGTGTACTGCAACAATTGCACCACTTTCAACAAAACAGGCACATCGATTACGGTTGATAATATTTTGTTTGTGTAAAAATCTGCACTTCTATTGATATTTTTTGGTACTTGTTTTCATTTGAATTCAACTAATTTATTCAAGTAGCATTTATGTTGTTTTAAAATGCTATTTCGTTAGAATTATGTAAGTCATGCCCTTGTGACAGTTTTGTTTAAGTTTTGATACATGTTTAACATACATCAATACATCTGTTATTATAACCATGTCATACCATACCACCAGCACATTAATTCAATACAACATTTTTAGAAAAATAAGAATATTAGAACTAGAAAGAAATCAGTGGCGTGCGGTGAGGTTAATGTCTGGTGAGGCACTGCATCATCACATTCAGATTTACAAACATATGAACCCTAAATAGTATCTTATTCACCATGTGATTGGTAGCAGTTAACGGGTTATGTTTAAAAGCTCATACCAGCATTCTTTACACAACTGTAGTACACAAAAAAGCACATTTAATAAAAAAAACATTATGGTCTTACCTTTCTTTCTGTACAGCCTTTGCGTGTGTACCACGCCGTTTGAAAATAACGGGTCTTCTGTATCGAGTATCGATTGGAACCGGGACTAACTTTCCGATTCTCCCGGAATCGTTCAAAAGTTTAAATTTCGATTCCTAGTTTCGATACCCAGCCTGCCGACCGGAAAAAAATATGTCCGCCGACCGGAAGAAGAAGCCGCTGAACACCAACGAAGAAGCGCCCACCGCCAGAAGTGTTAGCATAGCCGAGCGAGTCAGTCAAGCTCAAGCATAGATAGCGGGCGTCGGCGGTCGAAAGTGTGACTTTACTTTACAAAAAAAACTGAAATAACCGCGAAATGTAACACGTGCGACAGGACTGTTTCGTGCTTAGGAGGGTGCACGTCAAACATGATAAAGCACCCCGACTAGTTCATGGAGTACATATAAATGCCTGTCCCGTCTTCGACGCGCTGCGCCGACCGTCCCCCTCTGCCTCTTCCCTTCCTCTGGCTCCGATGCCCAGCCTGGCACCTCGGAGACTGCACTGCAGTCCGAATCCGGTAAGTAAAACAATATATATGCAATAAATAATGTGTTTTGCGCCAACGTTGAGGCAGCTAACAAATTAGCCCGTGTATTTTTTCATAGACAATTTACAACCTGCTAGCCAGGCTCCGCCATGTGCTCGCCGTACTCCTTTCACCATAGCGGCAATGGGGAAGATGTCGGTGCCACAGACAGAAGAGTGCCACAGAAAGGTCACTGCATACATAATCAAAAGACTGCATCCCTTTTCAGAGGTGGAATCGCCAACATTTAGGTTAGTTAAGCAATAAGGTTAGAGCTAAGCTAATTTATACTGGGCTAAACAGTAACAGCAACATTACATGTTTGTTTATGTTTGCAGGGATATGGTGAAAACTCTAAATCCAAAATACACACCACCTTCCAGGGACTACCTGTCTAACACCTTGATCCCGGCATGGTACAAGGTAGAGAAGTGTAACATCATTACAGAGCTCAGTGAAATCAGCTCTGTAGCACTGACATGTGATGGCTGGAGTAGCATCACACAGGACCACTATCTCACCATCCCAGCACACTACATAATTGAGGGGAAAATGCAGCAAAAAGTGCTAAAAACAAAGGCTGTGTACAAAGCACAGACAGGCTGTATTGTTGCAGAAGAAATAAGTGATGTCCTATCAGAGTTTGCTATATCTGAGAAAATCATAGCAGTCACGGTAGATAACGCTGCAAACATGGATGTGGCCATAAAGCGTCTGCAGTTTGTGAAACTCTGCTGTTTTGCTCACACACTTAATCTAGCAGCACAGAGTCTATACTCCCTAAATTCAGTGAGTCAGTGGGTGGCCAGGGTCCGAGCCATTGTTGTGTGAATGAAGAGGTGCTTGATGGCCAAGGTAGTCCTCAAAGAGAAGCAAGAACTTCTACGTAAGTCACACAAAGTTCTCTTTATTTAACTGTTGTGCACTGACACATAATGACTTTATATGTCTGATCTCTTATTATATTTATGAGCTCTGCAGAGTCATACTTTAGTATGAGTCCAATTTTACAAAAGTATTGTTTGTGTCCTGGGATGAAAAGCATCTGCTAAATGACTTAAAATTGATGTTCTTGTTTTTATCAGAGCTGCCCCGACACTCACTAATACTTGATGTGAGAACACGGTGGAACTCTCTGTACCTAATGCTGGAGAGATTCACAGAGCAGTACCCTGCAATTCAAGCAGCCACCTTGGATCAACGGCTGAGAAAAAATATGGAAAGAGACAGGTAGATTTAGATAGACAAGCTTAGACAAAAAATACCAGTACACACATAATACAAATTCAAAGAACAGTATTAGAGTGAATGTGCTAATGTAGGGACTCCCTACATTAGCACATTCACTCTAATACTGTTCTAATACAAAACACCTAACATATGCACTCCCTAATAGGAGTGCATATGTTAGGTGTTTTGTTAAGAAAAAAAGAGAATATTTCTAACTTGAATCTGTGTTCTTAATTCTTTTTCATACAGACTTGCTCGGCTAACTGAGGAGGACTTTAGAAAATCTGAGGACTTCATCAGCCTAATGAAGGTGCTCTACACGTCAACACTCTGCGTGTCTTCCGAAAAGAGTCCCACATGCGGACAGATTCTGCCTATCCTCAAAAAGCTTGAGGCACACCTGGCTGTAAAAGATAGAGACACAGTCTTCGTGTCAAACCTCAAAAAACAGGTTTGGGCAAACCTATCCAAGCGCTACCAGGTAAGTGACTGAGGCAGAGCACCTGGAAAGAAACTGTTGAAAAATAGAAATCTCCTGTGGCTTGTTAAAACATTTAAAGAACATGTGTTTTACAGAATGATGAGATCAGGGCTTTTCTCCAGCTGGCCAGTGTGTTGGATCCATGCTTTAAACATAAATTGGATGATGACACCATCTGGGACCAGATCCAGAGAAAGCTGATTGAAAAGGTGAAATGTCATTCATGCACAACTGTTCTTTTCAGCTATTAAAATCTAAGATCTAAATGCTAATTATGTTCTTTGTAGTCAACAGAGGAAGTCTGTGGAGCTGTTGGGGACACCATGCAGTCTGAGAATGAGGCAAATGAGGAGAACGAGGATGAGCAGGAGAGTGTAAGTTTAATAGCTGATATTATATAGGTTTTAAATCCAAATAATGATCATGCCTTTAATAGAGGTTTTCCCTTTTTTAGTGATAATACTGATTAACCTTTTGTTTTATAGCAACAGCCTCCCTGCAAACTGCCCAAGAAGACTCCCTTGGAGGAGCTGTTTGCTGAGGAAGAGGCACAGAGCATAGTGTCACAGCAGAGCTCCATGTCCATCAAGAAACGAGTGGAGAGAGAGCTGCAGATGTACCAGGACGTTCCACCGATACTTATGTCTGACGACCCTGCTGCATGGTGGTGGAACCAACAAAAGACTTATCCTTTGCTGTCAGATCTCGCTTTCTCCTATTTATGCGTTGAAGCTTCTTCCACACCCAGCGAACGTGTATTTTCCACAGCAGGAGACACTATCTGTCCAGAACGCTCACGCATCCTGCCTGAGAAGGCGGATATGGTCATTTTCCTAAACAAAAACTGTCTCTGATTTTATTCTGCACTGGGTTTTGCAAGTTGTTTCTTATTGTTTATTTGCTTTTCTGCACCAGGTTAGCCCATCAGTGGGAGCACGGTAACATTTTTAAGTACCTGCAGCATCATACACTTCTGTGTGTAAATGTGTTTTCATGAGGTTTCCTGCAGCATCATACACTTATGTGTAAAGGTGTTTTCATGAGGTTTCCTGCAGCATCATACACTTATGTGTAAATGTGTTTTCATGAGGTTTTCAAAAATAAAGCTCTCTTGAGGAAAATGTACCCCTGGGAAAATGTATTCATAATTTATAATATTTATATTCAAGTTCATAGATTTGATATTTATATTCTAGTTGAAAACAGCCCTGTGAGGAATTTATAGTAAAGTTCATAAAAAGTTAATATAATTAAAATTGATGGAGAATGTCAGACTATTTCATTCAGAAAGACTGTAGGTTAGCTAGCTCATTTAAAATATCGTAAACTTTTTTTTGACCCTGCCTCTTAAAAGAATCGGAATCGAGAATTGTCAGGAATCGGAACCGAAACAAAGAATCGGAATCGTTCGAATTCAAACGATACCCAACCCTAGACTTGACTACAAAAATTATGATAGCACTGTGTTTATCTGTAAGGGTGCACGTGTGTCACTTTGTACGTTGTTTGGGTGTTAATTATACAATTGTGTAAGCTAGGACAGTTCATAGTTCTAAATGTTTTCAGTGAAACTAAAAAATAGTCTGTGTTACTAATTTTTTTCATTTAGTACCACCAGTGTTGTTAGTAAAAAAGCTAAGCGCAAAATCCTGTGTGCTTTGGTTTAAAATGGCCTCCAATTAGTATTTAATTTCTCCATGGCTATGATGGAATGTAGGTTGCAAAACAACTAACTGTCAATCAACAAAACTTTTCACAACCATGTAGCTAACATGAATGTTTTCTTTCATAACACAGCGACTTGGAATTATACTAAACCAAATGGCTAACATGTCACAATAGTTGAATAGAAAATAGACAGACAGACAGAAGGCACGTGAAAAACTCACACGTCTTCCTCGGTAGTCACCACAGTCAGTGGTGACTTGGGCTAGGCCAGGTGGGAGTGTTTGGGCAAGGTAGCCCAGGTAGGTGGCCAGAACCAGGAGAGTGAGCACACCGATGCAGATGAGGACAATGCAGCGTCTGGACAGCACCAAGAAGGGGCTGATGTAATGTCTGTGTCGAACATACTGCACTTCTTCTTCATCTTCCTCTTGCACCAGGTAGCGGTACTCTGTCCTTTCTGGGACTTCATATACGTCCTCACTCATCTTCAATCTAGGACACAATACAACAAAACACAACATCACTATCTTTCTTTCCAGACAACACCCTTAAATTATGTCAACTGCAGGACTTTGTAAACCAATTTCAAATTCACTAAATAAATTCATTATTGATGAATTGTTCTGTTTATATCATGCATCATACAATGGTTCTCTCAGTTATTTAGTCCTACATTTATTATGCATGCATTTCTCTTTAAAATCTTTATTTCAAATAAGTTTATTACGAATGTATTCATTTTGTATTCTCATTTTATTCACTTACACATTTTTGTTCTTAGGTTTTACTTTGTTGCAACACTTTCTTATTTTGTTAATTTATTTATTTTTTAATCACTGCATAATATACATTGTGTATGTTACTTGTTGTAAAAATGCATCAATTAAATGTAACAAAAGCTGCATTACTGACATTATATACATGTCACTAGTTAAAAAATTTAACAATCTGCATAAATGACATTATACCAGCAGTAAAACATCAAAAAAATAAAAATGATGACATGAAGAAGGGTCCACACAGTTACACAGTGTTGATTACAACTTAAATAGTAACTGAGGTACAGAATGTAAAAGTAATTTAAGCAGGAAGTTAAATATTAAAAATATGTGTGGGAAAAAATGTATGTAAGCTAACATGAAAACAAAAGTATGGTGTAGTGAATCTGCTTACATTCTGACTCATAATTGTTATGTTGTGTTGTTGTAAATGTGAACCCTTAACGCCGAGGCCAAAGTACATTTGAAATACTTTATGAACACGTTCCCAAAAAACTAGCACAAAATAATGGTTAACATGAAAATATACCTTGTAAAACTTAAAAGTCCGAGTTTGCTGTTAATTCGTGTAGATTCATTGCTGTGACATATATACAAAAATATCAAATATATGTTGTTTAAATCGTCAACATTTTGAGCCACGCACGCACTCATTCCATGTCTATAGTCCACAAAGGGCATAATTATCTTCGTATATTTCATGCTCACCATTGAAAAGGACTTGAAAATAGCAGGAGGTTTGTTAGTAAACAAGTTGTTTTTTTTAAAGTTTAGGACAAACTACTGGACGACAAGACAGGCCGAAAAGTTAACCTTCTTCTACATTTCCGGTAGATAAGACGTGGATAGTGTATTATACTGCCCCCTTGAGGGGAAGGCGGACGCTCTTAGCATGCACACTTAAAGGAGAACTGCACTTTTTTTTGGAATTTTGCCTATCGTTAACAATCATTATGAGAGACAAGAACACACGTCTTTTTTATTCTTTTATTTTAAAGATGGTGAAAAAACGCTTGAAATATGCGGCTATTAGGAGTCACCGTTGTAAGCTTCAAAGCCCTCTAAAACAACCTCAAAACCCTCCATCTAGCTTTTATATACACACTGCAAGTACATATATAATCTAGTAACAGACACGTTCATAACAATATGTACAGTATTTACCGTATATTGATCATTTTAATCATTGCTGCGACTGATTTCCTTTGCGCATTGATTTTTTCATAGCAGCACATGTCCAACTTCTGGCAACATGTGTTCCTACTTCCGGAAACAAACGCGTGTGTGTGTTTTTTAATCATGACAGAATCGATAACAGACAACAAAGACGACTATTTTTGGACAAATGAGGATTCACAACCTAAACTTTTTGAAGCTGAACATCTGGAGGATGAACTGCTGCTTATAGAAGTGAGCACGAAAGAAGGGTGAGACGTTGGAACAGACAGAAGCTGAGAGAGTGAGGTGAAAGTGACCTTGACACGATAAATGGGAAAATTTGGAGCCATGCCATTTCGACATAAATGGAGTGTTTCCCCAAATAAACTGGAAAAAAACATCGCCAGCCAGCTGACAAACGCTCAACTGTCCATCGAGTGAGTCAAACTTTAATATCGATCATGATACACACAGCACGTTATTAAAACTACAGTACATACGCTGTCTGGCTAGCTGTGTAGAAACAAAACATGAAACGTAGGCTAATACTTCACATATATTGTAATATGATTGTTCATGTTCTTCAGTCAGTACTGATTGGTGTCCTATCGCAGTGTTGTGCATTACAAACTAAAACACAATTTGTGTTGTAGTAGAAGCTAGCTTATCTCTTTCAGTAGCGAGCTTTCACGGCTTTGCACGCCGATGTCTTACTCCGCTGGAAAAAGAGTTCCTCTGTGTTCGCTTTTACAATAATAATGTCTCTACAGTTTGGTTACTATACAGGCTACGAAACGTAAATGAAGTATTGGATACATTTTTAGAGTGATTTAGTGGTACAATTGATTGCTCCCATTAGCTGCATTGCTAGATTTGTACACGTTTGAATGCAAAAAAGAAAACAAAAAACATTGTCTTCTTGTCTCTCATAAGGATTGTGAACGATAGGCAAAATAAAATAAAAAAAACTGCAGATCCCCTTTAAAGACTTCAAAAACTGCTGTAAAATATCAGATATTATTATTAAATATGTCAGACTGAAACATAAGGCACCTTTTACCAAGAACTTAAAATAAATAATTTCCAGTAACATATATATATATATATATATATATATATATATATATATATATATATATATATATATATATATATATATATATATATATATATATATATATATATATATATATATATATATATATATATATATATATATATACATTTTCTACCGTTTGTCCTATTCTGGGTCGCAGGGGACTGGAGTCTACCCAAGCTGCACATTGAATTTATTTGGGGCAGCATGGTGGACCAGGGGTTAGTGTTGTCTCACAATAAAAAGGTCCCGGGTTCTTTCTGTGTGGAGTTTGCATGTTCTCCCCGTGACTGCATGGGTTCCCTCCGGGTACCCCGGCTTCCTCCCACCTTTAAAGACATGCACCTGGGGATAGGTTGATTGGCAACACTAAATTGGCCCTAGTGTGTGAATGTGAGTGTGAATGTTGTCTATCTGTGTTGGCCCTGCAATGAGGTGGCGGCTTGTCCAGGGTGTACCCCGCCTTCCGCCCGAGAGCAGCTGGGACCCAGAGAGGGACAAGCGGTAGAAAAATGGATGGACTTTATTTGGATCCAATAATTGTATGCCAATAGGCTCCATAAATTCAATTATATACATTTATTCTGATGAATTATGTTTGTTTAATACATAAATTAGTATCAACTACTACTGCATTTTGTGTATTTGATATAGAAATGACATTATTTACAACTACTGACTTTTTTCCCTTGATACATAAATTACATTAATCTGCATTTTGATTATTTCATATAAATGAAATGACTTACTACCATTGTATTTTGTTTATTTGATACATCTAGATTATAAACTACGACTGTATTTTGATTATTTGATACATATATTAAATTATATAATGTACTTCTGCTGAATTGTGTTTGTTTATACATACATTATGATCAACTACTACTGCATTTTGTGTAATTAATAAAGAATTGACATTATTTTCAGCTACTGCAATGTTTTCCTTGATACATGAACGACATCAACTACTACTGCCTTTTGATTATTTGATATAAATGAAATTATTTACCACCACTGTATTTTATTTATTTGATACAAATAGATTAAATTATATTATACTACTGCATTTTGCTTGTCTGATGTATACAGTAAATTACATTATTAACTTCTACTTTATTTTATTTGTGTGAAACATAAATTACATTATTTATTACTACTGCTTTTTGTTGATGTGAAAACAATGAGTTAATGAAAACAATGTTTTTAAATGAAATATGACTATTTAAAATGATGGTTTGATTAAAAAAAAAATATTGATTGTCATCAATATTATACATTCACTATGATACTTTTATTCAGTATTTCCTAAAAATATTTGCAGTATCTACTTTCCTAACCTGACTCTCGCCAGATCCTTGTAGTTCCGGAGCTCAGTAAACTACAAGGATCTGGCGAGTCAGGTTAATACTTTCCCTCAACGGGATCACTTCTGTTATATTATCATTGTATAATACATACTTTACATTGATTTATTTCCCATTATTATTCTTGATGCTTCCCACTGTTTTAAGAGAGTGTTTAATAGATAAATGTAGTTTTTGTATTGTTTTTTAAGATCTAGTTGTTGTTGCTATGATAATTCTCAACTTACATAAAAGCCAAGGAGACAAAAACACGATTATAAAAGAATTATTATTATCATGAAAATGCTGAGCAGGCTTCATAGAAGGTGCTAGGTTTAACTAGTAAATACTAGAGCACAAAAATCTTATTAACGGAGGTGTAGATAAAGAATCGTACGTGTAAAAATCATAACACAGGAGGGCAGCGTTTGAACAAAACAAGTAAAATGAAGAGTTACAAAGGACCCATGCTAAGTCCATTTTTCTTTGAAGTACCATACATTTAGTGTCCTTAAATATACAGTACTTTATCATAGTATTTCATAGTGTACATCACCTATGTTACAGGATTTAATACCCTCAACTGCACATTCAAACCCTAACCCTAACTGTAGCTCAAAACTTTGAGGCTGAATAGTTCAGTCGGGTACGTAAGATGCCTGATCTCGAAACAGTTGGTCAGGGTTCAAATCTCAGGTAAGTTGATTGGTAATGTTTGAAGTGGTTTCTTTTAATAATTTAAATAATAAAAGCCAGTAATAACCTGTGAATAATAATGATAAATCTAAATTCAAAAGTCTGATTAAAAATGTTAGTTACCCCAACTGTACATTGGAAATCTAAGCCCTAACTGTACATTAAGGACAACCCTAACCCTTAACCCTTAACCCTAATGGGAAAGCCTAACCCTAACTGCATATTGAGTCAACAAGTACGTGTTCTCTCATAGTACTTCGAGAGATAGTGTCACAAAATATGATTTGCTTATAGTAATAAACGTAAAAGACAAGATATAGATATTTGTAATGTTGATAGGCAAAGGAGGGTGTGTGTGTGTGTGTGTGTGTGTGTGTGTGTGTGTGTGTGTGTGTGTGTGTGTGTGTGTGTGTGTGTGTGTGTGTGTGTGTGTGTGTGTATAAAAGGCATTACCTTAAATCACTCACTACTTTTACTATTTACAGTATTTATATGCTTTAGAAAAGTGTTTTTTCAAACTTTTTCCACCAAGTACAGCTTTAGAAAAACTTGGCTCTCCAAGTACCACCATACTGACCAACGTTAAAATACAGTAGCGTAGTAGGCCATTAAGAACAAGGCATAGGTTTTATTTAACAAGTATATTTAATAATGGGCCACTGTAAAATCACACACAGTAACACTGTGTTTGAATACAAGAATCTAAAACACTATACTTTAATCAAGTGATTGGATGGGGCCTGTGTACCACTCGTAATACACGCACCACTGTTTGAGAATCCCTGCTTTAGAAGCAATGAGGAGAATAATGAAGAAGAGCAAGCAAGACCTGCATGGCATGTAGCAAAAATAAGAAATACTACACTGGTAGAAATGTTACAGCAACACCTTCCACAACACCGGAGAGTTATCTCAAGTACTTACCGTGTAAGACAGTGGCAATTGCTCTAAGACTGTAAGTGAAGCTAAACTTCCCCAAAATAGAGCCTATCCCAGCTGTACTTGGGCGGAAGGCACAGTACACCCTGGACACGTCACCAACTCATTGCAGGGCCAACAGAGATAGAAACACAACTATTTACTCTCACATTCACACACTAGAGCCAATTTAGTGTTGCCAGTCAGCCTATCCCCAGGTGCATGTCTTTGGAGGTGGGAGGAAGCTGGAGTACCTGGAGAGAACCCACGCAGTCCGGGGAGAGCATGCCAACTGATACTGGTACTCATCGGTACCAATTTTGGCCACTTTGTGTGTGTTCATGTGTTAATGAAAGAAAATAAATACATATATAGATAATTAGATAAATAAATACATAAATTAAAAAATAGTTTATGTAACATTTAACAGTGAGTTGATAATTATAACTGTGCTGTCATGTATCTTGTTTTCTTGCCATAGTCAGAAATAAGTCTTTGCCATGAAGTTGAATGTACCAGTCTTTTCTTTGTTATATAAACTAAGTGTTTATACTGTCCAGTGATTACCAATTTTTTGAGCCGAGCTTATCAGCCATAAACCGCAGCCCATTGGCACATTTTCAATTTGGCCTTTGGAGGCACAAAGTTTGACCGCCTCCCCGGTCTATGCATTATTTTACGAAAACCTATTGTTTGCAGTGACTTGCTCCAGTAATATTTCTGTGCTTTTGTTTGGGTGTTTTGATACATGACAACATTTCCCCCAAGGGCAAGTCTTCTTCTGAATTAGGAGTGTCAAACTAATTTTCATTGAGGGCCACATCGCAGTAATAGCTGCTTTCAGAGGGCTGCTTTTTTAAAATTAATTTACATTATGCATGCGAGCAATAACCTGTGATTAATCACGAATAATCGAAATGCATATGCATTTGATTATTAGATTTTTTTTTATGTATAACTTGCTTTAAAATCATAAATAAAGGTGACAAGCATATATTTATCGATTTGGTTTTATCTCTCAAAAATGGTTTTAAAATACAGTACCGTATTTTCCGCACCATAAGCCGCACCTAAAAACCACAATTTTTGTCAAAAGCAGACAGTGCGGCTAATAACCCGGTGCGCCTTATATATGGATTAATATTCATATTTATTTTCATAAGGTTTAGGTCTCGCAACTACGGTAAACAGTCGCCATCTTTTTTCCCCGTAAAAGAGGAAGCGCTTCTTCTTCTACGGTAAGCAACCGCCCCATAGAAGAGGAAGCGCTTCTTCTTCTACTGTAAGCAACCGCCAAGGTGAGCACCCGCCCCCGGAGAAGAAGAAGCTCGCGGATATTTAATTTCATTTGTTTTTCTGTAAAGACAACAAAATGTCTCCTACTAAGAGACACGCGTACAAGGTTCCACTGGCTTTTGATATTCATGTGAACCGCACTGTGGATACAACGGGAACACGTACGGTGAATATTCGCACCACAGGGAATGAGAAGTCGTCCTACTGTGGTTCTAGCTTGCCATGCTAACGGCCAGAAACTTCCACCCACGGTGATATTCAAAAGGAAGACCTTGCCAAAAGAGAACTTTCCAGCCGGCGTCATCATAAAAGCTAACTCGAAGGGATGGATGGATGAAGAAAAGATGAGCGAGTGGTTGATAGACGTTTACGCGAAGACACCGGGTGACTTTTTTTCACGCAGCGCCATTCCTGTTGATCTACGACTGCATGCGCGTCCACATCACAGATGGTGTCAAAAAACAAGTGAAGCACACCGAAGAAGAATAATTCGAGGGATTTGTAGATGAGTAATAACTTCAGAAAGTGAGCTTTAAATGTTTATTTTGTGTGTTGTGTGACACTAACGTATGAGCAACGTTGAGTTATTGATGTTGCTATTGCTCTGCACTATTTTGAGTGTTACTATTTTTGTGATTGCACATTTGCACATTACATTTTGGGAGTGAACAGAGTTGTTAGAACGCTGGTTTGTAATATATTATTAAAGTTTGACTGACCTATCTGACTGTTTTGTTGACATTCCCTTTAGCGTAGCGTAGGTGCGGCTAATAGCACGGGGCGGCTAACAGGTAAACAAAGTTTTGAAATATGCCGTTCATTAAACGTGCGGCTAATAACACGGGGCGCCTTATGGTGCGGAAAATACGGTATATAAAAATATAATTGGCATGATCAGATAATATTAAAGTTTAAAATATGCATTTTTTTCTGTCAAAAGTGAAAGAACGAATGCATTTAGTAAAAAAAAGTATATTATTTTTTCCAGGCTTTCGCGGGCCACATAGATTGATGTGGCGGGCCAGAACTGGCCCCCGAGCCTTGAGTTTGACACCCTCTTTTTTTCTAAATAGTTTGTGTGCAATCAATGGTAGAAACCAGCCCAGTGCGCACAATATGAGTTATTGTCATGTATATACTGCATTTGAGCTGGAAGCCTTGCTTTTCAACTGCATTGGTTTGGTGCATTGTATCATTTGTTCAGGTGTAATATACTCTCGCGTGGCGTAGCCTGCGTTCCCGCCCACAGCGTCTTGTTTGAATTTTTATTTATTTATTTATTTGAATTAGGACAATGCATATTCATCAACATCGAGCAACAATGTAAATATGCCGGAGTTAGCACAGTAGCTCATTTTCATCTGTTGTCCTAAGGCAGGTTAATACAGTAAACATTCAACAGGTCATGATACAAAAGAATAAATAAATCACAAGACATTACACATTACAAGCATACCATAAGCCAGGGATGTCCAAACATTTTCCACTGAGGGCCGCACACTGAAATATCAAAGCAAGCGGGGGCCATTTTGATATTTTTTATTTTAAAAACCAATACAATATATGTATAAAAAAGATACATTTAGGCCTCCACTCAGACTTGATCTCCGGGACCCCAAAAGGTTTTGGTCAAAAAAAATATTACAAATGTGTCATTATTTAGTATTATTATTATTATTAAATCTCTAGATCAACATTAGGTCTATCTGTCAATGTAACGCTTTTAAAGATTGAAGTTGTATGCCATTTTTGTCAAGGAAAACCATGTTTTTTTATGGAAAAAAACACAAAATATGCAATATTTTCCCAAAATAAAATTTTAAAGTGGAATATTTGAGATTATATAATAATTGGAGTCTTAAAAAGGTCAATAACTCATAACAACATTGATTTTAATTCATTATTTTTTTGAGCAATGACACTTAAAAAAAAAAAGTCCCACTAAAATTATTGGGGATCCAAAAGGGTACTGCTCAGTAAAGTTTAAAAAAATAAATCCAAAATGTTTTTAAACTTTTACCACAATAGTCTCAAGATCAAGTTCAGATCTATCCGTCAATTATAAGTTTTATTGTTGTTTATGTTTTTTGTTTGTTCTTTTTAGGCCCTTCTTTAAAAAACTTTGTTTTTTAAATGGCAACCAAAAAATATGCAACATTTTCCCCCCAAAATATCTCAAAATGGAATATTTAATGTGAAGTAAAAGGAGCCTTGAATAGGTCAATAATTCATAATGACATTGATTTTGATTCATTATTATTTTTTAAAGAAAGAAACAGCCTGCATGGCAGCTTTGTGTTATTAGAGTAAATAATGCAACATTTTCTTGTTACATTTCACCTGTTTGCTCTTTTATACCACTTTTTATGTTTTTTGTTTTTTTTTCACCGTATTTTTAGAATGTGCCGTGGGGCCGTTAAAAAATTACCTGCGGGCCGCAAATGGCCCCCGGGCCGCACTTTTATGGCGTCACATTAGTACCAAAAATCCGAGCGCATAAAAACTGTTATCGCGCGCTGATTCTCCACTTCGCGCGCGCGCGCGACACCCTTTTGCGCGCGCGTGGTGCCTTTGTGCGCGCGCGCGGCGCCTTTTTGCACGCCGTCTTGGTCTGGCATCTCTCCTCGCGCTGTCATGTTTCTTTTTGTTACTTTCTGATTGGCTCTGAGCGCTGTCAGTCAATGGAGGAGCAACGTGGCGGCCATCTTACTTTATTCAAAAGTTTAAAAAAAAAAGGAAATCACGTTTTCATGGGGCTATCATGGCTGAACAAGTAAATCTTACACTATTATCTCTCAGATTTAATTTGCCTAATGTATGGAGCTAGCTTTTTTTGTTGTTGTTTTTTTAAATACATATTTTTAACTCTGCCATCTATACTGATCTGGGCTGATATCTAATTTTTCATAGTTTGAGTTGTTTGCAGAAACGTAAATACTTTTTATAGTAATATTAAAACCATATTCATTAATTGTAGTGATAACCTGTCATTCATTATTCTACTAAAATAGTAATTGCAATCATAACATCAATAATTAGGCCCATATGCTAATCATGTGGTCCTGATATGAAGTACGCATAGATACGTGGGTTCGGGTAGACTCTGGTGTAAACTTAAAGTAGATAGAGGAAAGAAAATTAATAGTCCCACATTGTGGCATACATTCAATATGTACATATACAAATATTAAATAAATAAAAATATTTTTTTAAACAGACAAGTGAGGAAAGAAAACATATTTGAAAATATAATTTCCATCATTGACTGACATCTGTCGACTGGTTGTATGTGTATGAAAAGAGAGATATTGATCTTGACACTTCATTAACTATGTGATGTTCTCTCAACAGATGAGACATTACCTTCTTCAAAGACTTTTAGATAAAATTCAATTGGCATTTTCCACAACTCCACTAAATTTGGACTTTTTAGAATTTGTTTGTCGACAGAAGCTGTATCTTCTGCAAGCCCTATCCAACCACATTCAAGTACCAGGTGCTATTATCCAGACTTTGCAGGAACTCTTTGAACTTGTGAAAGCACAACTGGAACATCCAGCCCCAGATGTCACAGTGGAGAAGACAGGCACCAAAGGACGCCCCAAAATTTTGGTCGATGAACAGCATTTGAAGGAACTGCTTGGCGTACACCTTCCTGTGCCTTGCATAGCCACACTGATGGGTGTTTCAAGAAGGACAATCTATCGAAGGATGAGAGAGAATGAGCTTTCTGTCAGGGCCATGTATAGTCCCATCACCGATGCTGAGCTTGACTATTTGGTTTCTGACATCAAGCGTGATTTACCAAATGCAGGCTACAGCATGGTAAAAGGCCGACTGGATTCTCTGGGACACAGAGTTCCATGGAGAAGAGTTGCTGCCTGCATGCACAGAGTTGATTCCATGGGTATCATCTCAAGACTGTCCAGTCTTGGCTGTACAGAGTAAACTCTGCGTATACGCAGAGTTTACTCTGTACCAGGGCCCTTGTCCCTGGTACATGTGGACACAAATTGATCAGGTTTGTATTGAAGATGTTTATATATATGTAATCTGATAATCAACCAGTTCTCATTTGTACAGTGACTATCCATCATGGGGATATGTAATTTCACATAATATATGGAATATTTTTATTTGTATGCATTATTCTGGACCTTTACCCACTTAAACCAAATTTCACTGTTTGTACACTGTTTAGTGCACAAATCGTAAATGACTAAATTCAAGTTGTATGTTTGCTTCTCAGATACAATATTGTCATATTTGGAGGAATCGATGGTTTTTCGAGAAAGGTAACCTAATTTTTGTTTTTTACAAATCACATTATAATAATTAGTCTTTCTGTGGATTGTTTCATTTTTAAATTTTTTTTGAGGCTACAATAGTACCATTCTCAATCCAATTGCTCCATATACTTAAGCCTCCCAGGACAGGATCTTGTACATGATTTTTAATTTCACCCTCGCCTTCCCTGTAGCCAAGATGCCAGAATCTCACATTATTGAGGCAACTTATCCAAAGCAGTTGTTCAAATTTGGCAGTTGCCCACATATTGTATTCAAACTGCCATCGTGTTTATTTTACTTTTTTTTAGTTTCCAAGTGTAATCTTGGTGCAGGTGCATACACATGGTTTACATTTTATTTGACTTTTGTAAATACTGTACTTAAATGCAGCGACTAACAACGGTGCTTCAACAGCATTTCACTTCTTTCTGGAGGCCACTCAACAACATGGTTTACCCTCAAGGTAGTGTTATTCAGATTATTACAATGCTATGCATATTGGCAATTTTCAGAAATGACAGATACAAATATAATATTATGTACCCCATCCTTTGGCTGAACAAAAGCATTAAGTGCTTATACTATTTGATTAAAAAAACCAAGACAGGAACATATTTTATGCCATTTCTCCACATAGTTCATATTCTTTGCTCATGATTCCTTGCTATTGTCTCACTGCATGTTTTTAGCTGTAACCAAAAAGGGGACTTTATATGAATACTATTATTACTGGGCACATTTGTTAATGTTGAAAATACGAATTAGATAGTGTACTCATGTACAAAAGTTACAAATACATTGTTCTGTTGATTCCTCCATTTTAACCAATTTCAGGGTACGAGCTGACCAGGGAGTAGAACGTGGACATCGCCCGGTTTATGTTCACAGTCCGTGGCAACAATCGTGGAAGTTTCATCTCGGGAAAGAGTGTCCACATTCAAAGGTACAATTCCTCTAGCTTTCACTTATTAACACAATATCATGTTTGCCTTCATGGAAATTCAATTTTTATGTTTTTGTGACCCTCAATAGGATAGAGCGGTTATGGCGAGATTTGTGGATCTCTGTATCGTTCAAGTATTCCAACCTTCTGTATTCTCTTGAAGAAAATGACATACTGGACATCTCGTCCATAGACGACATATTCTGTGTCCACTACGCATTTCTTCCAAGACTCAAAAAAGACTTGGAGATCTTCACTGAAGGCTGGAACCACCATCCAATGCGCACTGAGGGAAACCGAAGTCCGATGCAGATGTGGGAATGTGGACAGATGTTGAACAACAGTGATGCTCATTCTGAGAACATTGCAGTAAGTGTTTTGTCGACAGTATTTTTGTGGCTAAAAAAAAAAGAAAACAATCAAAACACGAGGATTGAATTAGCGTTTACTGAACAAAGATCCAGGAAGAATGGAACACCTTGAAAATAAATAACAACCATACACTGTAATGATCTGTGTAAACTAAAATACTCTCTTTTGGCACATAGGATCTTCAAGAGCCGGACATTGATTGGGAGACTGCGGCTGATTATAATGGCAACGACTCGGAACCTGAAACTGGCATTGTGGTGCCTGAATATGATTGCCCTCTAACTGAGGAGGAGCTGAATGAACTCCAAACTCTCATTGATCCGACTGACCCAAACTTGACAAATGAACAACTATACATTGTCTGCCATGAACATGTGAAACGACTGCGCATACAATGAGTTTGGAGTTCATTCATCCCCACTGAGCAAAGACTGATCCAAAACACATCTCCAAGGCATCATCTCTCTACTTACATTGAATCGAACCTAAATCTCCTGCATGACAAGTGGGACTCCTACCACTCGCCCACCAGTGCTTCCTTAGTAACATTGAGTTTTACAATACCTTAGTAACCATCTCATATCTGTGACGTGATGCTTACAAGACTCAATGTTACCTCGGATGCACTGGTGGTCCAGATGGTAGAAATCTCACCTGTCATGCAGGAGGTTTAGATTTGATTCAATGTGAAGTCACAATTTTTTATTCCGCTCCCCCCGTTCATTTCACATTAAGACAAGACCTCCATGGAAAGACATAGTGTGGTCACTGTGGCCTCCCTGAGGACATCTCCTGTAGGTTTTATTGATGACGCCTTATAGACATGTTCTGGACCACTCATTGCACAGTGGGTCTCCTCCTTAAACTTAAACCCCTCAAGGGGCGGCGTGGCGAGGTTGGTAGAGTGGCTGTGCCAGCAATCTGAGGGTTGCTGGTTACTGGGGTTCAATCCCCACCTTCTACCATCCTAGTCACGTCCGTTGTGTCCTTGGGCAAGACACTTCACCCTTGCTCCTGATGGCTGCTGGTTAGTGCCTTGCATGGCAGCTCCCGCCATCAGTGTGTGAATGGGTGAATGTGGAAATAGTGTCAAAGCGCTTTGAGTACCTTGAAAGTAGAAAAGCACTATACAAGTATAACCCATTTATCTATTTATTAATACCGGCTAAATTCAAAGCCATTGACAATGGCCTAAGAGAGTACTGTTTTGAACTCTGCATATGTTCTCAGGTGTGCAACTGGGAATGAAACTGAGCAGGAACATGCATTAACCACAGGATAGCAGATGGTATGATTTGCACCATAACGAACCTCACAGTCATGGTCAAATACCATGACTATTTTAAACTGTTTACGTTCTGCATAGCTTAAAGGAATATGAGACTGTCCTGTGAGCCACTGGCAGAACTTGCCAACATTAATATGTGTCTCATTGTTTTGTTTTTCAGCCTTGTTGACTTCATCTTCTTCTCTGGTCTCTGAGTTGTGTTCATCCTCTTCTGAAAAAGTGATAGAAAGTTTTTAGTTTAGTTTTTTTTATGTTGAAACAGGAAGTTTTATGATGGCATTGATGATACAAAACAAACTTCAGTTTAAGCATTAAAAGGCAGTATGATTATAATGTAAGTGTTGATGTTGACTGCTATGTAAAGGACTAATTTGGACAAATATATGTAATCCACCAAATTAACTGCTAACAAACTGTGCTTTGTAATTGTTTTGAAGGTGAAGCAACAACATTTGAATTAAAAAGAAAATATTCACCTTCATCCTCTATAGCCTGTACAAAGTCTTGGAGAAAGTTGACCACTGTGGACTGTCTTTGATGTCTCATTGTGCCAATCTCACTAAAGACAGGCGATAGGGACTGCACAAGAAAATCAGCATCCACCTTGAGTTTATAAAAAGAAGAAAGTCATGACAATTTAATTGTGGATATTCTGTAAATTATTAAATGCAGATGACTTTTTAATGGACATTATGAAATGTTTACCTTGCAAAAAGATCCTGGAACAAAAAGCTGTCTGCAGATGTCGTTTTCCTGCTGGACTAAGGTGAGGAGGTCATACAGTTTCATTCCAGAGGAGATTTGTTGGAGCATGGGCAGTAACCTGACTATAGAGTGTAGAACTAAAGAGCTATAACAAAAATAGTGAATTAATTACATTAGCAACAAAAGTTGAAGCGACACTGAGGGACATGTCCTACCGCACAATGTCTTCCTTTTTTCAATGGACACAGGCCCTGTGTATCCACATGACAAAATCCTGTCTGTGTATGCCATCAGGAGTTCACTGTCAGCAGCCTCAATCTTTGAAAAGTACACAAGTAATGATATCAAAACAACATATGAAACCCAAACATGAAATTATTCAAAACACATTTTGCCCACACAATTACCCGGTAAATGTGCTACCTCTTTTATTAGTTCCATGAGCTCCAGGTCCACAACGTCCTTTTCAGTTATTGATCCCTGGTCAAATTCACCAGTGGATATGTAGCTGTAACACCACTGCATTAAAAAGTTTGGTGGTGGTCCCCCTTGTGCGAGACTCACAGCAAATATTTCTCCAATAGTCCTGTGATCCCAAAACAAAAGAAAAATACTATTACTAATAATAATACATTTTTATTTATAAAGCACTTTTCATACATTTAAAATGCAGCTCAAAGTGCTTTACATAGTTAAAAACAAAATGAGAAATAACACCCACACCCCATGAAGACAGTCAAACATGTACATAAAAATAGACAAACAACAACAACAATAATAATAACAACATAATGACAATGGCACATGCATGGCTACAGAGGCTCCAGCGAGAAGAGCCAATCACAGGAACCCTCTGGACGTAGAGATCCAGAGGGCTCTTTGAGGAAACACTAGATGATAAAATAAATGGATTAAAAATAATTAAAATACACATCAGGTAAAAGTCAAAAAATAATATGAAATAAGATAAGATACAATCAAACATAAAAATAAACTACAATATGAAAAACTATAAAATAAAATACAATAAAAACTGAAATATAAATATAATAAGACCATATAAAAATAGACTAAGATATGATAAAACATAAAAATAAGCTGAAATATGATAAAACATAAAAATAACTAATACTAATAGAATAATCCTGCACATTGGGCCTAATATTTGTGTAGTAAAGTGGTTTTTGAATTTGAGCAATGTAATCTGAAAGATGTTTAAAATAACAACAATTAATGTTAATATTTTTGAAACAATATACTTATCATAACATGAGTATCTGTGTGCATGAGAGAGTGTAAAGAAAAGCATTGCTATAGTTTCACTTCATCTGCCTTTTTTTACAACCTACTTGAAGTTGTATTTTTCAAAGTCGGTCATTGAGTACTTTGGTACTTTGCCATCAATGCCCCCCTCAAAAAACCTCCTCTCGATCCCTGCCAGCATTTCTGTTTAGAAAAGGAAGATGCAAATTGGTTACTATAGAATACAGAAGTACAGTATATTACCAAAATGTGTAAGACCGATGACATGTCACAGCACATTTAATTTGAAGGTCAACAAAAAAAACATACCAGTTAAAAATTCCTTCCTCAGGGCACCACTGTCAATGCCAGCCTCTCCTATGAATGAAACTGCAAGAAGGTTTTTGGGGGAAGATTTATTTTGTCGTTGCCACAGTTTCATGCCTCTTTCCAGCATCTGGTCCCTCATAATGCAGATGTGGAAGGTTGTTGCTGGATCCACCTTGTCAGCTATGCTTTGGATGATGTCAGCAATGCTTATAATGTTGGGGGGGGAATATGTATTTCAGTCACACAACTCTGCATAAACAGTTTGCATATCAGAAGCAGAGTATAATTAATTTTAGCTCATTTTAAACAGGACCAATCAGCTGTCTCAAATTATGTTTCCAGAAAAAATACCACAATGATTACAAGTAACTAACAGCAGAGCTAACTAACATAGGGGATGTAGGTGATCATAGAAACATAGCCCCCAGAACTATGCTTGGGACTGCAGCGAGATTATAACACCTTGTGGGTAGCCAGAGCAGCAGCAACTAGAAAAGCACTCAGAGAGCGCAGACCTCCGCCAAGCAGCTCATTTCCACCCATATTGTGATTTCCACCCTATATTGTAGTCCTACATGGATTATATATATATATATACAGTATATATATATATATAAATATATATATATACTATTGGATATATTGATAAACAAAACATACCTTCATCTTTTGAAAAAATACCATAAGCCGCCTCCCACAACTACATTACCCATACGCCATCACGCAGAGCACGAGTACTGGAACTCATATAATCTTTTGGTATTTTCTCATTTTTGGTAACCCAGAGCATCACCAAAATTTAATCACCTGATCCTTTTCCCATTATCAATATTTTCTGAGCATTTCATCCAAATTTGTCATCCCTGCACTTCGTGCTTGGCGGAATAAGCAGAGCAACAGAGAGAGACAGTGAGAGCAAGAGCAGAGTGGCAGTGGGAGCTGAGAAGCAGTAGTAGTAATCAACAAGTTATTTAAAAATATGACTAATCAGTTGATCAATATTGGCACAGCTTGAGTTGTCTACCTGCCAAAGCTCTGCAGAATTCATGTTCAGCTGGTCCAAGGTAGTTTTAACATATGACAATTACTAATTATTGTTATTAATCTTTTATTGAGGTACCTTTTAATGTCTTGGTGTCTGCGCCGTTTTGGGCATATCTCTGTACCATCAGTGTCCTTGTCAGCGGAAACTAAGCTAATGGCCATAGAAGGTCTATAGGAACACACGTGGCAAGGTTTAGTCATATTAGGATATAAAACACAGCAAAAAAAAGAAAAGAAGAGCTTTCCAATGTTGGAAAATTCTCTTTTGTTAGAACAGGGGACATTGGAGAAATACCTTTCACCACAGAAGCTTGCATGGGCTTCAATACATTCTGTGAGATACAGCTGCTGACAAATTGGACAGGTCACCTAGATTGGAACACAGCATTAGTAAATATATTAAATATTGAAAAAGATTACAATTGTACGCCCTTGATAGTCTTGTTCTTACTTTGACACTGGGAACCTTGGACATCGAAGGGAGTTATGTGGAGTCCTGGAAATTTAAGATTAAAGGCAAAAAGCTTTAAGACTGTAAACATGTGTAAAGGTGAATAACAGCAAACATAACTGACTTTTTATTTGCATCTTTTACAGACTTACTTTCAGAAACAGGTCTATGCTGTCTGAGGAGTTTTCCTGTGTAGTGTCACTGTTTTCTGGGAACTCCAGACAGTCAGTAGTCTGTGGAAGGAACAAACCAATTAGCCAGGGTACAAAAGAATATTGAATCTAATTATCCATCATCGTGAACAAAACAGTCTTGCCCGTTCAATGGTGATGTCTAAGATCTTGTCTCTTCCACAAAATGCCACATGCGCTGCTAGTAACTGAACCGGCATGCCCACTGAGCAGGTATGGCACGTCACTTTTGGAATCCTTTCAAATTCCTTTGCACAGTTTGGAAGGGGTGTCATATCCAGATTGCCTTGAACCGGTACAATGTACAGTGCTGACTTCCCACGTCCTACTGCACTGAGGTAACGGCCTGTGTAACCTTCTGCTTCAGGTGGCAGAATACAAAGTTTTCTTTGACCAGATCCACCTATATGAAAATCATGAAAATTTGATGTATGTAAATAACCAAATCAATTGAATTGGACATTGAACAACATATAGGAGATAGCAGATAAACCAAGAAAGCTCCAATATCTTACCAACAGCCTTATATAACATCCATGCTCCTTTTAAATGGATCATTTTGGCGTAAGTCTCTTCAAGTTTTCTGGACAACTGTGTGAAATTAAAATCATGTAAATATTTTGTTCAAGAAAAGCCTTTGTACTGTATAATGTGTATTCCTTAATTTCATTACTTCTATTATTGTTTTCTCTCCCTCTCATTTTCATTAAATTGAATGTAGTGCAAAAAGCATGTTACAACTTTCTTTTTCTTTTTCCACTTGTCCTTAGGTTTTCTGGTTTTTGCTTTTGCAACAGGAAGGGACTTGGAATCTCATCCTGTTGCTATCTTTATTGAAAGCTGGCATCATAGATATGAATAAATACTAGATAATTCTCCAGCGTAGCAACGTTGTAGCCATCTTATCTCGGACAGCTGGCCTCAATAATTACATTGATGTCAATGGTACATGTACTAATTAAATTACCATAACTTGCTCGATTTTCGACCAATTTACAAACGGTTTGCCTTGTTACAAATCTTATTACATGTAGATATGACATAGGATGTTGTACCTGTTGAAATTACCTCTTTCGCTTTAAAAAAACGACTTAATTGTGCAACATAGTTGTGTAGGGTCAGTGTTAGTTCTCTGATTATTTTAAACTGTTTCAGAATACATTCTTAAAAGGCTATTTTTAACATTTTAAAAACAAAATTCAAAGATTATTTCATTAATTTTATGGCTGAATCAAAACAAATTCCATAAATTAGAAAACAAATGTTCAAGAAGAAGTGAAAATATAAAATAATGTTATGGTTGGATGTTATTGCTGGTGGACCAGTTCTGGCTGAAAGATGTGATTATGGTGTTTGTTGTCTTCTTATTTATTTGTGTCACATTTTGTATTACACTGTATTGTGTTTATGTGGTATGAAATTCATCTCTAAACAACTCCTAGTTCAGAGAACGTAGATATATAAAGGTACTGATGTTTATATCTATAATAAATACATAGACTATATTTCACTGTTATGTATTTAGCTATGACACTAGAACTTACTAGTGTAGCATACATGGAACAATGACATGTTTTATATATAAATAATGATTTAAGATACATGCCTTGTTTTGTGTGGGTATCCATTATATCTGATTAATATTTATAAAGTCCATGGTTGAAATCCTGTTATAGTGTTTATCTAAATCTATGGCTGGCATGGCTATGGTACATGACCAGGGTGGGAACGCTCACACAGAGAGAGAGAGAGCAAAGAAGAGGGAGAGAGAGAGCAAAGAAGAGGGACTGAGAAGAGGGAGAGAGGTGGAGGGGAGTGTGAGAACACATGTTAATGCTATAGCATATTACACGTTACCCATAAATGATCTGCATCCTCTGTTACATTAATGGTCCGCCGTCCCATCCCTGCCTGTAACAGTTGCAGTTCCTCTGCTGCTTTTGTAGTCTTCTCAATATGTTTATTCACCAGGTAAAACTGCATCAAAAAAGATTTTGTACTGTGCCCTTTTTTTACATCTGGGGGAAAAGATTGTCTCCTTTTCCCAGAGTTTTTTTTTTTTAAAGAGTGCTGGGAAGGATCTGTAAAAGAATATAATACGACAAAAATACACCATGAGAGAAGCACAACGTAAAAAAAGTTAAATACTTCAAACTACAAACAAAATTACATTTTTTGTCATTAATGAACTGTAAAAATAATGGTAAACTTTGTCTGCCTATGACAAACCTGGCCATGTTCTGCTCTGTTGAGAAGGACTGCTGCCGGAATCATTGTCCGTCATTTTGGTTTTGGTTTTCCGAATCTTCCGAATTGTTTTTAATAATAAAAATTGTAAAGAAATATTGTGTCAATACAGAATGGTGAAATGGTAATAGACAATGTGAGTGTGAACATAACAATCCTCACTGTTTGTAGGTGATGCCCCAGGCAGGACTGCTTGCAGCAAGGAAGCCAGCCGCTGTGCAGTCTCCTTCAACTCTACCTAGCATAGCAAGCCACACAAAGTAACATTAATATATAATAAGGTAGCAGTGTGTATTGCCTGGCATCTGGCAATAAGATTCATATACAAAGGTCACGATACAATACATCGCGATATATCCCGATATTAAAGTATAAGGCAATATATATATAAACGATTACAAAAGTGGGCTTACAACCAGAGGGTTGCAGTTTCAAATCCACTCTGGGCCATCACTGTGGGACCTTAAGCAATTTCCCTAGGCCTAATAACAAAATAATAATAATAAAAAATTCTATTAAAAAAATCGATAAGGATGCATTTTGAATAGATACGAGAATCGCGCAACGTAATATTGCCATATCTCCCAGAATCAATTTATTTTCAACACCCCTATAATAAGGCTTACCTGTGAAGTTTTGGATTTAAAAAAATGGGAAATTGTATTGAGTCGTCCCACCATATTTTATCCAAATGGTTATATATACTACTTCAATCTTGATAATATTATTTCAAATTAAGTCCTATTATAAAGACAATTATTGTTAAATTTGCTAATGCAAAATACCACACAGGTTCAAAATGACAGTTTTCTCTTTTTCACATGTTAATGAAAAAGAGAGGCAGAGAAATGTTTTTTTTCTTAACTTGTATTTAAATTATTACTACATTAAAATACATGACATTTAAGGGAAAATGCTAATATGGCGGGAAAGAGGTAGCCCGGAATGCCAGCCCACACGATTTTTCATTTACATTCAAATTTCGTAATGCAATCGAACAGAATGCAAAAGAGATGGGCTGGCTAGTCAGGCTAGGAAAGAGGTGTAAAATACAGGATGTTTCCGGCCAAGTATTAGGACTATGATGAAAAGAAAAGTAATAAAAGCGAAACAACACACATGAATGGCTAACAGCGGGGATGCTGTGTGAACTAGCAATTCCAGGTGCTTTTTTTATTACACTCATGTGCAGTGCATTTTGTTTTCAAATAAGATAGCAGTGGAGCCTCCATTCTTCTAACAAGTCAGTAAACCCTTACAATCACTCCAAACCAGTTCAGTAATATAAATAAGTGTGTCCCTCAACTTACCTCTTTTTCAGCCGACATTTTTTGATCCACTTCTTCCTCCGTAAATCTTGATACATATTGACGATAACCCGCCCTACTATACTTCTGAATGGGCTTTGAGAATTTTTCACCTGACCAATCAGAAAGAAGGGGCGGTGTAAGCATACCCGCCCCCAAAGTAACAAAAAGAAACATGACAGCGCGAGGAGAGATGCCAGACCAAGACGGCGCGCGCGCAGCAAGGCACCGCGCGCGCACAGAAAGGCACCGCGCGCACGCAAAAAGGCGCCGCGCGCGAAGTGGAGAATCAGCGCGCGATAACAGTTTTTATGCGCTCGGATTTTTGGTACTAATGTGACGCCATACACTTTGGACACCCTTGCAATAAGGCTTATTGCAGGGGTGTAAGCACAGACCATGGACACAAAAATAAAACAAACAACAAACAAAAAAAACAAGTGAATAATCTAATTGTGCATGTCTGATTAGTTTTCAACCACTGTTTTAGTGCAGTTTTAAATGTTAAATAGGTGTCACAGTTTCTGACATGGGCTGGCAGCCTGTTCCATGACTGTATGCCTCTGTAATGTTGTAACAAATAATATTTATATTAAATAGGCTTTACTTTGCATTTTAATTAACGTGGGATTATTTTTTGTATTTAGAAATAATAGTACCAACTTTTTTTTTCTTTTTTTTCTCCAACATTTGTGGCACTGGCGTATACGGCCTATGCCACGGGCCGGCCATATATATATATATATATATATATATATATATATATATATATATATATATATATATATATATATATATATATATATATATACATACATATATACATACATATATATGTATATGTAGCCGAGCGTCCTGGGTTCGCCTATACTGTGTACTTATCTAATAAAATAATAAACGCGAGACATTAGAGCAGGCCCGCTAGTAGCCACCGCTTCTTTAATGTTATCTTCACAAACCTTCTTCAATAACCACACTCATAGACATCTTACGTCACAGCCCTACGGCAAATCTGGAGAGACAAAATTCCTCCTCCTTAATACATAATAGTCTGCGGTAACTTGGGACACCCTGAACTGTTTGTTACACACACACACACACACACACACACACACACACACACACACACACACACACACACACACACACACACATATATATATATATATATATATATATATATATATATATATATATATATATATATATATATATATATATATATATATATATATATATATATATATATATATATATATATATATATATATATATATATATATATATATATACATACATATATACATACATATATATGTATATGTAGCCGAGCGTCCTGGGTTCGCCTATACTGTGTACTTATCTAATAAAATAATAAACGCGAGACATTAGAGCAGGCCCGCTAGTAGCCACCGCTTCTTTAATGTTATCTTCACAAACCTTCTTCAATAACCACACTCATAGACATCTTACGTCACAGCCCTACGGCAACTCTGGAGAGACAAAATTCCTCCTCCTTAATACATAATAGTCTGCGGTAACTTGGGACACCCTGAACTGTTTGTTACACACACACACACACACACACACACACACACACACACACACACACACACACACACACACACACACACACACACACACACACACACACATATATATATATATATATATATATATATATATATATATATATATATATATATATATATATATATATATATATATATATATATATATATATATATATATATATATATAGTAAAGAAAAAGAGTTGGTTCTTTATTCGAATCCCTCGGAACGATTCCCGTCCCGACCAGAAATGCCCCTTGAGACATCACAAGAAATTACGTCATGTAGCTCAGTCATTAGGCGCAGATATTCATGACAAATTTGTGCTTTGTTTTAAAGATGTGATATTTGGTTTTACACTATATGAACAAAAATTTGAAAAGGAATTTTACCTTTGCAACCTCATTATACTATTGGCTAAGTTTTATATTCATAAATGTAAGTTTCTCAATACCCGACCTGTCTTTTGTGCCTTTAAAAAAGAGTTAGAACTGTACATTAAGACACTCTCTACCTCTAGCAACCAGAAAGCTGTGAAGACGATTATGCTGTGTTCCAAATTTGAGTTGTTTACTGAAATTGAGTGAGCCTATGGCTTTGCACTTTGTTTATATTATATATATGTTTTTTTTTGCATTCTATTTGAGTTACTTTGAATTTATAACCCCCTGGCGCTGCTTTGTATTCTTTTTGTACTGTTTTGTACTACTTTTGTACTTATTTGATTGTTGAAATGTTGAAATGTATAAATAAAACTTAAAAAAAAAAAAAAAAAAAAAAAAGATAGGGAAAGCAGGAAAAACAATGGACCGCGCTCCAAGGTGTAATAAAGTTCAAAACAAAAGGTATAATCCAATGAATAACTTTACTGAGAGATTTGAGCAGGGTACAAACACATGACGAACACTTTTACGACCAACTGGAAACATAGCAACCAGGCTAGCAACGCACCTCCTTTACGGCAGCTGTCGCAACGTTCTTAAAGCAACCGCAGCACATACATATATGACATTTCCCTTTTTTAACTTTTGTTTTTCTTTCCTTGTAAACAAAACAAAATCACACTGTATATGTGTTGTCTGTCTAATTATAAATAATGCAGACGAGGCGTGTTGGCTGAGTTCTTGACGTTTACTTTCACAGCGTGCTCATAACCTCATTCTCAGCTGCCGGTGGTGACATGCAACAACACTTTTCGGGGCTACCGCGCATGCTCGTCACTCCCGGTGCATGCTGGGTAGTGTAGTTGTTATTTTCCCTAGCTCATAACATCACATCTTTCCCCTATAAAGAAAGATTTTAACTCAATAAAGTGTATTTCTTTTTTTAGCTTTAACTTTTCATTTTTTAGCATTGTAACCACATTTGCAAACAACTTTTCTCTTCATAGAATTTTCTTTCAATAAAGAAATAAAGTGCAAAAATGTCAAAGCATCATAACAAACAGTTATGTCAAATAGCAGCAGAAGTGCACTTTTTGGAGAGCTGTATTATTTTAAGTTTTGTGCCCAAGGGACTGATTTTATTTAACAATATATTATTATTTATACACCTATAGTGATCACAGAGACAGGTTGTTTTTGTGTTACTGTATACATTTGTTTTTCTGAAAAATCCCACTTAATATACTTTGGGTAACAACAGTCAATATTTATTTTATTTTTTTTTTATTTTTAGGGGGGGGGGGGGTAACAGTCAATATGTATTTATTTATTAGATTTTATTTTTTTCTTATATAATAAAAGTCAACTTTTGTTAAACCAAATATTGTGTTTTTTTTCCATATACAACAACCTATCTGGACTCGATAAGAGAATCGATAAGGAATCGGTCCGATAAGAGGATTCGATAATAGGCTCGATTTCGATAATTTCTTATCAAACATCATCCCTATATATATATATATATATATATATATATATATATATATATATATATATATATATAAATAAATATATATATATATATATATATATATATATATATATATATATATATATATATATATATATATATATATATATATATATATATATATATATATATATACATATATATATAACAATAAAACAGAACAAATCAGCGCCAAAATGCAATATATATATATATATATATATATACATATATATATATATATATATATATATATATATATATATATATATATATATATATATATATATATATATATATATATATATATATATATATATATATATATATATATATATATATATATATATATATATATATATATATATGTATATATATATATATATATATATATATATATATATATATATATATATATATATATATATATATATATATATATATATATATATATATATATATGTATATATATATATATATATATATATATATATATATATATATATATATATATATATATATATATATATATATATATATATATATATATATATATATATATATATATATATATATATATTGCATTTTGGCGCTGATTTGTTCTGTTTTATTGTACTTATTTTGACTATTATTATTTTTCGACTGTGTGTAAATGTTGCAGTTCATAAATAAAGGTTTATAAAATAAAAAAACAAAAAAACAACTAATCATTCACAATCATCAGTTTACTTTTAATGAACGGTTTACTTATAAACCAGAAAAAATTACCTTAGTGAAGATGGACTGTGCACTTTCTGAACGAGTCGCGGCAGAGGACGCTATTAATATTTGCAACGCTATTCGGGACACGAGAGAGCTACCATGTAATTGTAAATAAACAAAACTGTTCAATAACTATTGCAAGTTAACGACATGCTGGTGTTAATCTTTATGGTCATGTTCAGAGTTCACAAATGTTGGTAAATATACCGTGCTTGAAAGATTGTGACGGAGATTGAGAAGTGTTGTGTGTGCGAGAAACAGGATGTGTCGGAATGAAACGAGTCAGCACAAGACTGGTAATTACTGTTAAAAAAAGAGTGTCGTACTTTGTGACTTCTTCTGGACATTTTTTATTTTTTCATACACTCATTTGTACATTTCAAGCACAAAGTCTGCTACGCGAGCTACGCGAGGTGAGGGTCGACACCAGGCTTTACTTGTGCATTGGCCGCATGATATCATTGCGGCTGTGATGGAGTGGTTTGGCCACTAGATGGCAACAAAGACCACAGAGTTGTCATTTAAATTTCTCAGGCTTAGAAACACTTTGTATTGTTTGTTGTGCACACATTTTAATATTCCATCCATCCATTTCCTACCGCTTGTCCCTTTTGAGGTCGCGGGGGGTGCTGGAGCCTATCTCAGCTGCATTTGGGCGGTATATAATTATGTACATGTTTATATATTGTTGCATATCGTTGAGTATAATTCGGGTTGTCCTTTTCCCCGTTTGTCCATTTTTGCGCACACACACTTACACACATTCAAGTGACAGATGAATAAAGGATTAAATCCTCTGGCCGAAATCTGTCCATCGTGTCACAATCCCTTCCTTACAATTATGTTGAGCTGTACTGTCTGTTCTAAAATAAAAAAATAATTTGTATAATTTTTTTTTAGATCATTATATAACTGATTTAATACTTTACCCAACTATTCAAAGTTCTGATGCAGACAACTTGGTTCAAACCTATGTTGTTGTATTATTCATGTCCAGATTATTGATAGTACAGTACAGTACAACATCTCCAGTGATCCTAGCACCTGCAGTACGTCAGCCTGACAATCCATCCATCCATTTTTACCGCTTATCCCTCTAAGGGTCGCAGGGGTGCTGGAGCCTATCCCAGCACACACACTAACCCCTGTGCGACCGTGCTGCCCCAGCCTGACAATGCCATGATAATTGGATTATTTTACTTGTATGGGTGAATGATGAATAAACCGTCTTAAATCTTCAATCAATTACTCCAGCATCTTTTTAGTCAAGTAAGCAACCCAGTGTGTAGTTATTATTTTTCAAGGCTCCATAATATAAAGGGGTTTTGTTCAGTATAGTGGTCATGTTAAGAGTTGGTGTTAATATATGTTCATAAATGGGATGAAAAAAAAGTTCACAGGTGAATTTTTGTCCCAATCCACCCCTGCTTATGCACAGAGAAAAACACCAAGGGCCTGATTTACTAAGATCCAAACACCATGCGCTAATCAGGGTGTGCACAATTTAAAATAGCGTGTACTATAAGTGGGCATGTTGCATATGAGCGACTAACACTGCGTGTGCAATTGTAAAGTGGTGCAGGCCGCCTTATTTAAATAACGATATTGTGTGCACACGGGTCTTTTACCACGGAAACAATCATTTTCTGCACATCATCATTCTACCCGTGTGCGGTGTGTTGAACCAGCAGCACACATCTATAATCTGTAACACCTTTTCTGAATCGCAATTTCGACACAAAAAATATATGCACTCTGACACTAATTCTGTGCAAGAGGCTGTGGATTGCATCGCCATCGCATTCGTGCGCCTGGAATGACAGAAACGCAAGAAAATGCACAATAACGTCTTTTTATGTTGGAGATACATTATAGTAATATATTTCCTAAATTAAAAAAATCTATTTAATTAATTTTAAACAGCCCATTAGGTCATCCAGCAGCAATAAAATTATGAAAGGAAATTGCTGAATAGACCATATGTCTAATACTTTTTTATTTCTGGCCGTCCAATATGTTGGCACACACATACCTGGGACAAAGGATCATTGTCTGGCCATCGTCTGTCTGTGCAACGCAAGCTCTGATCCTGCAGCCGTGTGTGGAACTGTCAGTTTGCACGTCGTTCTGACAAGTGCAAAATAAAATGCTGATTAGTGCTCGCAAAACTCTGATGAGTGTTAATAAATCACATTTTGCATGCTAAATGGTTATATTTGCAGTTTGTCCTCCCATATTTTGGGCGTTTTGATGATCAGCATATATTTTGTGTATTAACGACATACTTGCCAACCTTGAGACCTCCGATTTCGGGAGGAGGGGGTGGGGGGCGTGGTCGGGGGTGGGGCGGGGCGTGGTTAAGAGGGGAGGAGTATATATACAGCTAGAATTCACCAAGTCAAGTATTTCATATATATATATATATATATATATATATATATATATATATATATATATATATATATATATATATATATATATATATATATATATATATATATATATATATATATATATATATATATATATATATATATAAATATATATATATATATCCTGAAAATATGCAAACAAAACTGTGTTTAGATAATTGATACTTCAAACTTGCATAAATAAATCTTAAGGAATATAACATAACTTGGCTTCTGAGAGCTTCAAAATGTCCATCCATCCATCCATCCATTTTCTACCGCTTAATCCCTTCGGGGTCGCGGGGGGCGCTGGAGCCTATCTCAGCTACAATCGGGCGGAAGGCGGGGTACACCCTGGACAAGTCGCCACCTCATCGCAGGGCCAGCACAGATAGACAGACAACATTCACACTCACATTCACACACTAGGGCCAATTTAGTGTTGCCAATCAACCTATCCCCAGGTGCATGTCTTTGGAGGTGGGAGGAAGCCGGAGTACCCGGAGGGAACCCACGCAGTCACGGGGAGAACATGCAAACTCCACACAGAAAGATCCCGAGGCCGGGATTGATCTCACGACTACTCAGGACCTTCGTATTGTGAGGCAGACGCACTAACCCCTCTGCCACCGTGCTGCCCAAAATGTAATGAATAAAGTTCTAAAGTTGTTGATAAACAAGCAATTATTTTAATAATTAAATATGGTCATTTTAAATGAATTATTATGATCAATTAAAATTAATTATTCCAAATATGTTTATTTTAATGTATAATTCTATGGCTGGATGTAATAAGGAGTCAGAAAAAATACGAATACAAATACAATTAATTTTGATGTTTTTAGCAAAATATAGTAAAAATTTATTTATTTTTAAATTTTTTTTATTAATAAATATATTTATTTTTAGGTAAGATAAACATTATAATACAATTTATCTCTAGTCTGGATGATTTAGTTCTTGTCACCCTGTTGTCCTCCCGTCTCTTCCCAGAGGATGGCTCCATGAGCTGGGCAAACGCCTGGAGATGCCCTACGTCAACAACACGGTCGGCGGCCCGTCGGTGCTCAGCTCGTACATTGCCGCCCTCTACTTCACCCTCAGCAGCCTGACCAGCGTCGGCTTTGGCAACGTGTGCGCCAACACGGACGCCGAGAAGATCTTCTCCATCTGCACCATGCGGTATGCCGGACGCCTCGTATGGAATAACATGATTGGGCAGGCACGCTGTTTATATTGTGGGAAAGCGGATGTGAAAAAAGGCTGTCCTCACTCAGGTCCGCATGGAGCTGGAGGGGGTGTGGCCTCCAGCTCTGGCTGAAAATCGGGAGATTTTCGGGAGAATATTTGTCCCGGGAGGTTTTCGGGAGAGGCGCTGAATTTCGGGAGTCACCCGGAAAATTCGGGAGGGTTGGCAAGTATGATTAATGAAGACAGACGCAAAATAGATGGCACACTTTATTCTGCTCACTTAAGAAATGCAATCCACTTCTCACACGTTTAAGTAGATCAGCTTTGTGTGGGCTGTTATGTTTGCATGTGTTTTAGTATACGCAAACCTGTAGTAAATCAGGCCCCAAGTCTCAAAAGCGGTGCTTATAGTGATTTGTGGTATCACTCACCTGTTAAACATTAGCACGGAGATTGCATCTGTTTTTTAATTATTTTGTTTGCTAAGACAGCTGTTATTGACCACCATTCAGGCAAATCATAGCAACATTTCCTTCGGCCAGTGCAAATGTATTTTAAAAATAAGCGTGTTCAGGGGTTAATGCGTGCTTGTTGACAGGTCTGAGGGTCACTCTCCGGGAGGGGAAGGAACGGACGTCATAATGTATTTATTTTTCCAAATAATCCAAGATGTACCATTGTTTCCCCGCTGTCGTTGTGGCTTGTGCAGCCCTTTGAGACACTCGTGACTTAGGGCTATATAAATAAACTTTGATTGATTGATTGATACCAGTAAGGTCCCAAAGATAGACTGGTTCATAGCGATAAACGGGTTGGCGACCCTGCTGTAGGTATTCTACTTATTACACACCAGCTGTTTATGTGTCGTAGTTGAAATTCTGATTGCCAAATTTGGAGATGTTCAAATCGCCATGTGAAATCACCAATGCTAATCAGTAGAATGTTAAAGGCTTATCCAATGTAAATTAGCGTCCAGCTAGCACATTTTGAAAAGTGCAGCCTTACTTTTGAGTGTTTTCTATCGGGCATGCTTGTTTTGTTGGCATGGAGAATTGCAACATTATCGAAAGGCATTCCTGCTGAGTCTGCTCTGGGGGATTGTTGAGCCGGTTCAGAGTCTGCAATCGGCTGTGACGTCAAGTGCAACAAAGGTAGCAAAATATGATACTTTTTGATTTTATGTGGATCGGTACCCTGTACTACTGATGGAATTTGGTCAGTTCCTATTAGGGTTGTACGGTATACCGGTATTAGTGTAGTACCGCGATACTAATGAATCATATTCGGTATTATACTGCCTCTGAAAAGTACCGGTCCCCCCCACACCTACGTCGTCGTCACGTCGTGTCATTGCTGGTTTACGAGCAGAGGAGCATGTTCGGCAGCGCACAATCACGGAGTACTTACAAACAGACACAGTGTGTTGACAGAAAAGGGAGAACGGACGCATTTTGGCTTTAAAACTAACGATAAAGGTGCAGTTATATCACTGAAACGCCCTCAGGAAGAGGTGCTTTAAGACATGGCTAGCTAGCTAGCGACTAAAGTCCATCCCTAGTCGGCAGTGTTTTAGCTACTTCTAAATCACTAATCCTCGTCTCCATGGCCGACAAATAAAGTAAGTTTCTTACAAGTATCAGCCCTGCAGGACAAGGAATAGCTAAACATGCTTCACTACACACTGTAGCTCACCAGCATCACAATGTATACAAACGCCATTGGTGGATCTACACCTGACATCCACTGTAATGATACCAAGTACAGTAGCGTAAGTAGTCGATACTACTTTGATTACGTCGATATTTTTTGGCATCACAACATCTTCTTCAGTTTATTTAAATGTATATTATGTTTATAAACTCAGGAAATATGTCCCTGGACACATGAGGACTTTGAATATGACCAATGTATGATCCTGTAACTACTTGGTATCGGATTGATACCCAAATTTGTGGTATCATCCAAAACTAATGTAAAGTATCAAACAAGAGAAGAATAAGGGATTATTACATTTTAACAGAAGTGTAGAGAGAACATGTTAACAGAGAAAGTAAGCAGATATTAACAGTAAATGAACAAGTAGAATAATAATTCATTTTCTACCACTTGTCCTTAATAATTTTGACAAAAAAAATGAATGGAAAATGACACCATATGTTACTGCATATGTCAGCAGGCTAATTATGAACCTTTGTTTGTTTACTTACTAATAAAAGACAAGTTGTCTTGTATGTTCACTATTTTATTTAAGGACAAAATGTAAAAGAAAAGGGGTAGGATTAAATAAGCTCTGCTTCTTCCTACTCCTTTTCGAACATGTTGAAAAGAGAAACTGGAAATTGTGATGTATCATGTTGTATGCTTGCATGTTCAAAATAAACTCAAACTCAACTCAACTCAACGTACGCAGATTTAAAACACACGTACAAGGATCTGATTAGACACACTCCGATTGATATACAGACACACACATTAGTGCAGACGCACGTAAATTGCAATAAGAAACATATGTTTTATGTACCGTAAGATTTTTTGTTAAAATAAAGCCAATAATGCAATTTTTGTGGTCCCCATTATTCAGAAAAGTACCAAAAAGTATTGAAATAATTTTGTTACCGGTACCAAAATATTGGTATCGGGACAACACTCTTACCTATATAAGACCTATCCCTAATGACCATCAAGTATTATTGTTCATTGTTCATTAGATTTCTCGAGTTGCATTGTTTTGCTTAACAATTCAATTTGTGGCGTTTGGTTATTGTTATTCGTTACTATTGGCTGTTACAGATTTGTCTTTTGCCTGTGGATTATTGTATCATTCAATAAAACTGAAATTTTGACAATTCTAACATGCACAATCATACTCAAAATGTTTACTTTGCAATAAAAGTATGACTAAATCATTGCATTCAATGAATATATAATTAGAGTGAGTGCAAGTAAATGCAGATAAGTCAGTAGACTTGTGCATGTGTGAGTGGTTGTGTGCGTGTAAGAGAGAAGGTGTGCAGGAAGAACTAGCAGGCGGTCTGCTATTGGTTGATGTTTATACTGTATGAGAGGGCTAGTTTAGAGTTTATGCTGCACACTGCTCATGTTTCAGAAATATCTAAGAGGAATCATCTGCAGTCATGGATTGAAACATGAAAGCAAAGACGTGCTTCATCCTGCATTTGGAACAACCTGACAACACAAAACCCACATCTTACCAGTGGAAGACAAAGTAGATTTTTCTGTCTTTCAGGCAGTAGAAGCCCTTTATGAAGAGTGTTTGACCTTTGACAACTTTGGAATAACCACAATGTGGGACTTAACTTCTTACACACAAAGGTGAGTCTGTCTTTTCTACCTCTTCTTCTAAATGTATGTATTCCTCATTCTGTTTTACTGTCACAAACATTTACTTCTGCTTTGGCTCTCAGTCACAGCTGTGCTCCAAACTCTATTTTTTCCAAATATCCATTTAGAATTTACACTTCCATCTCCTTTATAAACATTCTGTCAGTGTAAAAAGTCAAAAAATGCTAAAAGCAACATATGATTACCACATTTACAAAGCTTGCTGTTAATCAAGTAAAGCAGAAAAACAATAATCTTTTGTGTAGAAGATGTACAGAACACTGACATTTTTACGTGTAAAAAAAATATTGACAATATTATAATATTGATTAAGCATTTATGTAATAAAGCTAAAACAATAAACATCATTCATACCGGTATATAAAACAAATTATAGAGAGAAAACAGCAAAGGTGAGGCAAGATTAAATTTCATTATACTGTCAATGTACATTTTTGGACTTTTTGTCTTCATGTTCAATTTATGGAATATTATCATATCTTTTTATATTAGCGTCAATACTGTCTTGTAATGAGAATGAAGCGATACATATGTTTATCAGAAATTAAATTAAAAGATGAGGCTTAATCCTATAAATGTAAAATAAAGATGTTCAACAAAAGTGGAAATGTCTTATTTTGGTCATTTTCACATATAAAAAAGTGTTTCAGAATAAACAAACTATGTTTGTAGAACCTTCACGGTCTGTGGGATCACCTAGTCCAGATTTAAGAGGTTTAGGTATGCTAGTTTTTTAATCTGGACCAGGACAAATGTGGTCACAAATAGATGTAAGGTTTCACACACCACAGACTTTGTTAAAATTAATCTTCACATATTTATTTTTATATTTGTCTTTCATTGTTGTTTTTTTGCACTAGTGACACAATTATCTAATGATCATGTCGTTTCATTTATTAAGTATCAGACTCATATCGACGATCAATATCACCCACCAGGAAGGAATCCTATTTATTTTGGCAGATTGTATGTTCTCCAGTTGAGCGTCTTGCGTGTTTTCAACAAACATGCGAGAAAAACAATGTGACTATAAACAAACAATACTTTAAGGTATAATAAACATATAGAAAATGTACCAACAGTTTAACAATATATAGTGTGTGACTGTGAGTGGGAATGTAGTCTGTCTATTTGTGTTGGCCCTTGTGGCAACTTGTCCAGGGTGTACCCCGCCTTCCTTCCGTGTGCCGCTGAAATAGGCTCCAGCCCCACTGCAACCTTGAAAACGACAAGCGATAGAAAATGGATGGATAAGTAGTTTTATTCAAGGACGTTTCAAATAAAGTCATTACACAGATTTTGTCTCTGGCTATATTTCATCTCTCAAAATCCAACAGTCAAGAAGTGAGATTGAACCAACCGTTCTAGTCCATTTACTGTCGTCCCTCACCCATCATGCTTCCAAGTTTGCGGGTTTGGCTCTTTCACATTTTTTTAAAGCATATTTTACGGGGTGTATATTGTAGCGTCCTGGAAGAGTTAGTGCTGCAAGGGGTTCTGGGTATTTGTTCTGTTGTGTTTATGTTGTGTTACGGTGCGCATGTTCTCCCGAAATGTGTTTGTCATTCTTGTTTGGTGTGGGTTCACAGGGTGGCGCATATTTGTAACAGTGTTAAAGTTGTTTATACGGTCACCCTCAGTGTGAGCTGTATGGCTGTTGATCAAGTATGCCTTGCATTCACTTGTGTGTGTGAAAAGCCCTAGATATTATGCGACTGGGCCGGCACGCAAAGGCAGTGCCTTCAAGGTTTATTGGCGCTCTGTACTTCTTCCTACGTACGTGTAGACAGCGGCGTTTTAAAAAGTCATACATTTTACTTTTTGAAACCGATACCGATAATTTTGAAACCGATACCGATAATTTCGGATATTACATTTTTAAGCATTTATCGGCCGATAATATCGGCAGTCCGATATTATCGGTCATCCCTAATGCAAACACATTTGTTAGTGGATACTTTTTATTAAGCCTCTGCCTTGTAGACTTTATATATGTAGGTAATATGCTATTATAATTATTAGATACTTGTTTATATTGACAAATGTAGCGTTTAAATTACTTACAATTTTTTTTGCAAATGTCTATCCAAATTTGTGCGCATGTAATCCAATTTACGTGCGTCTGCACTAATGTGTGTGTCTGTATATCAATCGGAGTGTGTCTAATCAGATCCTTGTGCGTGTGTTTTAAATCTGCGTACGTTGAGTTGAGTTGAGTTTGAGTTTATTTTGAACATGCAATCATACAACATGATACATCACAATTTCCAGTTTCTCTTTTCAACATGTTCGAAAAGGAGTAGGAAGAAGCAGACCTTATTTAATCCTACCCCTTTTCTTTACATAACAGTTGCTAAAACTTTTTGTTCACTTCCTGTTCACAATTTATTCACAATAAACTCCATAAGTAATCACCATAAAAATAAAGAAATAAATAATAGTAATAATTTAATAATAATAATTGGTGAAGTAAGTCATATTTTATATGATGAGATAAGTAAGATTACTTTAAGAATGAATGAATGGATGGATGAAATAAATTGAGAATGTTTTTCATGGTTCTTCTTCTTTGTACTTTGTAAACACTTTAAGTTTGAAAAGTTTCTTGAAGTGGATCATATTAGTACATTGTTTGATTGCTTTGCTTAATCCATTCCATCATTTAATTCCACATACTGATATACTGAAGGTCTTAAGTGTTGTACGTGCATACAAATGTTTTAAATTACGTTTTTCTCTAAGATTATATTTCTCCTCTTTTTTTGAGAAGAATTGTTGTATATCCTTGGGTAGCAGGTTATAGTTTGCTTTGTGCATAATTTTAGATGTTTTCAAATTCACTATGTTGTGGACTTTCAGTATTTTTGATTCAATAAATAAAGGGTTTGTATGTTCTCTATATCCAACATTATGTATTATTCTAACTGATCTTTTTTGTAACACCGTTAGTGAAAGAAGTGTACTTTTGTAGTTATTTCCCCATATTTCTACACAGTAACTCAGATATGGTAACACTAGCGAGCAGTAGAGAATATGAAGTGATTTTTGGTCTAGAACATGTTTTGCTTTATTCAATATTGATGTGTTTCTCGCTACTTTATGTTGTATATTTTTTACATGAGATTTCCAGTTCAATTTATCATCAATCATTATACCTAGAAATTTAGTTTCATTTACTCTTTCAATTTCTACTCCATCTATTTGTATTTGTGTTTGACTTTCTCTTCTACTGTTACCAAATAGCATTATCTTAGTTTTACTGAGATTCAACTATAATCTATTTTTGTCAAACCATCTTTTTAATTTGTTCATTTCTTCTGTTATTATTTGTATTATCTCCTGTGTGTTCTCTCCTGAACAAAACGCTGTTGTATCATCCGCAAATAATACTAACTTTAAATCTTTGTAACTATACAAATGTAATTTATATAGAGATTGAATAATTTAGGTCCTAGTATTGATCCCTGAGGTACACCACAGGATATATTTAGCGTTGTAGATGTGTGTTCGCCTAGCTTCACGTATTGTTTCCTGTTTGTTAGATAACTACTCATCCAGTTTAAGACTAACCCTCTGATGCCATATCGTTCTAGTATTTTGATTAAAATATTGTGATTAATAGCGTCAAATGCTTTAGTTAGATCCATAAAAACTGCTGCCGCACATTTTTTACTATCTATTGCATTGGTAATTTCTTCTGTAATTTCAATTAAAGTCATTGAAGTTGAAACATTAGTTCTGTATCCATATTGGTTCTCTTCGATTATTCTATTTTTATTTATGAAACTCTCTAATCTGTTATTTAACAGTTTTTCAATGATTTTAGAAAATTGTGGAAGTAAAGAAACAGGTCTATAATTTGTAAATTGATGTTTGTATCCAGTCTTATAAATTGGTGCAACTTTAGCAATTTTCATTTTGTTTGGAAATGTACCTGTGTGAAATGATAGGTTACTAATATACATTAATGGTCCTGAGATCTCTTCAATAACCTTTTTTATCGTTTCCATATCAATTCCGTTAGAATCAGTTGAAGTCTTAGATTTAAATTTTTTCACGATTGTAACTATTTCCTCCTGTGTCACATTACTGAGGAACATGGAGTTGGGAATTCGCTCTATGGTATCATTATAGTTCTCAATTGAAACTGGGTCTGGTATCCTTTCTTCCAATTTTGGTCCAATGTTTACAAAATAATTATTGAAGCTTTCAACCACTTCCTTTAGGTTGTCATTTTTTTTTATTTCCGTCTAAGAACTATTGGGGGTAGTCCCTCTTAGTGCCATTTTTAATAATGCTATTGAGGATGCCCCATGTTGCTCTCATATTATTTTTGTTCCTTTCCAATAATTCACTGTAATATTCTTTTTTACATGATCGTAGTATGTCTGTTAACTTGTTTTTATACGTTTTGTACTTAATTTCTGCCTCTGTAGTTCTTTGTGCTATAAATTTTCTATATAGTGTATTCTTCTTCTTACAAGCATTTTTTAATCCTTTTGTCATTCATGGTTGATTATTCTTTCTCTGCTTATTACTGAGTTGTTTCCACGGACAATGTTTGTCATAAAGTATTATGAACTTGTTTAAGAAATGTTCATATGTTTCAATAACCTCTTTTTCATTGTACACATTGTCCCAATCTTGCTTTTGTAACTCGATTTTGAAAGCAGTCATCCTCTTCTCTGTACATAGTCTTCGAAATGTGCTTTTGTCTTCCATGTTCTTCTTGTAGTTTCCATCATATATTGTCAAAACTGGCAGATGATCACTAACATCGGTTATAAGTAGACTACTTGTAGTGTTATTATCAAAATCATTGGTAAACATATTATCAATAAGCGTGGCACAGTGTCCTGTGATTCTGCTTGGCTTTGTGATTTTAGGATATAAACTGATGCTGTACATTGTATCAATGAAGTCATCAATAGACTTTTGCTTGTTAGGGTTCAATAAGTCAATATTAAAGTCACCACATAAGAAAATTATTCTTTGACCATTGTCCATGTAAGTAACCTTGATCCATTCCATTGGCGTTGTTAGGCCTATTTTAGGGGGGCTCAAGCCCCCCTAAAATGTTCTTAAGCCCCCCTAAATAATTTGGTGTTAAAAAAATTTTTTTTTACCGACATATTCATTATAAAGTGGCCCGAATATGAGTTTAAATAAATAATCATATAACCTGTCATTATTCACTCAGTTTCCCCTCACTTCATAGCGTAAGGTAGAGAGCCCCTTTAGTGCGCCGGTATCCAATCCATTCCACTTGTTCATATAGAAAATTCCCACATCACTCAAAATCCAGTCCGCATTTTCTCTGCGACCTTCCTTGCGGTCCTGCAGGTGTACGAAACACATTAACACACAGCACTGCAGAACAAGAACCTTGTGTCTGCAATTGTGAATAATTTAGTTTTTAAGTTTTGTGTTTCTTGTAGAATCTATATAAAGTAATATGCATTAGCCTATTGTTAAAATAATGAAAACAACATCATTAAATATATTTGTTTTATTGTATTGTTACATTAATAGCTGTTGTATTATTATAGGATGGCTTGTTAAACATTTCATAGAATTTTCAGAGGGTAGAAAAACCAATACATTTAATATAAAATGTAAAATGAATAAATACATAAAAAGAAAAAGAAAAAAAATGGTTAAAAGCCATCGTCCCGGAGAGCATTTAATTTCGTCCCGTGCATTTTTTTTACCGTCCCCGGGACGACGGGACTACGTTAATCTCAAGCCCTGGAAGTTACATTTTATTTTTTGCATTATTTGTTTCAGCATTGCACTTTGAAGCTGGTCCCTCAACTCTTTGACAGCTTTGGCTCTTTTTCAGATCAGCTAAGTCTTTCTTATTTACAGTACATATAAAAGTTTCTCATTTCTATTCAAACTTCCATATATATTAAATTTCTTTAACGGCTTGCCATAATATATACAAATCCCATTACCATATGAGTTGGGAAATTGTGTTAGATGTAAATATAAACGGAATACAATGATTTGCAAATCCTTTTCAACCCATATTCAATTGAATGCACTACAAAGACAACATATTTGATGTTCAAACTCAAAAAACTTTATTTTTTATTTTTTTTCAAATAATAATTAACTTAGAAGCCCTGCGATGAGGTGGCGACTTGTCCAGGGTGTACCCCGCCTTCCGCCCAGATGCAGCTGAGATAGGCTCCAGCGCCCCCCGCGACCCCATTGGGAATAAGCGGTAGAAAATGGATGGATGAATTAACTTAGAATTTCATGGCTGCAACACGTGCCAAAGTAGTTGGGAAAGGGCATGTTCACCACTGTGTTACATGGCCTTTCCTTTTGCAACAAAGGGTTGGAGTTGGGGGTTAAATCACCAAAATGATTCCCGGGCGCGGCGCCGCTGCTGCCCACTGCTCCCCAAGGGGATGGGACAAATGCAGAGGACAAATTTCACCACATCTAGTGTGTGTGTGACAATCATTGGTACTTTAATCTTAATCTTTAACAACACTCAGTAAACGTTTGGGAACTGAGGAGACACATTTTTGAAGCTTCTCAGGTGGAATTCTTTCCCATTCTTGCTTGATGTACAGCTTAAGTTGTTCAACAGTCCGGGGGTCTCCGTTGTGGTATTTTAGGCTTCATAATGCCCCACACATTTTCAATGGGAGACAGGTCTGGACTACAGGCAGGCCAGTCTAGTACCCGCACTCTTTTACTATGAAGCCACGTTGATGTAACACGTGGCTTGGCATTGTCTTGCTGAAATAAGCAGGGGCGTCCATGGTAACGTTGCTTGGATGGCAACATATGTTGCTCCAAAACCTGTATGTAACTTTCAGCATTAATGGCGCCTATAACAATCCGGATGGTTCTTTTCCTCTTTGGTCCGGAGGACACGACGTCCACAGTTTCCAAAAACAATTTGAAATGTGGACACGTCAGACCACAGAACACTTTTCCACTTTGTGTCAGTCCATCTTAGATGAGCTCAGGCCCAGTGGAGCTGACGGCGTTTCTGGGTGTTGTTGATAAATGGTTTTCGCCTTGCATAGGAGAGTTTTAACTTGCACTCACAGATGTAGCGACCAACTGTAGTTACTGACAGTGGGTTTCTGAAGTGTTCCTGAGCCCATGTGGTGATATCCTTTACACACTGATGTTGCTTGTCGATGCAGTACAGCCTGAGGGATTGAAGGTCACGGGCTTAGCTGCTTACGTGCAGTGATTTCTCCAGATTCTCTGAACCCTTTGATGATATTACGGACTGTAGATGGTGAAATCCCTAAATTCCTTGCAATAGCTGGTTGAGAAAGGTTTTTCTTAAACTGTTCAACAATTTGCTCACGCATTTGTTGACAAAGTGGTGACCCTCGCCCCATCCTTGTTTGTGAATGACTGAGAATTTCATGGAATCTACTTTTATACCCAATCATGGCACCCACCTGTTCCCAATTTGCCTGTTCACCTGTGGGATGTTCCAAATACGTGTTTGATGAGCATTCCTCAACTTTATCAGTATTTATTGCCACCTTTCCCAACTTCTTTGTCACGTGTTGCTGGCATCAAATTCTAAAGTTATTGATTATTTGCAACAAAAAAAAAATGTTTATCAGTTTAAACATCAAATATGTTGTCTGTAGTGCATTCAATTGAATATGGGTTGAAAAGGATTTGCAAAACATTGTATTCCGTTTATATTTACATCTAACACAATTTCCCAACTCATATGGAAACAGGGTTTGTATATATAAATATATTATATACAAGCCAAATTATCCCGATCCAGATATTACTTTAATTCAAGTAACTAAATAATATTTCCAGGGCTTGAATTTACAACCATTTTAGTCACATATGTGCCCAAAATTTAATCTGTGCAACTTCAAAATATTTGGGAACAAACAATTATTGTATTGTGAGTGAAAGTGGTGGCATTAGCCTCTATGTTGTGAATGAATAACATAGACGCTAATGCCATGACTTTCATTGTGTTTCAGTGTATCTTGAAGAATCATGCAAGTAATAGTTTCTTGTTGATGCTGTAAACAAAATGTCACTGTGCAAACCCATGTTTGTTGTTGTACTGAACACAGATTGAAAATAAACCCACTGAAATAATAATAACAATGATTAATTTCTACGTCTTTGTTAGCCGTTTGTGAAGTTTTGTGCTCGTGTGCTACGTTCGCTCGCATCCTGTCCATCTCCTGGGGGCTAAGCCCCCCCTGTCCTTAAAAGCTAGTGACGCCGCTGATCCATTCTTCAAATGTTTCTATACTTGACTTAGGTGATCTATATATACAACTGATGAAAATGTTTTTGCTTTTTTCCAGACATATTTCAATGGTTATACATTCTAAGATATTATCTATAGCAAATGACATGTTTTTTACCACTTTGTAGTTCAGGTTCTTCATCACGTACACAGCTACTCCTCCTCCATTTTTGTTGGTTCTATTGATGTAGTTTAGTTCATATCCTTCCAGATCAAAATCTATTCCTTGTTTATCATCAATCCATGTTTCTGTGACAGCGATCACTTTGAAGGGTTCGTTGATGTGTTCCAAAAAGTTCTTAATGTTGTTGTAGTTTGCATACAAGCTTCTGCTATTGAAATGAATAATTGACCATTTGTTATCACATATCATGTTGCTATTATATTGATCATCTGTATAATAAAAACAATTATTACTGATGTAGGAGAAAAAATGTGTATCTGGATCTATATCATTTTCCAAATCCTGGTTTTTGTGATCTTTGATGCAGAAATTTTTTAGTTCCATATTTTCTTGTTCAACAATCTTTGATGTTGTTTCAATAATCTCTATAAGTGTAGGTGGATGCAATCCTGAATGTAGGTCCCCTTGTTTAGTCGTCTCTTGGAACATAGTAGTGTCGATGCTGAATTTAGATGCTTGTTTTCTGTCAGAGTCCATCATCATCGTTGTTGTGGAAACTGTGTAAACTTTAAAAATTGTCCAGGTGCTTGATGTCATGGACAGCAAGTACTCTTGCTTCTGGACATCCAATCAGCTTAATGTAGATTTTACAGTTGGCGCTCCAAGTTCCCTGGATTTTTTCCTGCTTTCTCAAGTCGCGTGCTTTCTTGGCGATTCCAGCATTACATTTTGTGAGATGCTCATTCATGTACAAATTTGTTCCCTTCAGCTTCTTTCCCTGTCTCAGCAATGCCATTTTAGATTTTCTGCTTACGAGTTTCACAAGCACGACTGGAGTGGCGTTGTTGTTTCTTCCGTTCAGTTTCGATGTTTCGATGGTATTAATGTCAATTTCAATTTCCTTTGATTGCAGAAAGTTGACCACTTGCTGTTCTGCTGAGACCATATCCATTTAATCTGGTTCACCTTCATTATTCACAGCCTTCGCAAAGGATCTTGGTTTAATTTGGTTCCCTGTCACGATGATATCATTCATTCGTTTGTCCTGATCCATTTCATCTATGATATTCCTCAGCATGTTGTTGTCTTCTTGAAGGATCTTCATTTGTTTGCTCATTTCAGTGGCTTCATTATTTCTGGAGTTGTTCTGAGTTTTCCGACTTTCTATATTTTGCTGCAAACTTTTCACATCTTGTTTGTGTTCTGTTGTAGCTTTTCTCAGCTCTTTTTTCATTTCTTTCATTTCTTCTTTCATTTCATTAATTTCTTCTTTCATTTCTTCTCTCCATTCTTTCAATTCTTCTTTCATTTCGTTAAATTCATGTAATAGGTTTTGTAGCATCCCTTCTTGATTCCCCTCATGTCCTGTATCCAGCCTCAAATGTTGTTCCCATTAGTGTTCTGTGTCAGCTGGCACCGAACGTTTCGAGATATCAATCTTTCCTTTAGCTTTTCGCATCGCAGCAGTCGCTGACGTCAGTGCCTCTTGTGTCTTAACTGCAGTTACTTCTTTAGCAACTTGCGGCACTTTTAACTTGTTTTTTCAACAGTTTCGTACCTTGCGCCGTTCAGAGATCAATTTGAGGTGTCAGCCTGTCAACTTATATCACTCTGCGACGTCGGAATCACTTTAAAACAGCTGTAAACTCGCCATAGCTTTTGGTTGCTAAGCAACTGCTTTGAACTGCGGCAAGGCGCCGTTGGCTTGAGGCTAACGGCTCTTCCAACTCGCCTTATTTCAACGTATCAGTGCCTCTCAACTGGCCAAAATCAGATCGAAGATGCCAGGTGACTCTCCTGTGGCTGTGATCGCAAATCAGTGGTCAAAATCTTCAGATTTAACAAAAACTCCGGTAGCAGAAGCAGAGCCTTTTTCTTTGCGTCCTTTCTCATTGACAGGAAGTGACGAAAGTTTTAAGTTGTCTGTCTGTCCATAATCAGAAAGAACCCTCGATAGTTACTTACACGTGACTTTTACGACACTTCTGCCGTGTACGATTTGAGCGAGCGCATTCAGATTCGTGAGCGTGAGAAGTGCGAGCATGTAATACAATCTGCGTTTACGATGAATTGATTAACGTGGACCCCGACTTAAACAAGTTGAAAAACTTATTCGGGTGTTACTATTTAGTGGTCAATAGTACGGAATATGCACTGTACTGTGCAATCTACTAATACAAGTCTCAATCAATCAATCAAGTGTGCGTATCTGAGGTGTGCCTACATTTAACCAGCCAGGGAAGACACCACACAATTTAAACCAATCAGAAACAACGTACAGCTGAGGTGTGTGAAAAAAGAGACGGCAAGACCCGCCTTACGTTGTTTCTGATTGGTTTTAAATTGCGTAGTGTCTTCCGTGGTTGGTTAAATGTAGGCACAATGAATTGATGGCTTGGTCTGGGATTAGCTATGAATATTTTCAACTCATAATTAACAATTCCCTTTGTGGACATTAGTCTAGCATGGTCAGACCGGGGACCAATAAATGCTGCTGTATATCACAGTAAGGTAGATGGGAGTGTGCTTGTGTTTGATCATTGTGACCTGGCCTCTTCTTAGTTCGAACCCTTCAGGATACGCACATGCATGAAGAAAAAGAACAAAGTCACAGTGCAAGGGCGGTGTTTAGACTGATTTATGGTCTCACTCACATGTTTAAACTTTGAGACAGACTTGGGTTTGATATCCTCTCACTATCCTGGAACCCTGCTGGCCTACGTTCACTTGTACCACCACTTCTGTTCTACTGTTTTATTGCAACTTTGTGGATTATTTGCAGTCATATTTAGTGTCATTCTAAAATGTATTGTGTGCAAGGTTGTTAAGAGGAGCGATCGCATGACTAAATGAAACATCTTTATTATTTATTATTATTACTATTATTATTACTATGCACATGAATGTAGTTATGGGTCAGCAAGCGTGCTGTGGTTTTGACATTTGGATTATTTTGAAATTTTGCATGTTTTATATTATAAATTGTGTTGTTATCCTTTATAATCTGCGAGGCGCAATCGTATTACAGTCATTCTATGACTCCACTACATTGTGTACATGTACGTGCATGTTCATGGAATCGTGGCTAGCACTCGACCAACTCTTCTAATCGTGCCAAAGGAGGAGAAATATACCATGCCTGAGTGTTAGTGATGTGCGGATCATTACTGAAATATTGATACCGCTAATACCAGATCTTTATGCTCTAATATCGATTCTGAAATCAAAATATCAATACATTTGATACTAGTTATTTGAGATCATGTGTAACATTAAGAGTGTAAAAAAGTAACTAAAGTTGTGAATGAGACAATATGTCAATGATGAATGCTTTTGATGAGTGTTGTTTACATGTTCAGTATTTTCAAGTTAACATGTTCATCTAACTGAATTGTGAATTTATTTTTATTCTGATAGTAGTTCTCATTGAGTCATTTATCTTAATTATTTTATTATTTACTTATTTCCTTTTTTTTGGTTTGAAACATCGCTTTTGTGTACTTTGTATAATTTTGTCTGCTGTTTTTTTTTGTTGTATTAACTTGGCCAAATTGTTAATCACGCTACCACGTCAATATACTTCAGAGTTTAAAATAATAAATACCACTGTATTGTGTTCTCTATGCTATGAGATAAATTAGTATTTAAAATATGCAACCTTTTAAACTTTAGCAGACACATTGGGTATATTTGCACAAAGTATCGGATCGTCACCGCTAATACCAGCCTACATTTTACTCGGTATCGGATCGAGAGAAAATCAATTGTATCACACATCACTACTGAGTGCATCAGAGCAGTGATTCTCAAACTGTTGTGGCACGCGGGCTTCATCTAGTGGTACGCCAAATAATCACTTGATTAAAGTACAATGTTTTATTTTCCTATATCAATCAATCAGTATCCTTTATTTAAACAGCTAAAATAAAATTATTGAGAATAAAATGTATTTTTCAAGAGTGACCTGGCCAAAAGGGCAGCAAAACAAAGATACAGAAACACAAATAACAAAAACAGCAACAGTCACACGCCACAGTTAAAAATATAAATTACTTACAAAATTAACATAAAAATTATGCGATAGGTAAAAAATATATATAAAATGTTGCCGTAAAAACAATTCAAATACAAGTACAATGTCCGTAAAAATGGTTTCTAGATCCTTTAAAATGGACTGAAATTCCCCCAAAGTGATCAGCTCAGGTAACTTCAGATCCTTTTGTAAGTCATTCCAAGACCAGGGATCAGTATCTCTTAAGGTTTTTTTCCCCAAGATTTGTGTTGGCTCTAGGAACCAACATGCTAAGAATGTCCTGCGACTGTAAACTGTAGCGACTGGAATCTCTACATATAAAAGAACATAAATACGTGCGAACCAGCCCAAGAAATGATGTATATATAAAAACCATCCATCGAGAAAACCTGCAAACAGACAGTTTGCCACAAACAGTAATAAAACGTAAGGCACAATAATGTACAGTATCCATTTTTTTTAAATATCACAAAAAATCAAAAAAATCAAGTTTCCATAATCTAGTAAAGGCATGAAAATGGTCAGGATCCAGCATTTCCTAATTTGTAGGGAAAAACAGGACTCGTTTCTAAAGAAAAAAAAAAGTAGTTTTAAGTTTTGACACAAGTTTTTCAATGTGAGATGTAAAAGACAAGTTCTCATTAATAACAATCCCCAAGTTCTTATATGTTACCATTTGCTGTAAGTTTAATCCTATGAGCAGTTGATATCTTTGGAATGTTCAATGGCAGTCGTTTGCCATTTGAGAATAGCATCACCTTAGATCAGCGGTCTCAAACACGCGGCCCGTGGGCCAATTGCGGCCCGCGAGACATTATTTTGCGGCCCCCATCTTAATATGAAAGTTTATGTTAGTGTGGCCCACGAGTTTTTAAATGAATGGCGCTTGACGGCTCTCGACAATGTCGAGGGCGTGCTGTGATGACAATGCCTTTAGTGTCCTCTAGAAACTGTCACCGCATCATCTTTTTCTCCATACTAACAGCGTGCCGGCCCAGACACATGTTGTATAAGGCTTCTGCAGACACACACAAGTTATTGCAAGACATACTTGAGGAACAGCCATACATGTCACACTGAGGGTGGTCATATTTTATTTTATTTATTTTTTAACACTGTTAAAAATATGCGCCACACTGTGAACCCACACCAAACAAGAATGACAAACACATTTCGGGAGAACATCCACACCTAAACACAACATAAACACAACAGAACAAATACCCAGAATCCTTTGCAGCCCTAACTCTTCCTGGCTACAAAAAACACCCCGTTGCCCCCCACAACCCATCTCCCGAATTCGGAGGTCTCAAGGTTGGCAAGTATGCATTGACGTCACTTGCATGATGCAACCAGAGAAACATTTTGCCGCTTTTCCACAACACCTGCACACGCTCTTCCTCCCTCCCTCCCTGCCTCCCTCGCTCGCCCGCCTGCTCGCTCCCGCCCCTGTTGTAAACAATTCGGGCGGGGAAGACGAGCTTCCAAAGCACTCCGCCGAAGGAGCGAGCGACAATACAAAAGAGTGGTGCACTGGACCCCAGCGCTGATACTCCGACAGGGAGTCGCTGGGCGAATCAGACGTGTAACACGTTAGTGGTGATGTTAGCCCATTCGGGGCTAATTGTGCTACCCTAACGGTAAACTCCACGGCGATGCAGCAGTCAAAGCTAGCTACATGGTGAGTGAGATGGTTGCTAGGGCGGGAAAGCCATTCAAAGAAGGTGAATTCATTAAAAAGTGCATGTTAGATTTTTTTTTAAGAAATCTTTTCTTGCGGCCCAGCCTCACCCAGTTTCTGCATTCAGTGGCCCCCAGGTAAATTGAGTTTGAGACCACTGCCTTAGATGTATTTGCATTTAGCACTAGGGACTAGTCTAAGCCGAGTCAGCTGGGACTGAACATTATCAAATGCAGACTGCAAGAGCTCAAGGGTTTGCACTACAGCAGGGGATGAACAATATATGACTGCATCATCTGCATAATAATGGAACACAGCATCTGAGACATTATCACAAAGATTATTTACATAGATGGAAAACAACAACAGACCTAATATGGAACCCTGAGGTACACCCTTCAATACAGGGAGGAAAGACGAGGAGGACCCAGCGAACTGGACGCATCAGGTTGTATCAGGCAGATAATTAGAAAATCACTTTACAGCATGCTAAAATAGGTCAATCTATTGCAGTCTGTCTGCCAAAATGACACAGTCGACCATATGAAACGCTTTTGAAAAATCAATAAATAGAGCTGCACATTATTTTTTACATTCCAATGACTCAATAATGTCCTTCACAACTTTGATAGCAGCAGTTATGGTGCTATGTCTCTTTCTAAAAGTGTTCACACTAGTATCGTACTTTATATATTAGGTGCACTTAGGTACAGTCGTCCTACTGTGAGTACACACGAAAGTTCGGCACATATAGCTTGTGTGAGTGGTCTTATCGCTGCAAAAAATCAGTTCCCTACATTTGGCATGATTAGAAGAGGTGGGCCAAGGCATGACATGATTGCATATTCTTACTTGCAAGCTTGAAAAGTAGTAGAGCCATAGAAAAAAAAAAGCAGAGATTTAAAATATACAAAACCACAACTCGGGATGGGTACCGAAATTCAGTTCCTTAATGGCACTAGTGTCAAAAGAAGTAGCTATCGTTGTCGGCTTTAACAGCTGTCGTCAGATCCACGTCATGTCAGATTATTTCTAACCCTCCTTTGCTCATACCTTCATAAACAACCTAGTGTTCATTTAAAAAGTCGAATAACTTCCTTTATGAGCAGCAGTCTTTTTAGTGTTTTTTCTTTCGTTACACTCCCGTCAACTTCATCTTTATCCCCTTTTGTGTAACATACGGTATCTCCTTTCCTCAGTTCAACATTCTCTATTGACTGATCTTGCTGACACTCCTCACACAAGCTAGTATCATTCCTCCCCAGCAATTTATATTTTTTTGTTCAAGGCACAGTGTCCGTAGTCTCGTCATCACCACCTTTTCTCTCCTGCTCACTCCGTCCATCTCTGACACTCTGACCTTTTGCAGCATCTGGAACAGATGTCTTCCACTGCATTCTTTGTTCCACATGATTTGCCAAATCTGATTCATTTTCCCCTTAATTGTGCTTTTCTGTTCTGTCTTGTTAATGCTAACTTACATCTCAACCATGTTTGCCCTCAGTGCCCTCTTTGGCAACTTGTCAGCCTCTTCATTCCTTTGCACTCCTACATGTGCTTGCACCCAAAGGACTGTGACCCCACACCCCTTGTCTGATCTGATATAGAGTGAAATGATATGATAATCTTAATACTGATGCCGAGTCTTATTGTGTGATGTTATTTCCTCCCATTGTCATGCCAACAATACTTCTACAATCTCTACTGTGTACAGCTTTAACCCATTTCCAGGTATTTTATGTACGGTATGCCCATTCCCTTTACTGCAGGGGTGTCCAAACTTTTTCCACTGAGGGCCGTACACGGAAAAATTTAACCATGCCGTAAAACAAAATATATGGATTTTTTTTAACCTTTAGGGCTCCCAGGGACCATAAAGGGTCTCAGTCATTAAAATGTAAAAAATAAGTCAAATTATTATTATTTTTTATTTAACGCTTACAGTAAATCTCTATATCAACTTCAGGTTGATATAAAGTAAAACTGAAATATGCAGTATTTAGTAATTAGAGCCCTAAAAGATCAATAATGCAGGACGCCATTGATTTTAATTATTTAATATTTTTGAGTAATCACAGTGAAATGTTAAATAAAATCCTACTAAATATATTTGGGATCCAAAAGGTCCCCCACACATAAAGTGATACATTTTTATTATTATTTTTTTTACTTTTAACACTTAAATTACGAGATCAACTTCAGATATATCTGTCGATTTTACGTTTGAACTATTATTTTGTTTGTATTATGCTCTTTTGTCAAATAAAACTTTGATGTTTTTTTATGGCAACCACACAATATATGCAATATTTTTTCCACATAAAACATTTTAAAGTGATATTTTTTAAGTAATAATTCATTAAAACATAGATTTTTAGTCTTTTTTTTTTTTTTTAGCAATGGCAAAAAAAAAGGAAAATAAACAAAAACAAAAGAATAAAAACAGCCTGCATGGCAGCTTTGTGTCAACATTGCAACTTTTTCTTGTTAGATTTCACCTCATTCCACTTTTTTTAAATGTTGTTTTAAATTTTTGCAATATTATCAATTTTGCAATTTTTGCAGAATGTGTGGCGGGCCGGTAAACAATTAGCTGCGGGCCGCAAATGGCCCCCGGGCCGCACTTTGGACACCCCTGCTTTACTGCTATTGTCACGCCAAATCCTGATATCCCTGTTTCCAAATGTTCTGCTCTGTCTGTCTCACTCAGGACTCGCTTGCATGTTCCTTCGAAAAGCATCTGTGTAAAATTGTGACTTTGTGTTAATTTTCAAATGTATATGACAAAATACCCAAGTATTGAAGACTGTGCCCCCACCCAAAGTAGGTCGAATTGTTTCAATTGAATGTGTTTATACCTAAATGACACCTCTTTGTTTAGACTTTGTGGCTTGTTGAGGAGTCTTTCTATTCATTTCTATAATGAAAGTTTGTCCAATGTACAGTAGCTGCAGAGGAGCCATTGCAATACACCAAAGCTGGTTGGTATCTTGATGTAAAGTATTAGTTATACATTGTTCTTAATATTACAATTATATCAATACTTGTTTTGCCGAAATTGAAGGGAACAATGGATTATTCTTTTTCTCCATCATATGTTTGCGTTTGTTGAAGTGAAGACGTTTGTGACAAATTGCAAAGAGAAAGAGCAAGAGCTGCTACTTCCTGATTCTCCAGTGGTGCTGAGTCAGGGTTGGAGTTAGAAGAAGGATGAAGTGGTTGTTAAATATTTCAAGACTCTAATATTTATTTTGGGGGGAACCAACATGTTCTCCATATATATGTATATATATATATATATATATATATATATATATATATATATATATATATATATATATATATATATATATATATATATATATATATATATATATATATATATATATATATATATATATATATATATATATATATATATATATGTATATCTCCATATATATATATATATATATATATATATATATATATATATATATATATATATATATATATACACACAGTATATATATATATGTATATGGAGATATATATATATATATGTTCTCCATATATATATATATATATATATATATGGAGAACACAGTATATATACTATATACTGTGCATGTGTTCATATAGCACCATTCCCATTGGTGCCAGGAAATCTTGTGTTTTGTCCTTCTTGTCTTCCCAGTCCAAACCTTATAATGCATCAACAAATGTATGGCTCCAACATGCTAATTGCGCTTCTGGTCCGTCTTGAAAAAAATTTCTACATCAGTAAAAGAGCGGAGAAGACTAAATATTTATTCATCTATTTGTAAGTGTTGATTTATTCGGAAGGATTGATTTTTGACGTGCAGAGACTTTGCAAGTAAAGCTGCATTTATCCATCCACCTATCTCCTCCGCTTATCAGAGGTCAGGTCGCGGGGGCTGCAGCCTAAGCAGAACAGACTTTCCTCTCCCCAGCCACTTCGTCCAGCTACTTCCAGAGAATCCTGAGGCATTCCCAGACCAGACAAAGTCCCCCCAATGTGTCCTCCCACACAGCAGAAGACTGCTATACGGATCCGCCTTCAAGTCGCCCAACCCGCGTTACTGTCACATTCGTTTTGGCTCCGCCTAGAGGATACAGCTCCGCCTCTGAAAATTGTACGGTCAGACAGCTGATCCTGAGCGGACTCGTGTCTGATTCGCATACGCGGACGCCACAAACCAAACCGGCGCGCGCCGCCTTGAGTTATAGGCTCCGCCTACGCGTGCTGAGCCGACCAATGTCTGCACCCGCAGACGTGGACGCGCCTACTAGCGTGTACGCGCATGAGCCAAGATCTCTGGACTTTCTTTGCTGGAACACGAACGTAAGTATAGATTTATTGCTACATTCGCAGTAAAGATCAGCCTTTGTGTTTCCATAATCATTTATGTATGATTGTAATGACGTTGTTTGATATTAGGACTAGCAGTAAAACTTTATATTCTGTAAAAAAAGGCTATTTTATTTCCAGCGCCGCCTCCCAGAATGCTTTGCATGGGGACGTGCGTCTGACGTCACGTATACAGAAAATTCGAAATGGCTGCACGCGGTAGGTGAGGCCCGAGCGAAGAAAAGTGGAAAAGAGTGTTATTTGTCAAAAAACCCACACAACGACGGTCATTTTTTCGCCGTGCTATTGTAAAATTGTCTTTTATCTGTGTTTTGTGTTCTGGGGGACCCCGACTCCAGAATGTGAAAGTTTCCCGCGTGAAGCCGGTGAGCAAAAAGTTCAATACAGTTAACTTAGGCCATCTTTTGTCAGAGGCTGTGAATGTGTGTAGGTTACATGCTACGATATTCCACATATTTCCAACTGCTTGAAACGAAAGCGTATTACTTTATTGTCAGTGTTGTTTAGGCCCAGGTCACTAACATTACTGCGTTAGTCAACAACGTAACGTTAACGGAGTGGAAACAGCCGTTCTTTGCCATTAATATGAGTGTGTATTATTTCTTTCTTTGTTCTTTAGTGGAGCTCGAGATCCTGTTTACTGTGGACTAGCTGTGTGTGACGCCCTGTTGTTTTTGTTTCCATTACAAAAAAAAAGGTATGTCTATGTGTTTTTTGGCATAGTTAATTGTAGAAAAAAATATAAAATGAGGTGATGTGAGTGGGAAAAATTGCTGCACATATTAAGGATCCTTGTTCTTGATCTATATTTTTGTTATTTGCTGATGTATATATTTTATATGCTGTTTTTTATTTAATTAATTTATTAGAGACTATTTTATGCTTTATTTACCTTTTTTATTATTATTATTTTATTTACTATTATTATTATTATTTCCACATGTAAGCATAAATAATTGATCATATTAGTACATTGTTTGATTGCTTTACTTAATGCATTCCATAATTTAATTCCACATACTGATATACTGAAGGTCTTAAGTGTTGTACGTGCGTACAAACGTTTTAAATTACATTTCTCTCTAAGATTATTTTTCTCCTCTTTTTTTGAGACGAATTGTTGTATATTCTTGGGTAGCAGGTTATAGTTTGCTTTGTTTATAATTTTAGATGTTTACAAATTCACTATGTCGTGGAATTTCAGTATCTTTGATTCAATAAATAAAGGATTTGTGTGTTCTCAATATCCAACATTATATATTATTGTAACTGATCTTTTTTGTAACACCGTTAATGAATGAAGTGTACATTTGTAAGTATTTCCCCATATTTCTACACAATAACTCAGATATGTAACACTAGTGAACAGTAGAGAATATGAAGTGAAATTTTTTGTCTAGAACATGTTTTGCTTTATTCATTATTGACGTGTTTCTTGCTACTTTATGTTGTATATTTTTTACTTGAGATTTCCAGTTCAATTTATCATCAATCATTATACCTAGAAATTTGGTTTCATTTACTCTTTCAATTTCTATTCCGTCTATTTGTATTTGTGTTTGACTTTCTTTTCTACTGTTACCAAATAGCATTATTTTAGTTTTACTGAGATTCAAAGATAGTCTGTTTTTGTCAAACCATCTTTTTAATTTGTTAATTTCTTCTGTTATTATTTGTATTATCTTCTGTGTGTTCTCTCCTGAACAAAACACTGTTGTATCATCCGCAAATAATACTAACTTTAAATCTTTTGTAACTTTACAAATGTCATTTATCTAGACATTGAATAATTTAGGTCCTATATTGATCCCTGAGGTACACCACAGGATATATTTAGCGTTGTAGACGAAACCACCACATTAATATTAAAGATATGGTTAACATTCTTAGTGCTAAAGATATTCCCCTCTCCTTGTATCCCTTCTCCCAGCTCCACCGTCTCGCCGAGTGCCAGCAAGAGTCATGAGTACTTGTCAACTCGACTCCTCAACTGGAGATAACTTTCTAGGTAAAGACTGATCTCCAAAATAATATCTCAGCATCCAGTAACCATGGTTAACAGATCACAACCATTTAATACCAATTTATCTCCCTTAGCACCTCACCATGGGGAAGGATGTATTCATACGCCTTCACCAGCACATGCATTAAACATGCAGAGAGTTACACAAGGTAGGGACTGATCTCTGTATACACTACACCCATAATTTCAAACCCTACTTTACGATTGAGCTGAAGTTCTGACTATTATGACCTGTACTTTTACCTTTCTTATAGTTCTTACCACCTTGGGGCACCATTCAGGTAAAATCTCAGCTCATCTTACTTGCTTATTTGTATACACTAACACCTGTGCATGCTTTTGTCCACGTTGTTCCTTTGACGATGAATAAATACCCCTTTTCTTTCTTTCTACATTAAGGGTGCCTTTTCATCTGATTAAATTTATAATGAACAGGGACATTGCGGTTGTCCCAAGTGGATGGTATGATGATAGGATGGTTTTCTGGCCCAGCTATAAAAACACACCGACAGAATTGAAAGGGCCGCTTTAAATGAGGAGCAGCATGAGCCAAACTGGCCAAGATTTGACGTTTCTGTTGTCCGAACTTGTGGTATGCAAATTCATAATCTTCTTGTTTAAAAATAACGTCATAGTTGCTTCTCTTTATGCTTGGAATAACCTATTGTGTCTATGTTCTGACCAGGTCTCTTGTAAGGGAGAGACCTGATTTATCATCATCAATAATAATAATATTCTGTTCAGCTCTACAGCTAATTTGAAACTCATGTTCATTTTAACATATTCAATTTTAGACAACTACAAAGACGCATTAAAAATAATGCAACAATATGGAAAGGGCTGCAACACCTCAGACCTGCAATCTGAGGCAGAGAATGAGGAGCTGCCAGAAAAAAAGGAACAGGAAGCCAGTGTAAGTGTGTTCCGTCTTGTTTTTGTCATGTTTCTACAGTAATAGGAAGGTTATTTCCGGTAGCATTCAAAAATAGACCAGAGATGATTGTACTATATGTATATTTGGCAATTTTGGTATTGCAATAATCCTAATGATATGGTTACCCAACAGCCATCGTCTCGGGGACTCAGATGATAGCGAAGAAGACCCGGGAAATAGTGACCTCACATCTCTGGGGTTGGCAAGCCAATTGCACAGGCAGAGTAAGGAATAATCTCTTAACATCGAAAACAACAAAACCACCACATTAATATTAAAGATATGGTTAACATTCTTAGTGCTAAAGATATTCCCCTCTCCTTGTATCCCTTCTCCCAGCTCCACCGTCTCGCCGAGTGCCAGCAAGAGTCATGAGTACTTGTCAACTCGACTCCTCAACTGGAGATAACTTTCTAGGTAAAGACTGATCTCCAAAATAATATCTCAGCATCCAGTAACCATGGTTAACAGATCTCAACCATTTAATACCAATTTATCTCCCTTAGCACCTCACCATGGGGAAGGACGCATTCATATGCCTTCACCAGCACCTGCATTAAACATGCAGAGAGTTACACAAGGTAGGGACTGATCTCTGAAATATTAGTGTATAGATAGGCCCCTTGGGTATTACCAGTCATGGTTAACTGATGGCTCTCTCACAATGCCCACCTCACTAGGAGCGGCAGTCCCTCCTCGACTCCCACCACCCCCCTCACCAGCAGCCCTCAACATGTGGCAGACAGAGGAGCCTGGATCCAGCCTGGCCTACAGGCCAACATGGCGAGGGGGAAGAATGGCCGACAACATTTCCTGCTCTGGTGAGCAATAACTGACAAATACCGGATGGTCATTCTGTGCCACAAATTTTGGAAAAAATTCAAATTCACAAGCAATCACATATTTTCTTCAAACTTTGTCAATAACTTTTGTCATTAACTAAGGTCAATAGCTAATGTCAGGATTAGAGTAATGAGGATAAACACTGTAACATGTTAATTTTATACTGCTGTTTGTCAACAGCGCCTGAGGTAATCCAGATCCTTAGCCTGCTGGAAACTATTAAGCACAACCAAGACCAGCTGATTGCGAAGGTAAACTTCTTAAGCCTTGAATAGGTCAATAATTCATAATGACATTGATTTTGATTCATTATTATTTTTTAAAGAAAGAAACAGCCTACATGGCAGCTTTGTGTGATTAGAGTAAACATTGCTACATTTTCTTGTTACATTTCACTTGTTTGCTCTTTAAATACCACTTTTAATGTTTTTTATTTATTTCGATCATATTTTTAAAAAATGTGCCCTTGGGCCGTTAAAAATGACCTGCAGGCCGCAAATGGCCCCCGGGGCCGCACTTTGGACACCCCTGGCCTACACGAATACAAACATAGAATGATAGTACAAATATAATAAGAAAACAATGTCAACCTCCCAAAGTTGGGTTATGGATATTTATTTATGCCCCCCACCCCCAAACCCCCGCCGCCGTCATCCAATAGAGCCACACAAGTACTCTGATCAAGGAACCAAATAACGATATTGTTTAAACATTTTGGATGTCTTGCACACCTATACCCTGATCACAAATTCATAGTTTACGCACCTTATTTTAACCACCTCCAGTAACTTTAAGTCATGTTTTTTTTTTCAAATGTAATCTCCTTAATACCTATCACATATTTTGTATTGTGTAAGCATACTTGGCTTTGGATGCTTCCTACCATAAACATAAACGTATCTGTCTTGTAATCTTGTTTGATTACAGGTGCTGTGAGTAAAAATGTGTTGACAAGGTCAGCCACGGACGCTGAGGTCACCAAACACGCCATCAGGTGGTTCAACTTGGCGGGGGATCGGGCAACGAGGATCGAGACGAGTCCCGCTTCCAGTTGTTTTAACCCCCCAAGATCCCCCCCACACACGTGTAAAGCGACTTTGGGTATTTAGAAAAGCGCTATATAAATCCCAGGTATTATTATTTTGAAAATAAGATAAAGGGGTCCAAAACGGCCAGATGAGCCAGGGTTTTTATGAGTCCGTTGCTGGTCCGCGGCGGGAGGTTAGGCTTTGATCTCGGGAGCGGAGTGGATGCAGCGCGCCGTCACGGCGCACCCGCCGCGGAAATAAGGCTTTGATCATGGGTGCGGAGCGCATTCAGCGCGCCACCACGGCGGATCCGCTACCTGCCGCCGTGGCGGATACGTTCCTGAGTGCAAATGGACGCCGATGCTGGTCCGTTTCGCGGTTCCGTTCCGGAAAGCGCGATACCTGCGCGGGGGATCCGCCGCGGAGTGTTTTTGCTGTGTGGGCTGGGTCTTCTACGTGGCTCTCTACCGGTCAGACGTGCCTTAGGGAGGTGTTATGATGCCCAAAGCACCTCATTTGGCTCCTTACGATGTGGAGGGGCAGCACCGTCTTAACTCTGAGCTCCTCCTAAATGACAGAACTTCTAAATGACTGCAGGGCCACAACATTAGGTACACCTGCAGACTGCAGCACGGATTTCATATTTCATTCATTCACAACTCCTCCAACACGAACATTATTGTTTTTGCACTTTTTGGCTTCTTATTAAATAACTTTTTTAAATAGATTCAATCTTGCACGTGGAAAGTTTAAGTGTGGGCTTTAGTTGATATAACACTCCCGTCAGGGGGTGCATTCCACGGCGGGGGTGCATTAATCCAGCACAACAGCGGCGCGTGGACTTCATTTATAAGTAAAGGTAAGACCATAATGACGTTTTTTTTATTAAATGTGCTTTTTTGTGTGCTACAGTTTGTATGTGTAAAGTTAAAGTTAAGTTAAAAGTACCAATGATTGTCACACACACACTAGGTGTAATGAAATTTGTCCTCTGCATTTGACCCATCCCCTTGATCACCCCCTGGGAGGTGAGGGGAGGTGAGGGGAGCAGTGGGCAGCAGCAACGCCATGCCCGGGAATAATTTTTGGTGATTTAACCCCCAATTCCAACCCTTGATGCTGAGTGCCAAGCAGGGAAGGATGCTGGTATGAGCTTTTAAACATAACCCGTTAACTGCTGCCAATCAAATGGTGAATAAGATACTCTTTAGGGTTCATATGTTTGTAAATCTGACTGTGATGAAGTCAGTGCCTCACCAGCCATGAACCTCACCGCACGTCACTGCAACATACATAAACCGGTAAACTGAGAGCTCTCTCTTTCTTCACCGGGACAGATTGAAACAGGGTTGACATGGTCAAAATTAGGACACAAATGAATTTGGAATAAGGCTGCAACATAACAGAATGTGGGAAAAAGTGAAGCGCTTTGAATACTTCCCAGATGAACTGTAAATAAAGTAGCCTCTCTTAAATGGGTTATACTTGTATAGCGCTTTTCTACCTTCAAGGTACTCAAAGCGCTTTCACATTCCACATTCACCCATTCACACACACATGGCGGGAGCTGCCATGCAAGGCGCTAACCAGCAGCCATCAGGAGCAAGGGTGAAGTGTCTTGCCCAAGGACACAACGGACGTGACTAGGATGGTAGAAGGTGGGGATTGAACCCCAGTAACCAGCAACCCTCCGATTGCTGGCACGGCCACTCTACCAACTTCGCCACGACGTCTCTCTTCTCTCTTATGTAAAACCTATAATTTTAAAATATCTTTGCTTCTATAATGTAACATTTGGTTAATTTACTTTTGTTCTATATTCACTCTTTGGCAGTCCTGATGGCAGTTATCTTCCTGTATTGAAGTCAGGGTAAAGATGACAACACGTAACACTAGCAGGAAGTGCAGGAAAGGCTTGACCGTCCAAATTCACAACGCTGTTCGCAGCTTGAGGAGGATCTTCTTAAGGTGTGACGTCCCTTGACTGCATGGACAGAATCCTTGGGCGGTTGTAGACCTGAAATTTGGACAACGCCATGGATGCACATGATGACGATGTAGAAGAAAATCCAAACTTTGTACAAACATATTGACAAATAAGATACTTTTATTTGCAACGTAACAGGGGTCCTCATCAGGAAGCATTATATTAGGCCTCCCAACAGCTGTCAATGTGTTAATGACATCTGTGTTGAGCGAACAGTGATATGTTCCATGATGGGTTTTGCTACTACCAGAAGGAATGAAGCATCCAAGGATGTGTAGGTTGTGTTTTGATTGATTGATTGAAACTTTTATTAGTAGATTGCACAGTACAGTACATATTCTGTACAATTGACCACTAAATGGTAACACCCGAATAAGTTTTTCAACTTGTTTCATGGTACAAATACTGTATATACTATCAGCATAATACAGTCATCACACAAGTTAATCATTAGAGTGTATAGATTTAATTATTTACATTATTTACAATCCGGGGGTGGGGTGGGAAGGGGCCGGGGGGGTTTAGGTTTGGTTGATATCAGCACTTCAGTCATCAACAATTGCATCATCTGAGAAATGGACATTGTAACAGTGTAGGTCTGACTTGGTAGGATATGTACAGCGAGCAGTGAACATAGTGAGTTCAGAAAGCATAAGAACAAGTATATACATTTGATTATTTACATTTGATTATTTACAATCCGGGGAGGTGGGATGTGGAGGGGGGAGGGTAAACATGTTAAACATTCCTAATTTGATTCAAACAGCCTCGTCATTGAACTTTGACAGTAAATGTTGTTTTATATGAACTTTTATGACCACATAATTTATAACAAATAAATTTAAACAAAAGAAAAAACATATCTTCAAGTTTTTACAGAAGTTCAGGCCATGATCATGTGGTGGTGGACCTGAACAACTAAATAGTGTCTATGCCCTGACTGTACTGGACATTTGTTTGTATAGTATTATAGGATGGGATAGGATAGACTTTATTTGTTGACCAATGGGAAATTTATGTATTGCAGTGCAGATACAACAAGTCCCCTCCACAATAAGGTAAAAACACATGAAACCAAGAGGGAAACACGAAAGAAAGCACAGAGCTGATGCAACCAGCTGCCACTTCAGCCATCTACTGTACTGTACTGCTCTGTCATCACCCCCAATCACTATTTTGGAGTGTTCATCTGAAAATATACACAATGTTAATGGTGGTATCTATTTTGATTCATGCTCATCTCTTGAACTGCAAAAGAAGTATAAGTGTACTTCTTTGTATGTTTTTATAGCTGTGTGTGGGCTGTGACTCAACCTTGAGTGTACACCTCGCCTCTCTACATTTGCCCACACGTATACAACTTTCACGGTGAGAGGTGGATATAAGTGGGCTCCTTCTTTAGATTGGTGACTGCATGTGTGTTTCCGCGATCAATACCTCCTCTTCCAGCTGCTCTCAAGCTTCAAACAACCACACAAAATCACGTATTACTGCCAACTTAGCCTCTGTAAAGAATGGATTGTGACACGAGACAGAATACAGCCAAGGATTTTTTAAATCACCTCTTTTAGGTGGGAGTGGTTAATTTGTTCATACCACACACAAAACAGGAAGTCAATTTCTGTGTCCTTTCTTCCTCATGTAAAGCACTGGGCATCCTGCTCTGAGGAGGCGCCGAAGCACACTTAACATTTCTGAGTGTTAGGTGAATAGGCTTTTGGACAGCATGTGCTCGAGTACGACTGCAAAATGATCCACCATGCGGCCAAATAAAGTAGTGAGTGCCAGCAATTTGAAAGATAATTAAAATTCCAAAAACTTTGTTTATCTCTGAGGGACAAGTCAAGGCACATTGAGCATTAAATGGTAAATATAAAAAAGGCAGCGTAAACTTTTAACAGCTGTAATCACAGATTATAAATACAGAAACACATCTGGTCAATAATTACACACACAATAAAGTTAATGTTAAAAATGCTAAAATACTCAAGGTAAAAAGTTATACAGGATACAATTATAGATATAATATATATATATATATATATATATATATATATATATATATATATATATATATATATATATATATATATATATATATATATATATATATATATATATATATATATATATATATATATATATATATATATATATATATATATAATGCTAATACTATTTGTATATTTTTATCTATATAGTACTAAATGCATTCTATTGCAAATAGGTATCAGCTGTAGAGTGCAAAATTGCTGATTTAATTAGTATTTATTTTTGTGATCAGCCTGACCTGAGCCTTGTTCGGCATGTTGTATGTGCTGGTTTATGTGTTAAATCAGAGGTGCCCAAACTTTTTGTCTCCAAGGACCAAAGTGAAAATGTACCAATGGCCGCGGGCCAAACAGCAATTTTAAGCATAAAAGACAAACAGCCTAAACGTAAATAATAAAGTGCCTTTAATTAGTGCAAATAACATGGATAGATGACAACTTGCTAGTCTTGAAAATATGCAATCCATAAGTGTTTGAGCTTGAAAGAGGTCAGTTAAAATACGTGTTTACTAATAAACGACTTGCTGGGCCATATTTGTGTTAAACCAATTCTATTTTTTGTGCTTAAATCATGGTTTTATATCATTTGACAAGTTGAAATCCAGGGACCCCAGCCTAAATGCAGAAAACGCACTGTGCGAAGAACCCCTCGATCCGTGGAGGGCCCTTTTTTGCGTGAAAAAGCGCATATAAAATGTCAATTAATGAATGATAGGGCGCTTCTTGTAAAATTCTACCGCAGAAGTATTCTTTAGAAACTTCTTGTTTTGTCACTGACAAGGAAATAATGGCAACATTCCCCATTTTGTCCCTGTGGCGCAATGGAATAGTACTTGTCTTGCGAAGCAGTAGGCACTCATGGGCTCAAATACGGGTTGTTTTAAGATCGATAAATGTATGTTTTAATTATGTTAAAATGTGTATTTTGTAGTTAAAAAAATGTAGAGAACAGTTCATTTCCCATGACTTTGTTTTAGTACAAAACATGCATCAACTACAATTCAAGTTTGAATAAAACATTATAAAAATAGTTTTAAATGAATTAAAACAAATGTAAAAGGATTTTCAAGGTGGAGGGGGGCTTCCAATGAAAATTTTGCTTAAGGCCCCAATTTATCCCCAGGCGGCTCTGTTCAGACCTGTTAAACTTTATGCAGATATATATAATTATCTGATATGATTAAAATCAAGAGTAAGAGTATATGTATATACTGTATCCATCCATCCATTTTCTACCGCTTGTCCCTTTCGGGGTCGCGGGGGGGTGCTGGAGCCTATCTCAGCTGCATTCGGGCAGAAGGCGGTGTACACCCTGGACAAGTCGCCACCTCATCGCAGAGCCAACACAGATAGACAGACAACATTCACACTTGCATTCACACACTAGGGCCAATTTAGTGTTGCCAATCAACCTATATATACTGTATATATATATATATATATATATATATATATATATATATATATATATATATATATATATACACTACCGTTCAAAAGTTTGGGGTCACTCAAACAATTTTGTAGAATAGCCTTCATTTCTAAGAACAAGAATAGACTGTCGAGTTTCAGATGAAAGTTCTCTTTTTCTGGCCATTTTGAGCGTTTAATTGACCCCACAAATGTGATGCTCCAGAAACTCAATCTGCTCAAAGGAAGGTCAGTTTTGTAGCTTCTGTAACGAGCTAAACTGTTTTCAGATGTGTGAACATGATTGCACAAGGGTTTTCTAATCATCAATTAGCCTTCTGAGCCAATGAGCAAAGACATTGTACCATTAGAACACTGGAGTGATAGCAGCTAGAATAGTCATTTACCACATTAGCAATGTATAGAGTGTATTTCTTTAAAGTTAAGACTAGTTTAAAGTTATCTTCATTGAAAAGGACAGTGCTTTTCCTTCAAAAATAAGGACATTTCAATGTGACCCCAAACTTTTGAACGGTAGTATATATATATATATATATATATATATATATATATATATATATATATATATATATATATATATATATATATATATATATATATATAGATATAGATACAGTGGGGCAAAAAAGTATTTAGTCAGCCACCCATTGATTGTCAATGGGTGGCTGACTAAATACTTTTTTGCCCCACTGTATATATATATATATATATATATATATATATATATATATATATATATATATATATATATATATATATATATATAAATATATATATATATATATATATATATATATATATATATATATATATATATATATATATATATGTGTATGTATACATAGGCGCCGAAGCACCCACGGACAATGTCGAGCAGCCACATGGAATTGAGGGCAACTTTCAATCTTTAAAATAATTTTTGAAAACTGAATCTTGCTGATGTGAATTTTGTGGCAAGTTTGGTCCATTTTACATGATAAACAAATCACTAATCATATAGTCCATAATTACTAAAGTCTAAGCAAGATTTCATTGTGCCCGTTAACGGAATAATGACACGATCATCTTGACTTTGAACACATTGCACACGTGCGAATGAAGGACATGCTTACTCAACAACCATACATGTCACAGTAAGGGTGGAAGTATGAACAATGCCAACACTGTCCTAAACATGTGCCATATAGTGAAATCACCCTGAACAACACTGACAAACACATTTGGGAACAAATATATTTGCACCGCAACACAACATTAACACTACAGAACACATTCCCAGAATTTCCTGCAGCACCAACTCTTTCGAGACGCTGCAATATAAACAAACGCCATTGGTGGATCTACACCTAACATCCACTGTAATGATACTAAGTACAATAGCGTATCTAGTCGATACTACTATGATTACATCGATATTTTTTAGCATCACAAAATCGTCTTTCATTTAAAAAAAAATTATATCATGTTTATAAACTCAGGAAATATGTCTCTGGACACATGACGACTTTTACAGCATTGGAAAACATTAACAATGTTTGTGTCATGTTTGTCCTCCCATACCGGGGGTCGGCAACCTGCGGCTCTCGAGCTGAATGCGGCTCTTTAGCACCGCCCTAGTGGCTCTTTGAGCTTTTTCAAAAAATATATACAAATGGAAAAAGTTGGGGAAAAAAATATATTTTGTTGTTTTAATAATGTTTGTGTAGGAGGACAAACAGAACACAAACCTTCCTAATTGTCAGAAAGCCTACTGTTTAATATGTTTGTGTTTATGCTTCACTGATGACAGTATTTGGCCAGCGCCGTTTTGTCCTACTAATTTCGGCTGCTCTTGAACTCCACGTGTAGAACTTTCTCAGACGCTGCCACAGAAAGACGTGTTTTATGCCACTCCTTCTTTGTCTCATTTTGTCCACCAAACGTTTCATGCTGTGCGTGAAAGCACAAAGGTGAACTTTGTTGATGTTGTTGACTTGCGTGGATCTTTTAATCGATGCTAACATGCTATTTAGGCTAGCTGTATGTACATATTGCATCATTATGCCTCGTTTGTATGTATATTTGAGTTCATTTAATTTCCTTTACTTATGTCTTTTGATATTGATATTTGCATGTCTCATGACACATTATCTGTATGTCATATTGGCTGCATTTCTGATAGTTGTTTGTGTGCCATGTTGTTCCAGACCACAACAAAAGATTGTAATAAATTGATTAGAAGAAGGCAGCCTGTCCTTTCCTTTAACTTGGACACACACATCTATACCTTTGGCCATTCTAAGCCAGTCATTTCCAGGAGTTATCTCACTCTCTGAGACACTTACTTAATGTGTTGCCTTCATTATAACACTCACATAAGGCTTTTTACTTTTTGCGGCTCCAGACAGATTTGTTTTTTGGCTCTTTCAACATGTTGGGTTGCCGACCGCTGTCCTATACAAACCATATTAAAACCAATAATATTTTTTTCCCCAGCTTTTTTCATTTTCATACATTTTTGAAAAAGCTCCAAGGTGGGTTGCCGACCCCCGGTTTAGAGGGTCCTTGGCCTGGAAAATGTTTAAGAACCCTAATTTAAAGTTAACTTTGTAAAAGACAAAGAAAAAAAGTGTTGCATTGCTCTTCTCTCACCGTCCACCTCTCTGCTTGTCACCATCTTGGCCAACAAGTTTTCAATTAAGTTAAAAGTAATGTTAAATCTTTATTTATGTATTTCATTCATCATTTACATATACAAACGTTGGCATTTTACGTATTTTTTTGCATTTAAAACTATCATCATTAGATATAAATACACTACCGTTCAAAAGTTTGGGGTCACCCAAACAGTTTTGTGGAATAGCCTTCATTTCTAAGAACAAGAATAGACTGTCAAGTTTCAGATGAAAGTTCTCTTTTTCTGGCCATTTTGAGCGTTTAATTGACCCCACAAATGTGATGCTCCAGAAACTCAATCTGCTCAAAGGAAGGTCAGTTTTGTAGCTTCTGTAACGAGCTAAACTGTTTTCAGATGTGTGAACATGATTGCACAAGGGTTTTCTAATCATCAATTAGCCTTCTGAGCCAATGAGCAAAGACATTGTACCATTAGAACACTGGAGTGATAGCAGCTAGAATAGTCATTTACCACATTAGCAATGTATAGAGTGTATTTCTTTAAAGTTAAGACTAGTTTAAAGTTATCTTCATTGAAAAGTACAGTGCTTTTCCTTAAAAAATAAGGACATTTCAATGTGACCCCAAACTTTTGAACGGTAGTGTATGTTTTGTGTTTGGTGTTTGGAACACATTAATTGGATTTGCATTATTTCTTATGGTTTTTTTTTTTTTTTTTACTTTTTACTGACCTTTTGGAATGGATTACAAACAAAAAGCAAGGTACTTGATCTCTATTGTAGTACTTAGTCTGCTGTATTTAAGTGTTGAGTATATCTCATATTACACTGGGTTGAAAGGTACCAACGCATCATCTCACGGTGTAAAAAGTGTGAGTACCACCCTGGCGTATCTCGTATATTCCCACGTTTAAACTCTCCACGTGTGCTGAGTAAGTGGTCAAGTAGCCAAAGTGCAGCAGGAGATGAGGTAATGAAGTGTGAAGCCACACTGCCATAACCTCATTATTCCTCAGCTCGACTAGGAATTGTAACAACTGAAGCAGGAAGAGATGATGGCTTAATCATGCATGCATAGTGGCTGTGGGAATGTAGTGTGTGTGTGTGTGTGTGTGTGTGTGTGTGTGTGTGTGTGTGTGTGTGTGTGTGTGTGTGTGTGTGTGTGTGTGTGTGTGTGTGTGTGTGTGCGTGTGTGTGCGTGTGTGTATGCGTGTGTGTGTGTGTGTGTGTGTGTTTGCTAATGCTCGGTGTCAGTTTACATCTACGCAGGGAAAAAGGGAAATGTTTCTTTTTTTACTGAAATACTTGTTTTGTTGTAATTTATTACTTTTGGTTGCATTTCTTCAAGTTTTGTTTGCATATACCTTTTTTGGCAAATCAACTTCAATCGTGTGGGCGGAGCATCCTCTGAATTAATGTTAGAAGCCTTTTTAATGGCTAATAGTCTGGATTACTTCTGCCCTCACGAGATTAGAGGCATGTACTATCAAGCAGGAATTGTGTTTATCCAAGGTAGACTTGATGATTTAGTCAGGATATTAAGCGGAGTGGCTCAGCAGGTACAGCGGCCGTCCAAAATCTTGAAAGTTTCTGGTTGGATTACAGTTTACGCCATCCTATCACTGACGTTCAAGACACTTCACCCACCTTGCTGTCAGTGCTACCCACACTGGTATCAATGTCGTTTTCCACCGCCAGCAGCAATGTATGAGCCACTCAATATAAAGTGCTTTGAGACAATTGTGTGAAAAAGTGCTCTATAAATATAATTCATTCATTCAAATGCAGTACTAGTAAACCTTTTAGTAGGATACAGCGCCACAGTAATTTATGCGTTGGATACTGGTTCCCAGGAAACAATATTAGAGCCAACTGTCCTACTGACCCGTAAGAGATCAGAGTTTATAAAAGCCCTGCTCAGTGACTTAACAGCTGTCTCTGAAAATGATGTCACCGTTCATTCACAATCTGTGGAGATCCAAGCAATTAATACTGGAATATCCATCCATCCATCCATTTTGTACCACTTGTCCCTTTCGGGGTCGCGGGGGTTGCTGGAGCCTATCTCAGCTGGATTCGGGCGGAGGCGGGGTACACCCTGGACAAGTCGCCACCTCATCGCAGGGCCAACACAGATAGACAGACAACATTCATTAAAAGCAAAGATTTGCTAGGATTCGTTGAAACTAGAGATGTCCGATAATGGCTTTTTTGCCAATATCCGATATTGTCCAACTCTTAATTACCGATTCCGATATCAACCGATACCAATATATACGTCGTGGAATTAACACATTGTTATGCCTAATTTTGTTGTGATGCCCCGCTGGATGCATTAAACAATGTAACAAGGTTTTCCAAAATAAATCAACTGAAGTTATGGAAAAAAATGCCAACATGGCACTGCCATATTTATTATTGAAGTCACAAAGTGCATTATTTTTTTTAACATGCCTCAAAACAGCAGCTTGGAATTTGGGACATGCTCTTCCTGAGAGAGCATGAGGAGGTTGAGGTGGGTGGGGTGGGGGGTTGAGTTGTGGGTGGAGGGGGTAGGGGGTAGCGGAGGGTGTATATTGTAGCGTCCCGGAAGAGTTAGTGCTGCAAGGGGTTCTGGGTATTTGTTCTGTTGTGTTTATGTTGTGTCACGGTTTTTGATTGATTGATTGATTGAGACTTTTATTAGTAGGTTGCACAGTGAAGTACATATTCCGTACAATTGACCACTAAATGGTAACACCCGAATAAGTTTTTCAACTTGTTTAAGTCGGGGTCCACTTAAATTGATTCATGATACAGATATATACTATACTATCATATATACTATCATCATAATACAGTCATCACACAAGATAATCACATTGAATTATGTACATTATTTACAATCAGGGGTGTGGAGGGGGGGGGGGGGTATGGCGTAGTGGGTAGAGCAACCGTGCCAGAAACCTGAGGGTTGCAGGTTCGCTCCCCGCCTCTTACCATCCAAAAAATCGCTGCCGTTGTGTCCTTGGGCAGGACACTTCACCCTTGCCCCCGGTGCCGCTCACACCGGAGAATGAATGATGAATGAATGAGTTGTAAATATGAATGATGGGTTCTCACTTCTCTGTGAAGCGCTTTGAGTGTCTAGAAAAGCGCTATATAAATCTAATCCATATATCAGGTAGTGGACATAGAGAGAGAGAGAGAGAGAGAGAGAGAGAGAGAGATCAGAAGGCATAAGAAAAAGAAAAAGTATATGCATTTTATTGTTTACATTTGATTATTAGCAATCCGGGGAGGGTGTTAGTTTAGGGTTGTAGCTGCCTGGAGGTGAACTTTTATTGCGGTTTTGAAGGAGGATAGAGATGCCCTTTCTTTTATACCTTTTGGGAGCGCATTCCACATTGATGTGGCATAGAAAGAGAATGAGTTAAGACCTTTGTTAGTTCGGAATCTATGTTTAACGTGGTTAGTGGAGCACCCCCTGGTGTTGTGGTTATGGCGGTCATTTACGTTAAGGAAGTAGTTTGACATGTACTTCGGTATCAGGGAGGTGTAGCGGATTTTATAGACTAGGCTCAGTGCAAGTTGTTTAACTCTGTCCTCCACCTTGAGCTAGCCTACTTTAGAGAAGTGGGTAGGAGTGAGGTGGGATCTGGGGTGGAGGTCTAGAAGTAACCTGACTAGCTTGTTCTGAGATGTTTGGAGTTTAGATTTGAGGGTTTTGGAGGTGCTAGGGTACCAGGAGGTGCATGCGTAATCGAAAAAAGGTTGAACGAGAGTTCCCGCCAGAATCCTCAAGGTGCTTTTGTTGACCAGAGAGGAACTTCTGTAGAGAAATCTTGTTCGTTGGTTAACCTTTTTGATTACCTTGGTTGCCATTTTATCACAGGAAAGGTTAGCCTCTAGAATGGAACCTAGGTAGGTGACCTCATCTTTCCTGGTGATGACACTGTCACCTACTTTTATGGTGAAGTCATTGACTCTCTTAAGTTTGATGTGGGACCCAAACAGGATGGATTCTGTTTTACCCAAGTGGATGGATAGCTTGTTGTCAGCGAGCCAGGTGCAAGTTCTACAGAGCTCAGCACTGAGGATTTTCTCCACCTGTGACTTGTCCTTGCCGGATACCAGCAAGGCAGAGTCATCCGCAAACAAAAACAATTCACAGTCGCATGCCGATGACATGTCGTTTATGTATATTAGGAACAGTAAAGGTCCCAATATACTGCCTTGGGGGACTCCACAGCTCACCGAGAGGGGGGGGGGACACGGTGCCGTTCACCTCTACCACCTGCTCCCTCCCCTCCAAGTAAGATTGCATCCAGCTCCAAGAGGTTTTGTTAAATCCGATTGCTCTGAGTTTATCCAACAGTATAGCGTGGTTAACGGTGTCAAAGGCCTTCTGAAGGTCCAGCATGACCATGCCGCAGTATTTGCCCGCGTCCACCTCATGTTTGATGTGGTCGGTCAGATAGAGAAGGCATGTGTCAGTGGAGTGGTTAGTTCTGAAGCCGGATTGGAATTTGTACATGAGTTTATTAGTGGCAAGGTAACTATCCACCTGTTCATAAACTATTTTCTCCATTACTTTCGAAATGGAGCTGAGAATAGAAACAGGTCGGTAGTTGCCAGGTTCCAATTTGCTTCCTTTTTTAAAGAGGGGAGTTACTCTTGCTATCTTAAAATCTTTTGGTACTTGGCCTTGTGTAATTGATAGGTTTATTATGTGCGTGATGATCGGGGCAATGATGGAGGCAGAGTCCCTGAGGAATCTGGAGGGAATATTGTCAAGGCCCGTGGCCTTGTTAGGGTGGAGCGTGCTCAATTTTTTAAACACCTCATCAGCTGTGACCATTTCTAATTTGAAATCATCGTTGGATACTCCTAGCTTTCTGTAGAAGGCTTTAATGTGTTCTACACCAAAACGACCAGAGTGGTGGGACAGCTTGTTGACAAGAGTTGCGGCTATGCTGGTGAAAAAGATGTTAAGTCTGCTAGCTACCTCCATTTTGTCTGTAATGAGGGAGTCACCCTCCTTGATGCTGATGTTGGTGAGTCTTGTTTTAAGTTTCTGGCTGCAACCAGGAAGCTGGTTGTTGAGAATTTTCCAGAGCTCACGTGGCTTATTCGTGTTTTCCTCTATTTTGTCGTTAATGTAATTTTTTTTTAAGGATTTAGTCAGGTTGGTTGACTTATTTCTTAATTTATTGCATTGCTTTTTGAGAGTTGAAAGGAGTAATTTGAGGTTGATATTATTGGGTTGTTTATCTACTTCTGTTTTACATTTTTGGTATTCAGAGTATTTCCTGTCTCTGTCTTTTATGGCAGCTAATAGGTCCGGATTCATCCATGGTTCCGAGCGGGCTTTGATCCTGACTGTTTTCACGGGAGCCATGTCATTTAGTATCTTTAGGAACGCCGTTTTGAAGCGATCCCAAGCGACATCGACCAGGTTGCTTGCGAGCACAGGGGACCAGTCCCACTCATCTAATTTTAAATTGAAATTGTCATTGGAGTATTTTTTGAGGGATCTGGATTGGGCTGTTATGTGGCCATTGGCTTTAGGTTTAGCTATTTTACGGGTGCAGAAGGTTAGATAGTGGTCGCTAAGACCACAGATCATGACCCCACTATTTTTTATTTTAGGCCGGTCTGAAGTGAGAATGAGATCTATGGTTGATTGGGTGGAATCACACACCCTTGTGGGTAGCGCTATTAGCTGGAAAAGACCGTGCAGATTACAAAACTTGCTGAAGGATCTGAAGACAGGCGCATCTTTGCGTTGAATATCTGTGTTCAGATCCCCAGTTATAATTTTCTCCATGTTGTCTGTCCCTGCCAAGCATTCTTCCAAAGCCCCATAGAAATCACTCTGATTAGGGGGTCTATAAACAGTCCCTATTAGTACCGGCTTAGCGTTTTTAAATTTGATTTCCGCCCACACAGATTCCAGGTCATTGTGGTTAAGATCAGTGCGAGTTATGTATTTAATATCCTGGTGAATATACATACAAACGCCCCCACCGTGTTTATTCCTATCCTTTCTGATAAACGAAAAGTTTTGTATTTCTATCTCTGAGTCAGAAATACTTTGATCAAATTTGGTTTCAGAGAAACACAAGATTTTTACCTTCGTGTTGAGGAACATTTCTCTGATTTGGTCGAGTTTGGCTCCAGAGAGGCTGTTCACATTAAGGTGGATGATGTGTAGTCCACTGGAACCAAAAAGAGCATCAGAGTCCGCTGTGTGGTGGTACTGACCAGAAAAATTGTTGGTTATTATTATTACGGTGCGGATGTTCTCCCAAAATGTGTTTGTCATTCTTGTTTGGTGTGGGTTCACAGTGTGGCGCATATTTGTAACAGTGTTAAAGTTGTTTATACGGCCACCCTCAGTGTGACCTGTATGGCTGTTGACCAAGTATGCTTGCATTCACTTGTGTGTGTGAAAAGCCGTAGATATTATGTGACTGGGCCGGCACGCAAAGGCAGTGCCTTTAAGGTTTATTGGCGCTTCTCCCTACGTCTGTGTACCAATCCAATCCAATCCAATCCAATCTACTTTATTTATATAGCACATTTAAAGGCCTACTGAAATGAAATGTTTTTATTTAAACGGGAATAGCAGATCCATTCTATGTGTCATACTTGATAATTTCGCGATATTGCCATATTTTTGCTGAAAGGATTTAGTAGAGAAAATCGACGATAAAGTTCGCAACTTTTGCTCGCTGATAAAAAAAAGCCTTGCCTGTACCGGAAGTAGCGTGACGTCACAAGCGGTAGTGCTGCTCACAATTCCCCGTCGTTTACAATGGAGCGAGAGAGATTTGGACCGAGAAAGTGAAGATTACCCCATTAATTTGAGCGAGGATGAAAGATTCGTAGATGAGGAACGTTACAGTGAAGGACTTGAGAGGCAGTGATGGACGTATCTTTTTTAGCTCTGACCGTAACTTAGGTACAAGCTGGCTCATTGGATTCCACACTCTCTCCTTTTTCTATTGTGTATCACAGATTTGTATTTTAAACCATCTCAGATACTATATCCTCTTGAAAATGAGAGTCGAGAACGCGAAATGGACATTCACAGTGACTGAACATGTAAATACACGATTAATAATTCAGCTTTGCGAAGCTAAAAAAATAGAAGCTAACCTAGCTACGTAGCCAACGTGATAGCAGCAGTCTCAAATGCAGATAGAAACTAAATTTAAAAAAAAACCTGACTGGATGGATAGACAGAAGATCAATAATACTATTAAACCATGAACATGTAAATACACGATTAATAATATTCCGCTTGGCGAAGCTAAAAAAACAGAAGCTAACCTTATTTCTTAGACGGAAATTTAAAAAATGACAACATAAAGGAAGTAGTTGAAAGCTTCAATAATTATTTTGTAAATATTGGACCAAAATTGGAAGAAAGGATTCCATACCCAGTTACAATCGAGGACTATAATGATACCATAGAGCGAAATCCCAACTCCATGTTCCTCAGTAATGTGACACAGGAGGAAATAGTTACAATCGTGAAAAAATGTAAATCTAAGACTTCAACTGATTGTAACGGAATTGATATGGAAACGATAAAAAAGGTTATAGAAGAGATCTCAGGACCATTAATGTATATTAGTAACCTATAATTTCAAACAGATACTTTTCCAAACAAAATGAAAATAGCTAAAGTTGCACCCATTTATAAGACTGGAGACAAACATCAATTTACAAATTATAGACCTGTTTCTTTACTTCCACAATTTTCTAAAATCATTGAAAAACTGTTCAATAACAGATTAGAGAGTTTCATGAATAAAAATAGAATACTCGAAGAGAACCAATATGGATACAGAGCTAATGTTTCAACTTCAATGGCTTTAATTGAAATTACAGAAGAAATTACCAATGCAATAGATAGTAAAAAATGTGCAGCAGCAGTGTTCATGGATTTAACTAAAGCATTTGACACTATTAATCACAATATTTTAATCAAAAAACTAGAACGATATGGCATCAGCGGGTTAGTCTTAAACTGGATAAGAAGTTATCTAACGAACAGGAAACAATACGTGAAGCTAGGCGAACACACGTCTACAAGGCTAAATATATCCTGTGGTGTACCTCAAGGATCAATACTAGGACCTAAATTATTCAATCTCTATATAAATGACATTTGTAAAGTTACAAAAGATTTAAAGTTAGTACTATTTGCGGATGATACAACAGCGTTTTGTTCAGGAGAGAACACACAGAATTTAATACAAATAATAACAGAAGAAATTAACAAATTAAAAAGATGGTTTGACAAAAACAGACTATCGTTGAATCTCAGTAAAACTAAAATAAAGCTGTTTGGTAACAGTAGAAGAGAAAGTCAAACACAAATACAAATAGACGGAAAAGAAATTGAAAGAGTAAATGAAACCAAATTTCTAGGTATAATGATTGATGATAAATTGAACTGGAAATCTCATGTAAAAATTATACAACATAAAGTAGCAAGAAACACGTCAATAATTAATAAAGCAAAACATGTCCCAGACAAAAAATCACTTAATATTCTCTACTGTTCACTAGTGTTACCATATCTGAGCTACTGTGTAGAAATATGGGGAAATAATTACAAACGTACACTTCATTCATTAACTGTGTTACAAAAAAGATCAGTTAGAATAATACATAATGTTGGATATAGAGAACATACAAATCCTTTATTTATTGAATCAAAAATACTGAAATTCCACGACATAGTGAATTTGCAAACAGCTAAAATTATGCACAAAGCAAACTATAACCTGCTACCCAAGAATATACAACAATTTTTCTCAAAAAAAGAGGAGAAATATAATCTTAGAGAAAAATGTAATTTAAAACATTTGTATGCACGTACAACACTTAAAACCTTCAGTATATCAGTATGTGGAATTAAATGATGGAATGGATTAAGCAAAGCAATCAAACAATCTACTAATATGATCCACTTCAAGAAACTCTTCAAACTTAAAGTGTTTACAAAGTACAAAGAAGAAGAACCATGATAAACATTCTGAATTTATTTAAGTCATCCATTCTTTCACTCTCAAAATAATCTTACTTATCTCATCATATGAAATGTAACTTACTTCACCAATTATTATTTATCTATCTATTTTTATTGTGATTACTTATGGAGTACATTGTGAATAAATTGAGAACAGGAAGTGAACAAAAAAGTTTAGCAACTGTTATGTAAAAGAAAAGGGGTAGGATTAAATAAGCTCTGCTTCTTCCTACTCCTTTTCGAACATGTTGAAAAGAGAAACTGGAAATTGTGATGTATCATGTTGTATGCTTGCATGTTCGAAATAAACTCAAACTCAACTCAACCTAGCAACGTAGCCAACGCGATAGCGCCAGTCTCAAATGCAGATAGAAACTAAATAAAAAAAAACCCTGACTGGATGGATAGACAGAAGATCAATAATACTATTAAACCATAAACATGTAAATACACGATTAATAATATTCCGCTTGGCGAAGCTAAAAAAACAGAAGCTAACCTAGCTGCGTAGCTAACTTAGATGCGGCGGCGGGCGTTGTACGCTTTTGACGACACCCCGGCCGCCATCAGAGTCGGCAAGAAACATATATTTCCCCAAAGTTACGTACGTCACATGCACATATCGACACGCACGTACGGGCAATCGATCAAATGTTTGGAAGCCAAAGCTAGACTCACCGTAGTGCGTCTGTTATCCTGCTCAAAACACAACACAACCTCCTGGTGTTGGTGTTGCTGTAGTCCGCCGCTCCACCGGCTCCAACTTTCTTATTTGCAGTCTCTATTGTCCATTAAACAAATTGCTCAATCGCTTTATTAACAAGCGGTAACTGGTTGTAGTTCAAAAAGTAACGCACACACATACACGAGCTGCTGTTAGCCAAAAGTCACGCTCACACACACTCAAGTTCTCCGCCAACTCACTCGCGCATGCGCGTTCCCCAAACCCTTAAAGACACAGTACACTAATGCAAATATCACGGATATTACAGTATTGTACTTAGCCGCTAAGACACCGATCGATCCCACCTACAACGTTGTTCTTTGCAGTCTCCATTGTTCATTAAACAAATTGCAAAAGATTCACCAACACAGATGTCCAGAATACTGTGGAATTTTGTCAAAGAAAACAAGAGGCTTTTCTATCGGGTCCGATGGGGTCCAACCACTTCCGTTGCCTTTGTGACGTCACGCGCATAAATCATATCCAAAGGAGTTTTTCAACCGGAAGTGTGGCGGGAATTTTAAAATTGCACTTTATAAGTTAACCCGGCCGTATTGGCATGTGTTGCAATGTTAAGATTTCATCATTGATATATAAACTATCAGACTGCGTGGTTGGTAATAGTGGGTTTCAGTAGGCCTTAAAACAACAAAATGTTTCCAAAGTGCTGCACAACAATATTAAAAACAATATTCAAATATTATCCTTAGCTCCACCAATGACTGAATAAAAACAAAAAATAAATACATATAAAACAAAACAATATAAAATAAATATGATTAAAAATGATTTTAAAGGGTAAAACCAATTAAAACAGTAAATAGAAATCAAAATTTTAAAAACACAGAGGACAACAGAGGACCACACAACTCACGTAGTGTTAAAAGCCAAAGAATAAAAGTGGGTCTTAAGACGAGACTTAAAACACTCGAACATGGAGGGGCAGAGTGTTCCAGATCTTAGGGCCAACCACAGAGAAGGTCCTGTCTCCCCTGGTTTTACAGTGGCGTTTTAAAAAGTCATACATTTTACTGTTTGAAACCGATACCGATAATTTCCGATATTACATTTTAAAGCAGTTATCGGCCGATGATATCGGCAGTCCGATATTATCGGACATCTCTAGTTGAAACCTTAAAATGTTCTTTATGATTTCAACAAAGTTGAAGACTACTGTTTGAGAGGTTGTTTTACTGTATCTCTGCCAGCTTCTGTGGTCGTATGTTTACAATGACACCGGCTATGTTTCCATGCACTAAATTAGTCTGATTTCTCAAATAGTTAGCTTTTTTGTATTTTCACATCTACATGTGAAGTCCTAGTGTCCATGCACTCTCTCTAATGTGACTATTGGTCATACTGTGTGTGCCTCTCATACACTGGGGGCCGCTTATTTACTTTTAGCGCGGATAAATGTATTGCTTTTTCCGCTGACCTATGACGTCACAAAAACAAAAACAAAACATATGTGGCTCCTTACAAGTCAACACCCCAGTGCGTGTTGTACTGGATGTCCACTGCAATAATGGCATAGGTTACAAATATTATGTCCCTAATGGCTATGCTATTGTCAAAAAGCAGACAGCATTAAAAATGATGCGAGATTGTGCTACGAACATGGCACTATCGCCAAGAAGCTCTGGTGGGAGAGATTTTTGGAATACATTTTTGGTCAGGGAATGAGAGGAAAACGTTTGAATGTCTCAAAGTTCATTCAATAAGCTTTGAGGATGGCTGCAAGGAGTTTTAACCTCTAAAAGCCTTAGGGCCACATGCGTGGACAGCACCTTTTAGCTCTTATTTCCACACAACTACTGAATTGGGGTCTTATGCCGACATAAGGACACTTATACTGCTATCTGGTGGTATCAAAAGAGTATAACATACAATGGAATTTGGAAAAAAAAAGTGTAAAAATAAAAATGAGCATGTCACTATACATGAAGTACACGTTTGTTACTTATGGACTAAGTACATCATATAAAAAGATGATTTTTAGTTTTTATTCTAATTAGGATCCTATAAGCCCAAATAGCAAAGAGAAATAAAAAAATAATGTAAACAAACAGCTTGGGCTTTAAGAGGTTAATTAATTGTGAAAGAAAGAAAAGTTAGCGCCCTCTTCACCAGTTGTGCGGAACACAGAGTTATTGCTAATCAGTTTGTAATGCACAAATGCAGCGTGTGGAGGATTGCGTACACTTTCTTCTTTGCTTTTTAATATACCTGCTTCTCTTCCATGTCGTTTTTGTTCGAGTCTGAATAAGGCCGGTATTCTCCATTCCCTCATCTACCTTTTTAAATACATCTCGGTTTCTTTTTTTGTCTCCCATCGATGGACTTCAAAATGTTATTTTAACTTGTGAAGCAAGTAGTCTCCTCTTCATTCCAGTTGTTGCCTATGTTTTTATTAAACGATATCCGCTTCCGGCATGCCCGATACAAACGGTCCCCTCGGGCAGCACACACCAACTGGAGAGATTTGGTTTTCAATCGCATAATCTAGGTGTGTTAGTCAGACTTCTCAAAAGCCAAACATGATTTGATTAAGTTCTTTTCATCTTTTGAGCCGAACTATTTGAGAAATCAGACTAATTTAGTGCATGGAAACATAGTTACCCTGTAAAACAGTCCTTTAGAATGCCCATAAAATTATTATTTGTTTACATTTTAAAGTATTTTTTTAATTCCATGTATCCATTGTCAAATGTGTCAAATTATTGTGTTAATTGCAAATAATGAATTACAGCCACTGTGATGAGGTGGCGACTTCCACCCGATTGTAGCTGAGATAGGCCCCAGCGCCCCCCGCAACCCCGAAGGTTGCGGGGGGCGCTGGAAGAAAATGGATGGATGGATGGAATTACAGCCATATTTAGGGTCTTATGTTTAATTTTTGATCTCTAACGTTACTGTGTCTATATGCCTGCGAGTCACCTCACCCTCTTCTTGTGCTTGACTGACGCAACAATATTATCGCCATGTGGCGCAAAGTAACAAAATAGTAACAGTCACCTAACACGCTTTATGATTACTTGTATGAAGATTCCATTCCTTTTTGAGACATGCCCATTTTAGAATAGTTGGATCAATACATTGAAAATAATGTCAAGTCGTCTTCAAAGGAGTCACTGTTTTGCCCAACTCTTTATAAAGAAGAAAACCAAACTATTAACACTTAAAGTGGAGCTGCAAATTTTGGAATTTTGCCTATTGTTCACAATCATTATGAGAGCCCGGTTTGCCCTAGAAAGAGGGCCAACTATCAATAAAAGTTAGTCCCTGTTCTCTACAAAAACTAGCCAGCCACTTGTTAAGTAAGACTAACATGCTAGACCTCTCACCAGATTGCCTCTCGCAGGTAGGGGGCCAGAGACAAGTACTTAATGCCGGGACATCTTTCTAGCGAGATTACAAGTCCTAACTATGTTCCTCTTTGTAATCTCTGACTGTCTCATCCTAGTGTCATTGGAGTCGACGTGTACAACTATGTTCATGTAACTAGTGGTGTGATTAGCCTGTCAAACATGTTTACTAGGCCTGTTGCGAGTCAGCTCCCTAAGACTAGCTTCAATATCAGGTGCTCTGGCCCCGGGGATACACTTAATTATGGCTGGTTTACTAAGCTGTATGTTCCGGGTAATGGAGTCCCCTATGACTAAGGTGTGGTGCCCGATAGACTGGGGTGTAGGACTAGCGAAAGGGCTAAATCTATTATGCGTCTCAACTGGTTCACCGTGGCTTGTAGGCCGCAGCATCTAAAGTTACGAAATTACTTTGCTCTAACTGGCGGACACGGTCCTCTAGTAGGGCCAACCTATTTATGAAAACAGTGCACGAAGAGCAGGGAGCCATACTCACGTTGTTTCTTCCACCGAGTCGAGTTCTTGCTGTCTTCGGAGCAGTAGCAGCAGTGTAAGGGAGCAGATGCCTTCGGAGCGTAGTTGCTTTCAACCGTGATGAGCTTAGCTTCCTTAGCTTAGCAGCTAGCTAGGTTGTGTCTTTCACTTGCGGCAGAATTCACACAGCGCTGGCAACAAGCTAGCTGAATTCTGATTGGATAAAAGTTCTTACATTAAAACAAGCAACACTGGAGCCTACAATGGCATGAAGAGAATGATGAATACTTTTATATATTCATGGTAAGTAAATTAAAAATATAATTAACTTTTATTAATTTATGATCATGATTTATGTTCAATCAATCAATCAATCAATCAATGTTTATTTATATAGCCCTAAATCACAAGTGTCTCAAAGGGCTGTACAAGCCACAACGACATCCTCGGTACAGAGCCCACATACGGGCAAGGAAAACTCACCCCAGTGGGACGTCAATGTGAATGACTATGAGAAACCTTGGAGAGGACCGCATGTGTGGGTAACCCCCCCCCCTCTAGGGGAGACCGAAAGCAATGGATGTCGAGTGGGTCTGACATAATATTGTGAAAGTCCAACACATCAGCGAGAGTCCAGTCCATAGTGTGGCCAGCAGGAACCATCCCGAGTGGAGACGAGTCAGCAGCGTAGAGATGTCCCCATCTGATGAACAGGCTAGCGGTCCACCCCGGGTTTGGAGCACAGTAGAAAAGAAAAGAAAAGAAACTCCAGATCAACTGGTCTAAACAGGGAGTCTATTTAAAGGCTAGAGTATACAAATGAGTTTTAAGATAAGACTTAAATGCTTCTACTGAGGTAGCATCTCTAACTTTTACCGGGAGGGCATTCCATAGTATTGGAGCCCGAATAGAAAACGCTCTATAGCCCGCAGACTTTTTTTGGGCTCTGGGAATCACTAATAAGCCGGAGTTCTTTGAACGCAGATTTCTTGCCGGGACATATGGTACAATACAATCGGCAAGATAGGCAGGAGCTTGACCGTGTAGTATTTTATACGTAAGTAGTAAAACCTTAAAGTCGCATCTTAGGTGCACAGGAAGCCAGTGCAGGTGAGCCAGTATAGGCGTAATATGATCAAACTTTCTTGTTTTTGTCTAAAGTCTAGCAGCCGCATTTTGTACCATCTGTAATCTTTTAATGCTAGACATAGGGAGGCCCGAAAATAAAACGTTACAGTAATCGAGACAAGATGTAACGAACGCATGGATAATGATCTCAGCATCGCTTGTGGACAAAATGGGACGAATTTTAGCGATATTACGGAGATGAAAGAAGGCCGTTTTAGTAACACTCTTAATGTGCGACTCAAACGAGAGAGTTGGGTCGAAGATAATACCAAGATTCTTTACAGAGTCACCTTGTTTAATTGTTTGGTTGTCATATGTTAAGGTGGTATTTTTAAATAGATGTCGGTGTTGAGCAGGACCGATAATCAGCATTTCCGTTTTCTTAGCGTTGAGTTGCAAAAAGTTAGCGGACATCCATTGTTTAATTTCATTAAGACACGCCTCCAGCTGACTACAATCCGGCGTGTTGGTCAGCTTTAGGGGCATGTAGAGTTGGGTGTCATCAGCATAACAGTGAAAGCTAACACCGTATTTGCGTATGATGTCACCTAGCGGCAGCATGTAAATACTAAAGAGTGCAGGGCCAAGAACCGAACCCTGGGGAACTCCGCACGTTACCTTAACATAGTCCGAGGTCACATTGTTATGGGAGACACACTGCATCCTGTCAGTAAGATAAGAGTTAAACCAAGACAAGGCTAAGTCTGTCATCCCAATACGCGTTTTGATACGCTCTAATAAAATATTATGATCAACAGTATCGAAAGCGGCGCTAAGATCAAGAAGCAGCAACATAGAAGAAGCATCAGAATCCATCGTTAGCAATAGATCATTAGTCATTTTTGCGAGGGCTGTCTCCGTAGAGTGATTTGCCCTGAAACCGGACTGAAAAGGTTCACAGAGATTGTTAGACGCTAAGTGTTCATTTAGCTGCTGTGCTACAATTTTTTCGAGGATTTTCGAGACAAACGGAAGGTGGGACACCGGCCGGTAGTTTACCAGGAGATCAGGATCGAGGTTAGGTCTTTTGAGTAGAGGATGAATAACCGCTTTTTTGAATGCTAGGGGAACAGTGCCAGAGGAAAGTGATAACTTTATAATATTTAACACTGATGGACCTAATAATACAAAAAGCTCCTTGATAAGTTTCCCAGGAATTGGGTCAAGTAAACATGTTGTTTGTTTTGTCCCATTTACACATTTTGACAATTCCTCCAATGTTATTTCATCAAAGAGAGAAAAAACTATTTTGGAGGGCGGTATCCATCGTATATACAGTCGTATCTGTGTTAATAGAACCCAGTTGTAGCTGAGATGCATTGTCTTTAATCTCTTTTCTAATGACTTCAATTTTCTTATTAAAGAAATTCATAAAGTCATCTGCTGAGTGGGTGGAGCTACTGGGAGAAGTCCCTTGTTGGGTTAGCGATGCTACTGTACTAAACAGAAATTTAGGATCATTTTTGTTGAGGTGGATGAGATTTGAGTAATATTTAGCTTTAGCTGAGGTAAGCATGCGTTTATAAGTTATTAAACTATCACACCATGCTTGATGGAAAACCTCAAGTTTAGTCGCACGCCATTTGCGTTCCAGCTTTCTACATGATAATTTCTGGGCTTTAGTTTCTTCTGTAAACCATGGGGTACGCCTTTTAGGGGCTCCTTTTTAGCTTTAGCGGTGCTACAATATCAATGGTGTCGCGCAGGGCGTCATTAAAGTTGTTAGTGAGGTTATCAATAGAGCCCACATAATTTGGGAATGGTGCCATTACCGAAGGCAGTAGGTCAGTAAGAGTCGTCGTTGTGGCAGCATTAATGTTGCGGCTGCTATAGTAGTTATTATTATTATTATTAGTTTGTTGACAATGAGTCAGAACTTCGAATTTTATAAGGTAATGATCGGACATTACTTTAGTGTACGGGAGTATCGTAACTTTAGAGGTGGTGACACCCCTGACAAGCACTAGATCTATCGTATTACCGTTGCGATGCGTGGGTTCATTTATTATTTGTGTAAGACCACAGCTATCAATTATAGTCTGGAGCGCCACGCATGGAGGGTCCGATGGGGTATTCATATGGATTTTAAAGTCCCCCGTTATGATTATATTGTCGGCGTGCGTCACTAGATCGGCAACAAACTCTGAGAATTCACTGATGAAGTCCGAATAGGGCCCAGGGGGGCGGTAGATAACAGCCAGGTGGAGAGGCAGCGGTGTGACAAACCTCAAAGTGAGCACCTCAAACGAGTTATATTTATTATTTAGGTTAGGTGTAAGATTATAGTTTTCATTGTATATTAGTGCGACACCCCCTCCCCTTTTAAGAGGTCGGGCAACATGTGTATTGGTATAGCCAGGAGGAGATGCTTCATTTAGCGCAAAAAAATCGTCTGGTTTGAGCCAGGTCTCGGCGAGACCAACGACGTCAAGTTTGTTGTCTCTAATGACTTCATTAAATAATAGCGTTTTGGAAGATAATGATCTTATGTTTAAAAAGCCCATATTATAGGTAGTGTGCTGTTTTGAGGATTGTTTGTTGAAATTATCCGAAGTAGCAATATTAATAATGTTGCGTTTATTATGCGTATTGCACTTTAAATAGTTTCGACCATATCTAGGAATTGATACGACGGGGATATTCAGATTGTTTGCTTGATGTTGCGATAAACTGAACGCATCATAGTTAGCTACCTCAGTACAATGTATGTCTGCCTCTGACACGGTCACAAAAGAAAAAACATTATGTGAGTTGTGTTTTATTCTAAGAGAATTGCTATGTGTGCAGGGATTATCCAGCCTGATGCCGGCTAGTTCTAGTTTAAATGGCTTCTTACCCGGAGACTCCACGTTTCTTTGGTTAGCTTTTCTCTTTGTTGTTAGCCCAGCTCGGCATCCCCGCTTCTGCTTCCGCTCGCACCGCCTATGTCGTCTCCATTGGCGGTCACCGCTAGCACTTGACTCCGCTGCTACAAAGGCCGCTCGATGTAGCCCATGAAGTATTCCCATGCTAGCGAGGAGGTCCACCGTACATGCATCTTTCAGTCTATAACGACCCGATCCATCCACATCCAGAATTGTCTGTCGGTCATATGTGATCACAGCGTGTTCACGCTTTGAGCCAGCCATGAAATTGACAGAAATGACGGGTGTTTTTTGCCAAATCGCTCTACACTCCCAAGAGCGTTAGCAGAGCCGCTGCATTCTCATGCGCCGCCATTTTGTCATTTTGTTAGGTCAGCAGAAAAAGCCTTGCTGGCCCTGATGGCACACCACTGCCAGATTGCCAATTAGAGATAGGTGAGGGAGACTGCCCTCACGCCAGAGGAGTTGCATCTTTATTCTGCATATACATGAAGACAGAGACGCAAAATGGATTTCAATCTCTGTTTTGCTCATTAAGAGATGATCATTAAGAGATGATTTGCGTGCATTATCAAATTTGCACATGTTCTAATACCTACAAACTCTATAGTAAATCATGCCTATAATGTGTTCTTGATTTAGTGAGGTAAATAAATAATTATCAAATGAATCCAAAGGAAAACATTGTGGTTCTATGTTGCACATGCATGTTCTGTCACCCAATCGATGAAGCGCTGTGTTTAGTCATAGCTTATGGCTATTGCATTCTTCTGGTTGGTACTTCATAATAGAGGTTAGGGTTGTTCGGTATACCGGTACTAATAAAGTACCGCGATACTAATTGATTGAAATCGGTACTATACTGCCTTTGAAAAGTACCGGTACCGTTCTTTCATCTGAGTGCCGCTGTGTGGCGGTGACTACAGAGCCGAGGCGCATGATGTTGAGTGTGTCAAAACGCACACACAAAGTGGATACAACAATAACATCTTGGAGAGGAAGAATGGCAAAAAACGACAATTCTACTGGTTAATAAAGAGGGTGCGTGAAGCGCAATATGGAAGTATTTGGACTTCAAAAGTAACGGTAAAGGTGACGTTTTAAACAGGAAGGCGCCACGCTTCAAGCGTTGCTTTAAAACACGCCTTGCCAAATGTGGCGTTTAGTATTACCACCTTTGCTTCAAACTTAGCTATACATTTAAATAATAATTATTCAGATCTGCACAAGGAGTTCAAATAGTGACAGGTAATAATGTAGTTGTTACACCTGTCCTGCTCTTCTGCTCCGGTGCAGACCGTCGTCAAGGAGCACAGGGCAGACGTTCCCTTCAGCGTCAATGTTTTCGTCGGGTTAACACACTTCACTTTACCCGTCAATGGTAGGGGTGTAACGGTATGTGTGTTTGTATTGAACCGTTTAGGTACGGGGGTTTCGGTTCGGTCCGGAGGTGTACCGAACGAGTTTCCACACGGACATATTAAGTAGCGTAGCGCACGTTGTGTAAACAATGCACATCGAGGCACAACACACGGCATGCTAGCAACGACCGGGCTACGACAACATATAAAAGCCAGAGCTGGAAGACCCTCCTGCCTCGTTAAATTGTCCTGTTTGGGAACACTTCGGCTGCACGGTGCAGAGGACGGAGGTTTGCCGACACTGTTCAGCAGCGGTAAGGCATGCTTCTGCCAACACGTCAAACATGCTAACGCATTTGAAGCGTCACCACCCCCAAGTGAACATCGCTTCAACAAAGATAAAGATGAACAAACAGCTCCCACCTCTTACTGCCAAGTTAGCCAGGCTGGGAGTTAATCAAAGTTAATCTGAGGCTGAGTTGACTTGAAACTGTTTAATGTTGCACTTTTTATATGTAGAAGAAAAGCTTTGGCATTTTATTTAATCTGAGCAACAACTTGAGGCAGTTTAATGTTAAATAACGTGGACCCCGACTTAAACAAGTTGAAAAACTTATTCGCGTGTTACCTTTTAGTGGTGAATTGTACGGAATATGTACTGTACTGTGCAATCTACTAATAAAAGTCTCAATCAATCAATCAATCAATCAAAAAAAGCACTTTTTGTTAAGAAACCATTCTGAGCCTTATCTTATTTAGTTTTTATTTTATATATGTTGACCACATTAACCCTGGCAATGGACCCTGTGTGTATATGTATGTTATGCCTTTGTTTAAAAATTTGGTAAATAAATAACCAAAACATTTATATTTTGTTGTTTTCTTACTGTACCGAAAATGAACCGAACCGTGACCTCTAAATGGAGGTACGTACCGAACCGAAATTTTTGTGTACCGTTACACCCCTAGTCAATGGGTCTGCTAAGCTCCGCTTTTAGGTTAGAATGACGAGGCCACCGATTTGTGACAATCTGGTTGCTTTATTGTTAGTTTTGCAGGACACAACCAGACCCGTTCATCACTGGACTGCGCAGTGCAACGCTATTGCTCTCTCTCTTTGCTCGCCCACTCACTCACTGACTCACTGAGACAACACATTGCCATGTTCTTAAACACACATACACTACTCTCATAAGTTAACCAGCTCCTTTACTGTGCACATGTAGATACATAACATGTAGATACGTAGACACGTACACAGCTGCTTGGATTGATGCTAAATATTAGCAGAGTTAAAACTGCCCAATTAGCAGTCAACTAATGCAAGTGAAATTACTAAATTTTGTAACAAATTGCTACAATGTGTGTTTTATCTTTAACAAAATTGTGTTTTACCTGCTACATGGCTTATCTGTGTACATGTATCCAGAGTTTTGTTTTTAATAATTAGTAATAATTATATTTTTTTCAAAGCACAGACCGGGCAACCATGAATCGTGAAGCATTTAATATAATGTAAATAAAGCTTTTTATTACATTCTAACCTAATCCTTGATTATGGCAGACTATATGCAATATGGAAAATTGTAAATTGTTCTTTGAGTGCAACAAGAAAAGCCCAATGTGTTAATGCCTTTTAATTTATATTTTAACCTTCTAAAATTGTTCTTTGATTGCAAAAGGAAACATATGTTTATTGTATTTTAAGATTTTCTATTAAAATAAAGCCAATATTGACATTTTTTGTAGTTCCCTTTATTTTGAAATGTATCGATATACATTTTGGTACCAAATTATTGGTATTGGGACAACCCTAATAGAGATGAAGTATTTGATTGACCACTTATGTGGATGGAACATCAAAAACATTGACCATGGCAAGGTGAAAGTGTAGACTTCGGATTTAGATTGTTCTTTTTGTCCATTGTTCATTCACTGCAGGAAAACAAAGTATAACAGTAAGTGTAAATCTACAGTAATATTGTGTGTAAGAGGAGATATTGATTTGGTGCTGTGGTGTTAATGACGGAACAACACAGACTCCACTTTTATCGTCTCATGTTTCATACAAAAGCTGCAATGATGTCCCAGAACATTGCCTCATGTTGTCTAAACTTTGATGTGGAAAATGGTCATAAATAAACTGCAGGATCGTGGGGTTAGGATAGGTAAGTGATGCAGAGCCTCACTTGTCATGATGAAAAAAACAACAAAAAACAATGGAACCAAAATAAATTTAAAAAATGTTGTCGATTAAACTGTGTTATACATTTGTCTTCTATATAGGGCTGGGCGAAATGGCAAAACAAATTATCACAATTAATATTTTCATGTCATCCGATCTCAATTAATATAACGATAATTTTTTTTAAATTATAGTCCGATTGTCCCGTGCATGCAAGTACCGTTTCATCCCTACTGTTTACTATTGCAGTATCTTGTAACAGACATTTCCGCCATGTTTGATTGAGGTAATATATGCTAATAGCTGACATTTGTCATTTCGTTCATTTTTATGATTGTGCTTGCTAGAAGTGCAACGGTACAGGTAACCCACGCTCCAGTCCGTAGCTCGCTTTTAGGGAGTAAAGACAACCTTTTTTTCGCTCAATGTTCTTTTGTTATTTTGCTTGTCAGCAAAAAGTGCATTCTGCATTAAACAAAGTAACATTGGTGTAGTGAACACTACAAGACTTTTATTTCCAGTTAACATTTACTAAACAACACTTTCAAATGGTAAATTATTATTTGTATTCTTTCATTACTTGTATACATCAGTGCTTCTCACCAGTGCTTTGGCAAATGGCAAGCGGTGACCCAGATTGTGGAGTTTTCTAAAACTCAAATACTGTAGCAATATTGAATAAAATCACATCGGACCAAAAGGTATTTAGTAACAAGATTTTTCTGAAAATGAATTATTCCCTTCTTTTTCTTGTCAAGGCATAAATACCTCAACTGGTGTGTGAAGGTCACCACATGTCAGTGATAAACTTTGAGAGATAATGAAAAAAAAACCTGTCAGAACCACAGTTACAATGTGTGTAATCTGCAGTGTGTATGCAGTCAGTACAAAAACATCACACTTTATCAGTGGTCCAAGGTTGGTGTTCCAGGGCAGTTTGAATCTAGGTGAAAGGTGGAGTAGTTTTAAATAAAAGCACAGATGAGTCATTGACTGGTCATCATTTTAGCAACAGGGAGTCTCCAAAGAAAACACATTAGTTGAATTAGTTTCTAGCTTTCCTGGAAATTCTTTTAGTAGGAGAGTGCTGCTGCAGCAGGTGCAAAGGGGAAAGCCAAGTCCATAGAATAGAACAAGTTCCCTTTTTTGCCACCAGTCTTTATTTGTCCACTCCATCATGTGAGTCTGCCAACCTGACTTCTAGCCTTTCAACAAGGAGGGACGTGTTAGTGCTAAGTTTAGTTGTCACCAGATATTCTCAGGCTTGTACTGTGAAGTTCAAATTTGAATGACAATAAAGGAAATCTAAGTCTAATAAACTGTATACATATATATATATATATATATATATATATATATATATATATATATATATATATATATATATATATATATATATATATATATATATATATATATATATATATATATATATAAAAATTGTATACATATATATGTATATACATATATATACTGTACTGTAAAGTTCAAATTTGAATGGCAATAAAGGAAGTCTAAGTCTAACAAACTGTATATATATATATATATATATATATATATATATATATATATATATATATATATATATATATATATATATATATATATATATATATATATATATAAGCTGTATATATATATATGTATATATATATATATATATATATATATATATATATATATATATATACAGTATATTAGACTTAGACTTCATTATTGTCATTCTAATTTGAACTTTACAGTACAGATAAGAACGAAATTTCGGTGCATTAGCTCATTGTAGTGCAGAATAAAAGAGCAATAAGGTGCAGAGTGTTTGCTCTTACAAAAGAAAGTGCCGATATAAATAGATTATTATTACTTATATTGTCTTTATAGTCCAGTCAGTTAATCCGTTTTGGGGGTAATTGAGGGGATTATTTTGATGCATTCAAGAGTCGTATGGCCCAAGGGAAGAAGCTGTTAAAGAACCTGGAGGTTCTGCTACGGAGGCTGCGGAATCTCTTTCTAGAGTCGAACAGTGAAAACAGACCTTGGTGGGGGTGGGAGGAGTCTCTACTGATTTTCTGAACCCTGGTCAGGCAGCGGCTCTTTGCGATCTCCTGGACAGGAGGAAGAGGAGTCCTGATGATCATATATTTATATATGCAGGGTTTCCTGCAGCGTTTTGTCGTTAAGGCGGCCGCCTTAACAATATAGAGACACCGCCTGAACTAACATCTTAACAAGATCTCCAGCCACACGTGTGCATTTAAAAAACTATCTCTGTCCCCAAGCAAACGCATACACTGAGTGTCACATGCATGCCAACATACTGGGGGCACTGTAGCCTAGGACTTAAGACCATTTTAGCCAATCAGAAACATCCAAAACATCATTTCCGGAGGCGGCATATAGCAAAAATGGTGGGTCACAGCAAGAAATAATTATATATGTGGAGTGACAGAGGAGTAGAGCTACTTTTAAGCATCGTTTTGGAGTTTAAAGTTAACAAAACTCAACAAAGTGTTGACTGGGAAACTTGCCAGTCCAAGTCTGGTGACACTCTTACCCTATTTTGGAACGGTACGGAGGAATTTCCTTGTCGGAAAGAGGACATCACAAAAACAACTATCGGCACTAAACTGAAAGAGATTCGTGGAAAGTACAGACAATCAGTCGACGCAGGTGGAAGAAGTGGTTACGATAGAGTTGTTTTGCTGTAATTCGAACTATGCGAGCAGATCTGGGGTGGTTCTCCATCAACTACATCCATTCAATTTGGAATAGAAACATCAGATATTGACACAAGCTCTCACAGGAGTTGGGATTCTCCATTCACCCTTGACAGCCTGGTCACAGACAAAGATATGCCGAATGATGTACAAGAGCAGCAAGATTCCAATGGGAGCAATCTACAATCTTCTGTGGTGAAAGAGTGAAGAGCTCTACTTGAGGTATGTGGGCGCTAACTTCATTGCTAGGAAGTAATATTGTTAAAAGGCAGATAGATGTTTATATCTGGGGCATCAAAACATTTTATATGAACCGCACTGCAATTACAAATGCTCTCAGATGACCACTTTCAACAATGTGGAATCATATTTTGCCAATTTGTTTTAATATTATCATTGTTTGACAACAGTGTGACAAAAACACTTGCTCTGGAATCAGAAGTCAAGAATATATTAAAGTTCAGCTGTTTTAGATGTATTTAAATAGGGTTGTATTAAAAATGCTTTGAGTAGTTACTTGTAATAAATAATATTGAGTTAAGTAACACTGCAGTTGCATGAAATATTTTTTCTTCTGTCAAAATTAAAATACCTCGAAGTGCTTTATTGACACACATTGTTTCCCGACGATGTTGAGGGCCGTTTGACATGTTGTAAATAACATGTCACTATCTTACACCTGTGCTAAAGTGGGTTTATCCCAAATAATGTATTCATGATTAATCCTTATAATTTTTTTTTTTTTTTTCACTAGGCAAAACTCAAAAGCCACAAGCACAATAGACTAAAACGAAAACTTCCAATCGAGACAAAGTTGCTGAATGCAGTAGAAGAAGACGTCCAGATAAAGAAGAGACTTCTGGACATAATGGAGACATCAGAGAAGCGATCGTCTGACAATTTAAACAAACTAACATCAAATTACTAAGTCAAAATATTGACTTACTAAGTCATAATAATGACATACTTAGTATCTCAGGTAACTAGGACTGTTTTGTGTTTTGTTTATACTTTACGGAAAAAATATCGAGATATATATCGTATATCGCCATTCTGCAAATGGAGCGGAAAACACAACCAAAAATTGTAGGCTTCTTTATTTCTCTAATATTTTTTATTTATTATAAGATATTGTTATTTGGTTATTTTTTAATAAACAATGTGTTCAATGTAATCAGAGTCTGTAGTCTATTGCCCCCCCAGGCTGTGGTGGCAGCGATGAGGTGGAGACATGATGGCGACAGGCCGAGTTACACTGTTCCTTCCACCCACCCGCCCCCTTCCCCGTCCTGCCGCCATATATATATATATATATATATATATATATATATATATATATATATATATATATATATATATATATATATATATATATAATGATAATTGTAACTATTATCAACACTATTACTTAGAGGGAGTTTGGCTATGTCCGCCCTGAGTACTGTTGAGTGATTGTTTCCTTGGGCGTGTGTTTAGTGTTTAGTCTGCGACCAGATGTGACGAGTCTGAAACTGAAGGTGATGTCACATGCAACAAAGGTATTGAAATATGGCAACGTTTGATTTTACGTGAATTGATGCCAACAGAATTTGGTCTGTGCCTATAAATGTACCAAATGTGTTACCCATCCCTCCATGTAGATGTGGTATATGTATATTACAACGTTTCACCATTCCCATCTGGATGTGACTATTTATTGATCTGATATCCGATTTTGCTTCAACCGGCCAAAGAAAGCACCACAAAAGTTCCCGCATGTGCTGGATCAGCTGAGACCACTGGTGGCTCCTTCCCTGGATCCTCTACAGTTTGCATATCAGCCCCATGTAGGAGTGGACGATGCTGTTATCTACCTGCTGCATAATGCTCACTCTCACCTGGATGCACTGTAAAAAAAAAAAAGTTGAGAAAACGCAAATTTTCAAGGCAACATGATGCAACCAGATTTTTGCGTTTTCTCAACTTTTGACTGCTATTGTTGACTTAACTAAGATTTACAAGTTGAGATAAGAGTTATGTCAACTCGGATCTTCTTGTTCACCTAATTATGATATTTTTGTGGAACCAACAATAAAATTCATGCTTCAATTCCATGTATTTTTACCTTCAGCAAACTCATATATTCTTGTTGAACTTTGACTACTGTTGTTGACTTAACTAAGATTTCCAAGTTTAGATAAGAGTTATGCCAACTCGATCTTGTTCACCTAATTATGATATTTACATCGGACCAACAATAAAGTTCATGCTTCAATTCCATGTATTTTTACCTTCAGCAAACTCGGAAATTCTCGTTACTTCAGTTAGAAAACTTCCTTTACAAGTCAAGTAACATTTATGTTGCTGTAAATGTTTTTAAGAAATGCTGAATGAATAAATAAAATAAAGAGCACACATCAAAATATATCTAAAACCTTGTTTATTTCTCATTCAAACATGTTTAACATAAGGGTTAAATTGGGTGCGTCGGACACCTTGACACTTTCCCAGGTATTTTCTTTAAAGTTAATAAAACACTTCCCTAACAGTAAAATTGGATCCCTGTAACACTGAAGTTAAAAGCTAAGTCCCCTCTGCCTCTGAAATAGATTAACGATTCTTTATTTTCTTTTTTTTAAAGAATCTCTATTTCAGAGGCAGAGGAGACTTGAGCACAGAGCCAAGCTTGAAAAAGATAATCTGAATGGCTTCATATGTGTACTTCATCTCCTTTGGATAATCAATGTTCATGGCATACAGTAGGCCAAAGAGGTATGCAAAGGCAGTACCAAGGTCTGGCGGGTTATGTAGCATGATGCTATTTTGTGAATCTCACTTAAATGGAGATATATATTTTTCTTTACATTTAAGTGAGGTTTACAAGAGGTGCATATTCACTGTCAACTGATCAAGTTTGTCAACTGTTCTAATTTACAAAACACATTTTCTCTATCTATGATGATAATTCTATCATCAAATCATTACACAATTATATTGCCTGGCTGCTGTAAAAACATGTGTTTCTTAGCTTTTAACTTCAGTGTTACAGGGATCCAATTTTACTGTTAGGGAAGTGTTTTATTCATTTTAAAGAAAATACCTGGGAAAGTGTCAAGGCCTCTGACACATACAGTAGGCCAAAGAGGTATGCAAAGGCGGTACCGAGGTCTGGCAGGTCATGTAGGGGGGGTTACCCACATATGCGGTCCTCTCCAAGGTTTCTCATAGTCATTCACATTGACGTCCCACTGGGGTGAGTTTTCCTTGCCCGTATGTGGGCTCTGTACCGAGGATGTCGTTGTGGCTTGTACAGCCCTTTGAGACACTTGTGATTTAGGGCTATATAAATAAACATTGATTGATTGATTGATTGATGTAGCATGATGGAACCTTCCAACACAACAGCCCAGTCCCGTACGTTGGGTGATACAGCAGGATCATCTTCTTCAAGGATTGTAAGGATGCCAACAGACACGCCTCTGAGCACTCTTTCTTCAGGCCAGTTTTCTGAGGAATAGTAACAGATGCATGATTGAGTGTTAGGTCGAACAAAAGCATCTAATTAGGGCCCGACTGGTATGGATCTTCTGGGAACGATTACAATTTTACAATGTTCAAAAAAATGGAAAAAAAAAATTAAATTACTTTCAAATTAATTGAAGGCAGAACATTAACCATTAAATATTTTTAAAAAATTGGGGCAGGAACTTTTCTTTATGGTTATATGCATTGGCTAAAGAATATGACATTTGGGCATTAAAAAACATCTCTGGGCACAAAATGAAATCTACACAAAGTGTATTATGCATAAAATCTTTGCCATCAGCTATGAGATCCTACTCAAAATGTTAAAATAGTAATAGTTTTTTTAGCTTGTTGCCCCACTCTCCGGTTCAAGACAAGGAAACAGAAATCATTCATTTTAACTGTTCGTGCATTTTTGAAGGAATAGGCGAAGGTTGTTCATCGCAAGTAAGCTTAGCTCAAAAACCAGCTGTCAATTGGAAGTGCTAGCTGTGAGCCAGGGTGAATTTAGTTTATATTCAACAGACATTCATCAGCAACGTCGTCTTCTCTTCTGCAACTTAAAACTAACACCATGTAGTCGGAATAAATAAATAATAAATGGGTTATACTTGTATAGCGCTTTTCTACCTTCTAGGTACTCAAAGCGCTTTGACAGTATTTCCACATTCACCCATTCACACACACATTCACACACAGATAGCGGGAGCTGCCATGCAAGGCGCTAACCAGCACCCATCATGAGCAAGGGTGAAGTGTCTTGCCCAAGGACACAACGGACGTGACTAGGATGGTAGAAGGTGGGGATTGAACCCCAGTAACCAGCAACCCTCCGATTGCTGGCACGGCCACTCTACCAACTTCGCCACGCCACCCCAAATAGAGTTGTAAAGTTTATCTTCTGACTGTTGGCGAAGGCAGGCTACCAATAGACTACCAGTATTTGAGCTAATCTAACAAGCGATGAGGAACCATTGCCTGATTCTTCTTCAAAAATACATGCACAGTTAAAGGAATGGTTTCTATCGACGAATCTTAAACCAGAGAGCAGGGCAACAAGCTAGAATATGAAAATGTTGAACTATTCCATTAAAGCTACATTAGGCCAAATTACTTGTAATTTTCAAGTAAATTTCCTATTGTTATTATTACTTACCAAATGCTGCAGGAAAAACTTAGTTGTGTCGTCCCGGACAAAAACGGGGAGGCATCTCAGTGCTGTCATCTTTCGGTGAGACACAATGCCTGATGTCTATAGAGTATACAGTGGAAAACATAAGCATATACATTAGTGAAGCACCAAAGTGGATTCATACAAAGGGCAAAATCAAAAGTTGTTTTTAGTAATGACCAGTAGACCGCAAGTCTGACCAGTAGCATGCTCAAGAAAAGGGAAAAAAACACTTCAAGCCTTCGGACTAGTGCATTTTCTACTTTTGCAAATTAAAAACTGTTATGATTATCAAATGGCACATACTAAGAACATATAGCAATGACTGATAAGATCCATTTTACTGACACATGTCCATCACTTACCTGTTCATCAAGCTTATCCAGGAAGTCTTCTATTTGCTGACCAAAAGCTCCCTTTCTAGCCCGGTACAGTCTGAGCAGGCGAGGCACATCATTCTCAAGGGACTCATTGAAAGTCTTCAGGAGGTCTTTGCTGGTGATGCGATGAAATTCTTCAGATATCTGAAAAACACAATCAGCGAAAAAATGGCATTTAACTTTAATCACAATGTGAGCTTTTGACTTCAAATTTCAGGGCTAATGGTATAGTGGGGTGCTTTATGTTGGAGGAGCATGTAGTGGAGTGGTAGGGCAGGTATAGTGGAGTGTGTCAATGTAATACACTCCTACACCTATTAAATACAGTGCAATGAACATATAAGTACGAAAGTTAATAAATAAATGACAGCCATACCTCTTCACAGGAAAACAGTGCAGGCCATCTCTGCTGGACTTCGGATACCATAGGCTGCCCCTCTACTACCTCTCTCCGCCTAAGGGAAAATTCTTTAAAATTACACAAGTCACATTGAAATGTTGAGTTTTCCTGTAATCTCACAGTTGTGTGTGATCTTGAGAAGTGTGACCGTAATGCACCAGGTGTTTTAAATACACACACACAGTCTGTGTGAATACAGGGCCAGTTTGCACCTGTACCGTGACAAAGTCGAAAGTGCTTCAGGAGAGCCTCTTTATTGAAGCTTTCAAATTTGCAATATTTGCACTGCATTCAATCCTTCCCTGAAACACAAGAGACATAAAATGGAAATATTTAGTTTCACTAAAAGCATTTAGCTACAGACAATAATACATTTTTTTCCCCACCACCCCTATCTTAAACAGATACTTCATACACCTTATATTACACATAAATAGTATAGGCTACACCACACAGACATGCTACTCTTACCATACTCAGTATTATATCAGTTACTTTGTCTACATATTCATAGTAAATACTCAAATACATGTTAACTTTACTCAACAGGTCCTACAGGTAAGTATTAGCAAGTAATATTTGCTATGGAAATACTGTGTTTAGTGTAGTGTCACCCCCTTGAACATAAGTGCAGGTATGCATAAACATGAATTACATAAAACGTGAAAATGACAGTTCAGTAATAGACCATTACTACAGACTGAATAATTGTATTAATGTGTCTTAATACTCTATTGTTCTCAGTTTATCTGCTTTTCCAGCAGGGCACGCACAGCGCACAGACTTGTGGAAGTGAATTACAGTGAGCCGTTTGAGACGGGAGAACAAAAATAAATAGGCGGTCAATAGTAGGACAACTCATCGGCTAAAAAAAATGGCCTTTTCATGATCGACTATCTTGAAAATATAGTGAAATAAACGGCGGCGGTGTTAATTGATACGCCTACATTACGCTCACGTCTGTCTCTCGCCCGCCGTGTGTATTCCCAGTCGACTAATCACGGCAGCACTAGTACCCACAACACATTTTGAACTAGGGGGGGGGGGGGGGGGGGGGTATATCCCCGGCCTACGGCTAGAGCAGGGGTCCCCAAACTTTTTGACTCGGGGGCCGCATTGGGTTAAAAAAAATTTGGCCCGGGGCCGGGCTGTGTATATATATATATATATATATTGTCTTTATATTCCAGCGAGTTAATCCGTTTTGTCATTTAACATCAATTAACATTGATGTTCATCAACATTTAACATTGTCACATTATTGATGGGAAAATTTATTTTTAGACAATATGATTTGCCTGAGCGGCTAGGAGACACCGAGAATAACAAGCGGTAGAAAATGGATTAGGAAAAAAATTTATAATAATAATTTAAAATTAAATTAAAAACATTTTTTTTAACTTGGGACTTCCCTTGGGCCGGATTTTGGATGCTGGGGGGCCGGATCCGGCCCGCGGGCCGTAGTTTGGGGACCCCTGGGCTACAGCATTTTGGCGGGGTAATAATTAGCTTAGCTCTTTCGTCAATACACACTGCTCATTCAGTATCCGAAAATATTTACCCGGTTCATCATTCACACAGTTTGTTATCACCACAATGTCTTAACCGTACATAGCTATAAACATGTATTACCCTCGTTTCGGCCCATGCAGAAAGTGACCAGCTTTACATTTAGCAGTCATTGCTATCGGCGACCGCCATCTTGGGCATTGACGAGGCCACGCACACGACACACGCTTAACCACGGTCATGACTTCATGTCAAACTAAAACTCGAATAAAAACACAACTGATGTATATTACACGGGTGTCGATTATAACCAGGGTACCTGTTGTTCACAGTCTCTGCTCCGGTGGCGAGCCTCACCGTCAAACACGCACTCCCTGAGCTAAGCTTCTTGTTTGACTGACAGGCCTGACCGAACCCTTCGCACCACCCCCCCACGTCTTTTTTCCGCGCACGAGTGGAACCTTTTCTCTGCTAAATACATTAGGCCATAATTACACAAAATCACCGTTGTCCTACTAAATACCCTTAGTGCTAGACCATTTATTCCCGTTCATGAAACATATTATTTTGGGGCCATCAGTAGTCTAGCTAGCAAAGCATTTTTTCCATCTTTCAATTTAAGTAGTACAGTGCACTTTTCCATTACATCCCTTGTCTAGAAAACAAAAGAAAAGAAAAACACTTACATTTTTAGCCAAATAAATACTCGACAAATCGTCAAAACTTGATCCTTATCCAGCTCTGCATGGCCACAAGGTCGATATTAACACCCACTCACTCGTGCCCCTGAAACGGAATCTACGGGGTTTCCAATAAAAAGACCTTTGCCTAACTGCAACTCAAAAATCCTTGTTGTAGTGATTTGAAAATACCTTTTGATGCAACGATAGAGAGAAGTTTGCTGGCCAGACACTGTTTTGGTAGTTAAACATAGTGAAACCTTAATTCTGAGTCTGACTAACTTGAAAACTTTAATTAGTCCAACAATTGCACATTTTTTTACAGTGTGGTGGGAGGGGCACTGTGAGGATCATGTTTTTTGATTTCTCCAGTGCCTTTAACGCCATTCAGCCAATTCTGATGAGTGACAAGTTGCTCAGGATGGGTGTCAGTTCATCCTTTGTCTCCTGGATCACTGATTACTTGTCTGACAGCAGAGGTGGGACCAAGTCATTGTTTTGCAAGTCACAAGTAAGTCTCAAGTCTTTGCCCTCAAGTCCGAGTCAAGTCTCGAGTCAAGACAGGCAAGTCCCGAGTCAAGTCCAAAGTCAAGACTGGAAAGTCTCAAGTCAAGTCCCAAGTCCTGCATTTTGAGTTTCGAGTCCTTTCAAGTCCTTTTAACCACAGACTAATATATTAACACAGATTGTGTATGCTTTTCAAACGCTGTATTTATTTATCAAAACAAGTGCATTTTAAATTGCAGGAAAGAAAATTGTGCTGACATTGCACTTTATAATAGCACTATTAACCAGTCATTTTAAACATTTGACTCATTCCTTTACAGAATAAACACATGAAAAATAAAGTGCAACTGTACTTATTTGTACAAAAGTGTTAACATTGAAAAAACATGACATATAACATAATAAAAAGGTTGTACTTTTTATATGTCAGGGCCATATGCTGCATTGCATTTGCAAAAGACCAAATTGGCCAAGAGTCTGTCAGTCATTTGTGCACGATGGGGGCGTAGTATGATGCCACCATGGCTGAAAACTCGCTCCACTGGAGCACTGGAGGCAGGCACTGCCAAGACTCTCATGGCCACTCGGAACAGTGAAGGAAGAGTCTTCATGTTCAATGCCCAGAACAAAAGGGCATTCTGTCCTTCAGCTATGTCAAGGTAGTGACTTAGCTGTAGTGCTGGAGTAGTCCCAACATCCTTCTTCTGTCTCTTGTGGTAAGCAGCAAACAGCCCTTCTCCTTCTCCAAGGTCCCCTTGCTCTTTTTCATCAACAAGAGGCGCAGGTTGCTCAGTCTCTGCAGCATCTTGCAGGATCAATTCTGGTAAACATGTAAAAACAATAGCAGAAACAAGAGACCTTATCATTACCATTTGTGTTGGTGATGCAGTGTGCTAGACTGAAATACTTAGTTATTGCTGCAGTCAGTTAGATCAGATTATGAGGGAAAAAGTTACATTAGACTCAGTTACATTTACCTTTAACCTGTTGTGCCACCTCTGCCTTGACGTCACGACTGACCAGCACATGGGGCTCCACCCACAACAGAGAAAAGGCTGGATCCAAGACAGCTGCTTTGAGGTAGACTGGATCTGAAAAGGGAGCAGTGATCCCATCTTGTGTCCTGGCCATTTTCACATTGATGAAGATTCCAAGAAATCTTTTGTTCAGGGATGTCTGGAGACTTCTGACCAGGCCGCTCAGAAAACAGACCTGAGGCTTCAGTTTCTCAAGGTGGTGGTTGAGGGACAAGATGGAACAACAGCACTGATTGTGATGACCTTCTCCCCCTGTGTCAAATCAGTTGCTTCTCCAAATGGCTTCAAGATGTCCACCAAATCTTTCAACAGATTCCACTCCCGTGCTGTGAATGACAACTCCCTGTGCCCAGCCTTTTCTAGAACAGCACAGAGCCTTACATGATTGCACTGGAGAACAGCCTTCACTTGCCTCAGTGTTGAGTTCCATCTTGTGTTGACTGCAGCAGGGATGCCTTTCTGTTCCCCAAATTCAGCATCAAACACATCTTTGAATGTTGTGCTTGTGTGCAGCAGTGAGCTGAGTTTAGATAACTTCGAAAGAGAAGGAGATACCACTTTTGTTTCTTTCAAACCATCTCCCACCACCAGCTGAAGAGTGTGTGCAAAACACTGCAAGCGCTTTTTCTTTGCCATAGCAACATCTACCGTTTGCTGATCTTCCACGGTTAAATCACACCAGAGCTCAGGGTCATCCAGATGATCTCCATCATCGTCATCCTCTTGTTCACTGGGGAAGCACACAGTGAATGCTTTTCGCATGTTAGCAGCATTGTCACTAATAATGTAGTCCAGTTTAGCTTTAATGTTGTATTCATCACATATAGCCTCAAATTTGTCACAGATTCGTTCAGCTGTATGTGAGCCTTTGAAGCGCTCACAAGCCAAGAGATTGGACTTGAGCTGTATCCTCTCTGCCTCTTTGTCCATCCAGTGCACAGTGACACAGAGGAATCCCCTCATCTTTCGGTCAGACCAAATGTCGACAGTCACTGAAACATGGTCAGTGTGGCTCAATTGAGTTTTTAATTTTGATCGTCTTTCTTCAGTGAGGTTCTCTGTTTTTGATGTCAGTGTTCTGCGACACACTGGGGTGTACTTGCTGTCAAGTACTGTCAGAAAGTGGCGAAAACTCTTGTTTTCCACAATAGACAGGGGCAAGTTGCAATCAATAATCAAGTCAGACAGTATTGCATTGGTGATAGCTTTCTGCTGTGGATGAGTCATACTGTAATGCCCGACACGATTGTCCAGGAACTGCGAGATTGAAGGCTGTTGTGGTCCATTTGTGATGCTTTTGTTCATCAGGTATTCTTGAAATCTGTGAGCATATTAAACAGATGTCAGAAAATCCCTTATAGCCACATATGAAAAGTACTGAAACTACTCTTTATTACTCATATTATTAATATAAATCTTAACAGTGTGTGTGTGTGGTAAACATTAGGTTACAGTTGCTGCACTAGTCATGTATTTTAAAACTTATTTCGAGTTGAAGGGATAGTTTGGGATTTGTGAAGTGGGGTTGTATGAGGGACTACACGGAAAATGGCGGGCAACCCACTCACAATAGAGAGAAGTAGACAGGCTACCAGCACACGACTTAGGCTTTACATTGCTGTGGATGGGGTCAGCAGCTATTGATTGATTGAAACTTTTATTAGTAGATTGCACAGTACAGTACATATTCCGTACAATTGACCACTAAATGGTAACACCCGAATACGTTTTTGAACTGGTTAAGTCGGGGTCCACGTTAATCAATTCATGGTACAAATATATACTATCAGCATAATACAGTCATCACACAAGTTAATAATTGGAGTATATACATTGAATTATTTACATTATGTAAATTTGTATTTTATTTTTATTTTTTTGTCATTAAAAAATACAATCATGTGTGCTTACGGACTGTATCCCTGCAGACTGTATTGATCTATATTGATGTAAAATGTAGGAACCAGAAATATTAATAACAGAAATAAACAACCCTTTTGTGCGAATGAGTGTGAATGATTGTGCCAATGAGTGTAAATGGGGGAGGGAGATTTTTTGGGTTGGTGCACTAATTGTAAGTGTATCTTGTGTTTTTTTATGTTGATTTAATTTTAAAAAAAAACAAACTTTTTTTTTTTTTTTTTTAAATTTCTTGTGCGGCCCGGTACCAATCGATCCACGGACCGGTACCGGGCCGTGGCCCGGTGGTTGGGGACCAGTGAGGTAAACAACCAGCAGTATGTCGGAAAGCTAGCTAAAACGGTACACATATTCATAATATATTATACATTTTAACTGACCTTTATTTTACTATTTTTGACTTTTTTTACGTGGCTAAAATACGCGGTGCTGCTGACCGCCGTCTAACGTTACGTTACTTTGTGTGATATATTGACTAACGTAACCCTGCTTAAAAAAATCACTGAACAAAAAGTATGAATAAGGTAGTGAACTACAACAGATTCCCGTGTTTGCAATAACGTTATAACGTTAGCAGTGAGTTTACAGCCTCACTGATTTAACTACACAGCAAATAAAAGTCACGTTACTTAGCCAATGAACGTTAGCTTACATTCAAAACTTACCGTTCTTTGTGTAACTTCAAATGTCGGACGAAGTTGGAAGTTGTTGCCTCTCCATCAGTAATTTTCGAACCGCATGTGTTGCATACTGCAAACCGTTTTGTGTTGACCACCTCGTAATTTTTATACCCAAACGAAATTATTTTAGGTATCATTTTTTGTTCACTGGCATGTGGTTTGGACATTTCTTCTTCATCGGTTTTCCTGCAATTTAATTGGATGAATGCTGTGGGACGAAAACAACGTAGATCAAATATGATTGGCTATTGTACTGAGAGCACACACGCTTGACATGCAGCACACACGCTGACACACGCAACGCTGATAGACAAGTACACGATGAAAAATACGAAGCGCTCCCGAATAACTTTTTAATCTTTGGGTTTTGGGGAAAGTAGCAAGTCATGTCAAGTCATGTCAAGTCAAAAAGCTCAAGTCCAAGTGAAGTCACAAGTCAATGATGTTAAAGTCTAAGTCTAGTTGCAAGTCTTTTTACATTTTGTCAAGTCTAGTCTAAAGTCATCAAATTCATGACTCGAGTTTGACTCGAGTCCAAGTCATGTGACTCGAGTCCACACCTCTGTCTGACAGGCCCCAGTTTGTGCGACTGGGGAGCTCCCTGTCGGATACTGTGGTCAGTGGTGTAGGTGCTCCACAGGGGACCGTCCTGTCTCCTTTCCTGTTCACCCTGTACACCTCAGACTTCCAGTATAGTTCCCTGTCCTGCCACCTGCAGAAATACTCTGACGACTCTGCTGTGGTCGGGTGTATCGGAGAGGGACGGGAATTGGAGTACAGGACACTGATTGCTGACTTTGTGGAGTGGTCTCAGGCGAACCATCTGGTCCTTAATGTAGACAAGACCAAGGAGCTGGTCATCGACTTCAGGAAGAGAGTGACCCCGGTGGAGCCCATCAAGATCCAGGGCCGGGAGGTGGCAGTAGTGGAGCAGTACAAGTACCTGGGAGTCCACTTGAACAGCAGACTGGACTGGAAGGACAACTGCAAAGCTGTTTACAAGAAAGGAATGAGCAGACTCTTTTTCCTGAGGAAGCTTAGGTCCTTTAATGTGTGCAGCAAGCTGTTGGAGATCTTTTGTCAGTCTGTTGTGGCCAGTGCACTGTACTTTGCAGTGGTTTGTTGGGGAGCAGCACCAGCAAAAGGGACTTAAACCGGATTGACAAACTGATCCGGAAAGCCGGCCAAACTATTGGCATGCAGTTGGAGGCGTTTGTGTCAGTGAGGGACAGGAGGACACTGGACAAACTGCTCGCCATCATGGACAATCCTGCCCACCCACTCCACCTGACAATTAAAGGACAGCGGAGCTCATACTCCAACAGGCTCCTTCAACTTCCTTCCCGCACTGTGCGATTCAAGAACTCCTTCATTCCGTACTCCATCCAGCTGTATAATCACTCGCCATACAACAATAGATGACATCTGCCTATTACCTGACACCTGACATGTTAGCTACTTCTCTTTATTTATAATGTTTATAATGTCTATTTTCTATTTCCTGCTGGACCTACTCTCTATTTTATGCTGCTGCTGTCATATATACTGTATATACTGTACTATTGTACATGGTCATTGGTTTATATTGTATATATGTTATAGACATAATATAATATATCTGTATATAAATTATTCTGTACACATATTATGTATATTAACCTATATATGTTAGATTTTTTTTATAGCTATATTAGTCTATTTATACCTGCATTGTCCTTTCCATCCTTACACTTTCCATTATTGTAACTGAGCTACTGTGTTGAACAATTTCCCTTGTGGATCATTAAAGTTTGTCTAAGTCTAAGTCCAAGCATGGTTGTGGTTATTTGTGCTTCTTGGACACATAATGTTACCAGTCTGATGTCTCAGTCTGTTTGCTGGTTGATCAGGGCTCAAATACCTATTTTCAATCAAATATAAATGATTGTAATTTGTAACATTTGTTTCACTTTTGTTTTCCATTCTGTCTATGTTAAAAAGATATACTATCATAAAATATTGTAGTATTCCTAATTTTTTAAAGGTAAACTTACTAAATGAGGACATCCAATACTTACTTGAGCAGTGCGAGAGCTGCAAAAGTAGTTATTGTTGATGTAATCCACTGATGTCTGGATTTACTGATCCAAATCAAAGATGACCTACTGAACTCAGGCATGCTGGATCTTGATCCTACTCCACCAAATTGCAGCACCATGGTGTGGTTTGTAATGAGAGCACTCATGATTAAATGTGTCAGTCAGTAGGCCTAAATTTAAATTAGTCTGACTCCTTGAATAATTCAATTTTTACTAGTTTTACAGCATGTGAAGTCCCAGTTTCCATGCACCATCTTTAATGCGACTGTTGGCCATATGCTGTGTACCTCTCGTACTCTCGAGAGTGATTGTGGTCATTTCAGCTTGTTTAGCTATGTGGTAATGTAAATAGAAGAAGAGAATGCAACATGCTGAAGGTAATGCAAGTAGCTTTCAAGCTCCAGATCTAACAGAGAACTAAAACTTTACACTGCTGTTTGATGTGTTGGGAATGTTTTAATGTGACCCTTTAATGTGAGGTCTTGTTGTTATTATGATCATCAGAGTTTTGATGAACTGCTTTAACTGTTTACTGTTAATAGAAACGTCTTATTTTTAATTGCTGGTTGTTGTAAATAGACGTTTAATTCTCAACACAAAAAGAATGAAAAACAATGTTGGTGTGGATGCTTGGAATGAATGAGATTGGAGCAGAGATACTTCATGTGATCTACCGCTATTAGGGTTGTACGGTATACTGGCATTAGTATAATACCGCGATACTAATGAATCATATTCAGTACTATACCGCCTCTGAAAAGTACCGGTCCGCCGCGCCCCCGCCGTCGTCACGTCGTGTCGTGCTGGTTTACGAGCAGACGAGCATGTTTGGCTGCACACAATCACCGAGTACTTACAAGCAGACACAGTGTGTAGACAGAAAAGGGAGAACGGACGCATTTTGGCTTAAAAACTAACGACAAAGGTGAAGTTTTAACAGTGAAACGCCATCAGGAAGAGGTACTTTAAGACATGGCTAGCTAGCTAGCGGCTAACATCCATCCGCAGTCGGCAGTGTTTTAGCTACTTGTAAATCACTAATCTTTGCCTCCATGGCGACAAATAAAGTAAGTTTCTTACAAGTATCATCCCTGCAGGACGAAGAATAGCTAAACATGCTTCACTACACACCATAGCTCACCAGCATCACAATGTAAACAAACGCCATTGGTGGATCTACACCTGACATCCACTGTAATGATACCAAGTACAGTAGCGTATCTAGTCGATACTACTATGATTACGTCGATATTTTTTGGCATCACAACAAATTTTCCGTTTAAAATTTTTTAATATTAGAATAGATAGAATAGAATAGAAAGTACTTTATTGATCCCTGGGGGAAATTCAGCACCACAGTTTGCTCACAATAGACAATAAACACTTTTTTTTACATGTGAATATTATAAATACAGTCTATAAAACAGCATTATTCACATGTGAATAATATAAATACAGTCTATTATACATTCAAGTACAGTTATTATGTTTATAAACTCAGGAAATATGTCCCTGGACACATGAGGACTTTGAATATGACCAATAAATGATCCTGTAACGACTTGGTATCGGATTGATACCCAAATGTGTGGTATCATCCAAAACTAATGTAAAGTATCAAAGAAGAGAAGAATACGTGATTATTACATTTTAAGAGAAGTGTAGATAGAACATGTTAAAAGAGAAAGTAAGCAGACATTAACAGTAAATGAACAAGTAGATTAATAATTCATTTTCTACCACTTGTCCTTAATAATTTTGACAAAATAATAGAATGATAAATGACACCATATGTTACTGCATACGTCAGCAGCTAAATTCTGAGTCTTTGTTTGCATACCTACTAATAAAAGACAAGTTGTCCAGTATGTTCACTATTTTATTTAAGGACAAACTTGCATTAATAAACATATGTTTAATGTACCGTAAGATTTTTTGTTAAAATAAAGCCAATAATGCAATTTTTTGTGGTCCCCCTTTTTTATAAAAGTACCGAAAATTGGTATCGGGACAACACTAACCGCTATTTATCTATGTCGTGACTAACTGACTAACAAAACGTACAAATATTTTTGTACTCTGTATTAATTCCATTGTGTATACAATACAGTTTTAGTCCAAATACAGCTGTTTATAGGTTTATGTCCATATTTAAAGTTTCTCCTTTGAGAACATTCTGACACTTATTAAAGTTAATTTGATCTTTTCTTTTGAACATTTTTACTTATTTTAATTTCAGTATCTTCATTTGTATCCGTCTGCTTGTTGATGAAAACAGTCCCACACACTTGTTCTTCTTCACCTTCGAATAATGTAGTAAAGAGCAGCGTGTTGGTGCACGGATATCTTACTACATGCCAGAGGAAACTGCTTGCCAATTGCATCATATAGGTGTGTTAATCCAATTTTTAAAAAGCCAAACTCAATCAAATTAAGATGTTCACATGCGTTGTAGAAAGCTTATTTTGAGCCGCATTTTTGAGAAATCAAAATAAATCAGTGCACGGAAATGTACTGAGTGTGAGTCTTGATCCCTACCCTGGGGCAGAACACAAACAAGGTAGCAATTACACTCTCAAAGTGCAATAATTGTTTGTAGCTCCTGCAAACAAGTGAAAGACTTGGTATTTGTGTGTCAAAGAAAGAACCCAACACAGTGCTGGCAACATGCAAGGGGACACCATGTCTGGCTGTTGTTTTCGCCTTTGTCCACTCACCTACTCCTATTGGTCGGAGGAGCATTTAGAAGAGGAGGAAGGAGGGGAAGCGCCTGAAATCAGAGTCCTCCCCTTGGAAGTAGAGACTCTTCCTAGCATGTTTGTGCAAGAGGTGGAGCATTGAGGTGTAGCGAAAAGGAAAGCAGGACATGAAGCAGCGACACAGGTGCAAGAAGTGGGCCAAAAAGTCTTTAGAGACAAGAAGGAAGGAGCTGTGGAGTTTGTTGTTTAAGAGCAGTGGAACAGAAGAACACATTTCATTCGGTTCAATTTGGACTTGTCAGCACATGTTTGAATCCAACGCAGGTGAGGACAAAGGTGGAACATGACATTTCCTCCTCTTTTGCTGAATATTCTATCTATTTACATCCACTGTCATGTAAGTCAAACCAGCTTCTGGTGAAATCATTGGCATTTATGTGAACATTGTGACTTTACCTGTTAGTTCCCCAGTTAGTTTACCATTATCACATAACTGTAGAAAAGAGGACGTGTCCAGGGTTTTAGTTGTACGGTAGTACTATAACTCATAAAAGTGTTTAAATAAAAAAAAATCCTAACTCATTAAGTTCCAATAAGTGACATATAGAAAACATTTAGGAGGGGACGCCACGTGACAATCCCAGTATATTCCCCAAAATGGCAATGTGTCAGATAAGATAGCTTGTTTCTAAAATTGTTATAAAGAAATATTAAAGCAAATTTTAAATCCATGTAACAATCATCATGTTTCAATAGCCTCTTGAATATTACATCTCCTCATACTGTATTTCTTCAATTCATATTTATGTATGTTGTAAAGATGACAAATAATATGGTTTGCAGTTTTCACTGATAATACCAGCTTTAAAATCCTAAAATGTGTGTGTACTTATCCGTCTATCGCGGCAACAAATCTTTTCTGTTTACCATCTGCACTATGTAGAAAAATGTTTGTTGAAAACTTCCCAAACTGTGTTAGCTATAATACTTGTCGTGTTACCTTTCAGTGTTTCCTGTTGATTCACACCATACACATGCGCATGTGTATGTGATTGCTCCTCTGCAGTAACAATTGGTGTGTGTGTTGAGGGGTATTTAGCTGATACATGCGGAGCTTTGCCGACTGCATTACAATTGCTCCTGTACAATTACATTTCATATAGGACTGTTAATCTAATAAATAACATGTTCTATATGAACAGTATCTTTATGATCTGGCACTATATATAAAGTCAATTGCAATACAACTATGATTTCTGTGAAACTAGAAAAAGACTTCAGAGAGTGCAGACCCTCTCTCCCAAAATAAATACACTACCGTTCAAAAGTTTGGGGTCACCCAAACACTTTTGTGGAATAGCCTTCATTTCTAAGAACAAGAATAGACTGTCGAGTTTCAGATGAAAGTTCTCTTTTTCTGGCCATTTTGAGCGTTTAATTGACCCCACAAATGTGATGCTCCAGAAACTCAATCTGCTCAAAGGAAGGTCAGTTTTGTAGCTTCTTTAACGAGCAAAACTGTTTTCAGATGTGTGAACATGATTGCACAAGGGTTTTCTAATCATCAATTAGCCTTCTGAGCCAATGAGCAAAGACATTGTACCATTAGAACACTGGAGTGATAGTTGCTGGAAATGGGCCTCTATAAACCTATGCAGATATTGCACCAAAAACCAGACATTTGCAGCTAGAATAGTCATTTACCACATTAGCAATGTATAGAGTGTATTTCTTTAAAGTTAAGACTAGTTTAAAGTTATCTTCATTGAAAAGTACAGTGCTTTTCCTTCAAAAATAAGGACATTTCAATGTGACCCCAAACTTTTGAACGGTAGTGTAATCATTTTCAATAACACTAAATCCAGATGGTGATCGGGTCACTCCCCAAAACCGAATGACTTGTTCATTATCCCATTTCCTGAAAGTGTCATCAAAATATCCCAATAACATTTTAAGCTATGTTGCTAACCTTTATATACTAACTTTCTTACTTTGATGACCTATGAAATTGAGTCTTTCTCAAACAGGAAAACAGGCGCCTTGATTTACAACTATACTATTACGTCATTATTACTACTAATACTATTGCATCTCACATGTAATATTTACAAAGCTAAAATGTAGAGGAAAACATATCAATTTGCTCATGTATAAAATGCGTCAGCATGCAAATATATTACATATTCATATGACATACATATAATATAATAACAAATAATGTAAATAATATATGACATATATAAAATATTCATTTCATTTCAGAGATCTAAATATTGTATGGGAATGTTGAAAATGATGAAGAGCAGTACTACTGACAATGTTAACACATAAAATCGCTTACATTATTCATAAACTTTACAGTTTGTATGTTGTTGGATTAAGGTCAACAAGATTATATGATACAATCTTTTGTTCTTAGTGCCAAAATCAAATACTTTTTTTTTCGTTGCAAGGATTATGGAAGCAGTCCACTTTTACCATTTTCCTTTGAAAGGAGACACAATTTCATTTCTGTATGTTTTTAAAAGGAGAAAACTGGTTTGGTTGTGATTGGTGAAAGACAATGTTGTAAAATGGTAACACAATAGTTTGTTCTATTTTGTTCAGGTGCTTAATTGCATTTACTACCACTGTAGTACATCGTCCAGAGTTATGTCCGTTAAGTGTGTGTACTGTTGAAATACTGTATTTTGTGTCAAAGAACAGGACATGGTTGAACCCGAGTGAAAAGACAACTGTCATGATTCGTGGTCCGGATCATGTTTTGTGTTTTGTGTTTGTTTTGGACTCCTTAGTTCCTGTTTGTGCACCTCCTGAGTTTAGTCACCATGGTTACTTATGATTTTCACCTGCCTCTGTTGTTCGGGACACTCACCTGGCTCTAATCAAGAGACACTATTTAAGCCTGCCTTTGCCAGTCAGTCGGCCTGGCGTCATTGTTCGGTTCATGTCTGATTCCAAGTTTATGCCAAGTGTTCGCTTCATGCCTTGTATACGTAAGTTTTTGTTTGTTCATGCCACAGCTAGTAAGTTTTCCTTGTTATAGTTTATGCTAAATGTTAGTTTAGCTCCAAATGCGATCAGTGCGTTGTGCCTTCGCCTTGTTTTCCGTTTTTTGTAGTACTTTGAGTTTTGAGAAGATTAATAAATATGTTCTTACCTGCAAGCCTTGTCCGGAATAGTCCGTTTGCATCCCGGGAGAACAAACCTTGCAGTAAGCTGCAAAAACCCCGCCGTGACAACAACAAAACCAATATTTCTTTTAGTTTTTGTAAACATCCAAGTTCTTTATGAATGTTGTGTGGTCTTTTCATTCATTTTCACTCATGCCTGGCAAAAATCACATCAACCAATAATACATTGGAAGCTTTTTAGTTTACTGCAACAGTGAAAGCTAAGGAATGTTAGTGGAGCACAACTATCAAGTAAAGCGGTACATTTAAGCGTTAAAGCATTCTGTGGTGGTCTTTCTGTTCTTACCTTTCTATTCTTGCAATAGTTGGAAAAACCAAGCATCCACTTTTACTAACAAGCACTAGGCATCATCTCCAAGTTTAAACTAATCCATTAAAGGTCTTGAATAGTGGTTGTATTCCATCATGTGACTTTTGAACACAGGTAAACGAAGTGGTGGGCCACCAAACCAATATGGCTACTCATGTGCAGCAAACGGAGTGCAAACTATCTGAGTACGCAGGGGGCCTATCCATCTATCTATCTATCTATCTATCTATCTATCTATCTATCTATCTATCTATCTATCTATCTATCTATCTATCTATCTATCTATCTATCTATCTATCTATCTATCTATCTATCTATCTATCTATCCATCCATCCATCCATCCATCCATCCATCCATCCATCCATCCATCCATCCATCCATCCATCCATCCATCCATCCATCCATCCATCCATCCATCCATCCATCCATCCATCCATCCATCCATCCATCCATCCATCCATCCATCCATCCATCCATCCATCCATCCATCCATCCATCCATCCATCCATCCATCCATCCATCCATCCATCCATCCATCCATCCATCCATCCATCCATCCATCCATCCATCCATCCATCCATCCATCCATCCATCCATCCATCCATCCATCCATCCATCCATCCATCCATCCATCCATCCATCCATCCATCCATCCATCCATCCATCCATCCATCCATCCATCCATCCATCCATCCATCCATCCATCCATCCATCCATCCATCCATCCATCCATCCATCCATCCATCCATCCATCCATCCATCCATCCATCCATCTATCTAAAAGCAAATACGAGCAAAAAATACAATTATGCAATGGAATCTATCCGTATACGCTTACCAGAAAAATATTTTTCGAGTGATACTAAAAATTCCCCGTAGGTTGCATTACCAGACATGTCAAACTATCTGGTGCTCCAGACGTCATTCTACACGACAAAACAGAAAAGCAAGGAGGTCTACAACTTCTTTGTGTGTGGCTGGGTCAAGGAAATTGCTATCAAGACTTTCCCAGATAATTATGCATAATTTTTGCTCGGTTAAGGTTAGGGATGTCCCGATCCAGGTTTTTGCACTTCCGATCCGATACCGATGTTGTTTTTGCACTTCCGATCCGATACCGATACTGGCCGATACTGGCCTTATCTGAGCATGTATTATAGCTTAAAGTTATTTAGCCTACTTAGTTGTCAGATACATGTTGAAAATGGTTTTAGTACTCTTGATAACAACTAGCCAGCTGAATTAGGTGAGTTTGAATAATACACTATGGAGATGTTGACGTGCGGAGTTTCAAACACTCTTCATTTTCTAGCAGGGGACTTTTCAAATGATGCTACATATTAGCAGTAATGCTACTTATTATAGCAACGCTTTTGCCCCACACTTGACAAATTACGGTTGTCTGTTCGACATATTCCCACTTGAAGCCAAACCACCACCAGACGATGGACCCCCTGCTGTTTTTCTTGGGAATTCATTAATTCTTCCTTCATTATTACCGCTCACACGGCTACGCTAGCATCACAGCTAACGTTAGCCATGCTGCTACCTCTCTGCTGGGAGAGGGCGTATACATATTTGATGTATGACGTGACAGTATGTGACGTGTGTAAGAAGGTGCACTTGCTGTCTGTGAGAAGCAGACACAAGAAGGAGTGGGAAGAGCCTGTCGTGTAATGCCAGCAGCTAAAAGCAACTGCGTGAGAACGTATACTCCAATATCACCATATAGTCATTTTCTATACCGCACAAAGACAGCTGACATTTTTACCGGTAACTTTTCATTCACATGGCCGTCTTAACAATTAGGACACAGACCTGTGGATGTGTTGAAGGTGTGCTGGAAAATGCGGAACCGAAATTAGGCAGCAGCAGAAAAGTGGAATGTATTATTTAAATCGGTGCATTGGAAAACACGAACCAGAATTAAAAAAAAACTGGATCTGGATCGGCATTTTCCCATGCCTTGCCGATACGCATTTTTTGGCAAATATCGGCGGCCGATCCGTTTCAAATATCAGATCGGGACATCCCTAGTTAAGGTTGCATTTCATAATTTAACTTCGCATTTCATGATTTAACTTTGCGTCGACTGCCGTAATTGTGGCCTTTTTGATGCACACGCCGTTTACGAGTACGCATGTTTTTCTCCGTCTTTATCAAAATATAACTATAGCTCTTAACATTGTTTATATGCTAAAAAGCTTTATTTATGATTGCTGCTTCTGGTAAAAGCTTAACTCTTTTAGGTTTTACTCACATTTGCTTTCTTTTATTTAGACTCACCGAGTTGGTGGATTACAAAACCCTCGTAGCAAAAATGTGTTATAAGGAATACAAATAATATCAAGATAATACCTAAATGGGAAATAATAAACATAAAATATATCAATCAAATCTTTAACAAAGTGATCACTGCAAACTTGTGTGTTCTTCGACTCGATCTGCTCCCTTGGATTGGAGTGTGTGCCACTTTTCTTGTTGTTTTTTGTAAAATCTTGCACTCTTTTGTTTGTCTTTATTACCTCTCGAGGAACTTTGAATAAACTTGTATTCTCTTTGCGATTTGAAAGATTCCAAAAGCCTAAAACAACGCAAGCATAGGGCATTTTTCTTCGAGAAAGGCAAAATACGACTATAGGCGCCATTAGGCCTTTCGCAAAGAAACATGCTGTATAATTGAGGTTTTTTTTGGCTGAACGAATCGTTCAAATTGAGAAAAAGATAATAATTTCTTCAGATATCCTCGACAGGTAGTCAAGAAGGGCGGAAGAGTGCAAGATTTTACGAAACGACGATGAGAACAGTAGCAAGCACTCAGTCCAAGGGAGCAGAGTCGAAGAATGCACAAGTTTGTAGTGATCATGTCATGATCCGTTGCCTGGGTCATGTCTTTTTTTATGTTTGGTAGCCTTTTCCTATGTTTTAGTCTGGTTCTGTTCCTAGCACTCCATTTTCTACCGCTTATTCCCTTTGGGGTTGCGGGGGGCGCTGGAGCCGATCTCAGCTGCAATCGGGCGGAAGGCGGGGTACACCCTGGACAAGTCGCCATCTCATCACAGGGCCAACACAGATAGACAGACAACATTCAAACTCACATTCACACTCTAGGGCCAATTTTAGTGTTGCCAATCAACCTATCCCCAGGTGCATGTCTTTGGAGGTGGGAGGAAGCCGTAGTACCCGAAGGGAACCCACGTAGTCACAGGGAGAACATGCAAACTCCACACAGAAAGATCCCGAGCGCAGGATCGAACCCAGGACCTTCGTATTGTGAGGCAGACGCACTAACCCCTTTCCCACCGTGCTTCCTAGCACTGTTTTGTTTATTTCTTGTTACTAGGTGCGCTGATTTAGTGATTAGTCTCCCCACCAGCTGTTTTTGTCACTAACCACGCCCCTTTAAATACCCGTGTTGCCGTTTACTCAGCGCAGGTTTGTCGTTTGCTCTACGCGACTGTTTAAGTACGTTCTACTATCATTTTGACTGTTTACCTTCATTGCAGGTAATTTGTCTCACTATACTAAGTAAGCCTCAAGCTACTCTTGAAGTTCATTCCATGCTTAGTATCGTACCTAAGTTTTGTATTTTGCCTTGCGTTTTGGAATTAAATAATCATCTTATCTGCGGGGTAGCACGGTGAGACAGTGGTTAGTCCATGTGCCACACAATACAAAGGTCCTGGGTTCGAGTATTTCTGTGTGGAGTTTGCATGTTCTCCCCATGACTGTGTGGGTTCCCTCTGGGTACTCCGGCTTTCTCCCATCTCTAAAGACATGCACCTGGGGATAGGTTGATTGGCAACACTAAACTGGACCTAGTTTGTGAGTGTGAGTGTGAACCTCACTTGGGTGGAAGACAGGGTACACAATGGACACGTCGCCACCTCCTCGCAGGGCCAACACAGATAGTCAGACAACATTCACACTCACATTCACACACTAGGGCCAATTTAGCCAATCAACCTATCCCCAGGTACATGTCTTTGGAGGTGAGAGGAAGCCGGAGGGAACCCATGCAGCCAGAACCTTCTTATTGTGAGGCACACGCAAAACTCTGTACCACCGTGCATCTGTGTAAATGTTGCAAACAGCCCCTTTAAGTATTATCTTGATATATATTTGTATTTCTTAAACACGTTTGCTACGAATGTTTTGTAAAGCATCAACTCTGTGAGTCTAAATAAAATAAATCAAATGTGAGCAAAGCTTAAAAGAGTTAAGTTTTTACCAAAGGCAGAAATCATAAATGAAGCTTTCAGTGCATACATAATGTTGACACCTATAGTTAAACTTTGATAAAGACAGGGAAAAACCTGCGTACTCAGCACCAGCGCCTGCAACAAACAAACATGGATGTAGACTCGAAGTTAAATCATGAAATGCAACCTAACCCGAGCAAAAATGATGCATATTTATCCGGGAGAGCCTTGTGACCAATTCCATTGCATAGTTTTAATTTTTTGCTCGTATCTGCTTTTTTCAGGAAGATCTAGGCCTCTTGCGTACTCAGATAGTTTGCACGCTTTTTGCTGCAAAGCAACCATCTTGGTTTGGTTTACACTACTTTTTTTCACTTCCAGAAAGAAGTCACATGTCATAATACAAGTAATAGGGGCTAACAAAGTTAAAGTGTGATAAATCGTGTAAATTGTGCATTATTCATGTATAAACAGAATAATCACAATTTATTTTGAATGCGCATGGTTCTTTATCTTAGCTGCTGATGGTCATTTGAAAGGTGCAAGTTGTTATACGGTCAGTGATCAGGTCAGTGCATATGCTAGTGCAAAAATAAGTAAGGAGACTCCAAACGGTGGTAAATTGTGCTTCAAAATACACCCCGATGGGACTAATTAAAACCAACATTTAATTATTTTATCGAAGCAAGTTAAGTTTAAAATACTATCTAAAAGCAAAAACAAGTTTTTGAGGCAGCAAGAACGCCACTAGTACATAGATAACAAGCAGTGGATGACAAATAACGCTGGCAGAAAACAAAAGTACCACAAATGAGCTAAGTTATGAAACATTTCTGTAGCGACTGTGATGAATTGCAATTCAGCAAAATCCAAAAGTGTGATTAATCTAAATTAAATGATGAATCATTTGACAGCCCCAGTAAAATTTAAATGTTTTCTCTCATTCCAAGTTTAATGTAGAGGTTAATCGAAACTAACCATTGCTGCTAGCAGTTTAATTAAAAAAATAATTCAAGTTTTTTACACAAAGCTAGTTTCATGTTTTATATTTTGTTTTCTTACTACACTCAAAGTGAACCATGGACTTAAACCGAGGTACGTACAGAACCACGAGAATGGTGAACTGATACACCTAGACTTGTGGCCTTTGACTTAAGTTTTACTCCACTGAAAGCATGTTGGTGTGGTGTTGATGTGAGATGTTTATTCTGGTGGTACTTTGCTTCCTCCAAGAGAGAGAGGGCCAAGGTCTTCCTGATTTAAATACTGTTTCCTCTTTAGTGTCTGGAGGTTGACTTTGTTTTGTCTCATACATTTTCTCTCACCTTATCATGTTCAGATGCGAAGGCATGTCTTCCTATATGCGATGTAAGCTGCCGCTCACCAGGGGGCGTCCAAACATGGACATCGTCTCTTTTCAACAGTTTAGTCCTGATAGTTCTTTCAACGATTTGGTGATTGAATCCCACCTAGTGACTCAGGATGAGAATAGGAGATTTGTTAGGGAAGCAGAATTGATAATGGAATGGAGTTTGCTTAGTCAGAGGGTGACCCCTGATTTTCACAGGAATCGCCACACAGGTGGACTCTGCGGTACGACACCGCCATGGTCTTTCCGTTTCTGGATCCATGCGCTGTATACAAAACCCAAAACCAGTGAAGTTGGCACGTTGTGTAATTCATAAATAAAAACAGAATACAATGATTTTCAAATCCTTTTAAATTTATATTCAATTGAATATACTGCAAAAACAAGATATTTAATGTTTGAACTGAGAAACTTGTTTTTTTTTTGCGAATAATCATTAACTTAGAATTTAATGGCAGCAACACGTTGCAAAAAAGTTGGCACAGGGGCATTTTTACCACTCGCTTTGCATAGTAGAGTTTTAATTTGCACTTCCAGATGTAGCGATGAACTGTAATTACTGACAGTGGTTTTCAGAAGTGTCCCTGAGCCCATGTGGTGACATCCTTTACACATGGATGTCGGTTTTTGATGCAGTACCGCCTGAGGGATCCAATGTCACGGGCATTCAATGTTACGTGCAGTGATTTCTCCAGATTCTCTGAACCTTTTGATGATATTACGGAGCGTAGATGGTAAAATACTTAAATTCCTTGCAATAGCTCCTTGAGAAATGTTGTTCTTAAACTTTTCAACAATTTGATCACGCATTTGTTCACAAAGTGGTGACCCTCGCCCATTCCTTGTTTGTGAATGACTGAGCATTTCATGGAAGCTGCTTTTATACCACCTGTTCCCAATTAGCCTGTTCACCCGGAGATGTTCCAAATAAGTGTTTGATGAACATTTCTCAACTTTCTCAGTCTTTTTTGCCACTTGTGCCAGCTTTTTTTTAAACATGTTGCAGGCATCAAATTCCAAATGAGCTAATATTTGCAAAAAATAACAACGTTCGAACGTTAAGTATCTTGTCTTTGCAGTCTATTCAATTGAATATACTGTAGGTTGAATAAGATTTGCAAATCAATGTATTCTGTTTTTATTTACGATTTACACAACATGCCAACTTCACTGGTTTTGGGGTTTGTATATGCAGAGCTTCTATTTTTCCTGGTCGCCGCAATACAGTTGATCGATTTAGTTAAAATCTGATTGTGTTCGACAGGAAGTTATGCACAAACACAAAATAAATTATCCGGTTTATTTTCAAAACACAAGTTCGTCTTCAAGGTGGATCAAGTTTTACACTTTTAAACTTCGTAATGGGCGGGGACTGACATGAAGTCAACTTGTCAAAAGTTTTCAGACGTAATTATACTTTGTTGACCCAAATGCTGATTTCTGGAGGTCCAATATAAATAATCTTATACAGGCATATCCCAGACAGCTATGTGTGTATATGGGGGGTCCTGTGTCAAATGGCAGTTGATACGGAGAGGCAGGGGCTTGGTTTGTGGGAGATGTGTTTGTCTACATCGCTTGCCAGGGATGATGTTACTGCTGTGTGTTGCTTGCTACAAAAAATAAAGTTGTCATCCTGCAAGGCAAAACCGTTGTCTTTTTCACAAGTCAATGCCGTCAGAGCCCCCCTGTGGGCATGATGGACGGCAGAGCTCGAGATGTTCTGCGGTGTTTACCTCAGTGTTTACTTTATCATATGATTATGCGTGGATTTGCGAGATCTCCTAAAAGTTTTGCGCTGAACAGAACAGGGTTGGGGATTACCGGACAGCGAATGGCACTGTCGATTATGCACCGCGACTGTGATGAATCCTGTGGAAATTAGGGTCAGGAACAAACAAAGGCAGCTGATGCAACTTTTACTGACTCTGTAAAGTTATTCCAGTCTTTGGAGGAATAATTAGATATATAATTCGCACAATTGATAATATGAACCAGGAGAGCTTAGATTATTGTAATGATTACAGTAAGGGCTTGATTTACTAAAGATTTGCGTATATTACAACAAGTGCAAACTCGATAGCACACGCAAAGCTAGTGCGCAGAGGATTGCGTCTCTTATGTTTACAAAATCCATTTAGGTGTTTTTGTCTTAATGAATATGCAGAATATGTGCTGATCATCAGAACACCCACAATACTGGGAGAAGGAAATGCACTTTTAATAAATTAGCACATTCAGTGTGATTTATCAAGACTAAAACTGTACAGCAGCTGCTGTTTTGGGTCTATATTTAGAAAGTCTAGAAAGGACGTTCAAACTGGCAGTCGGGCAGAAATGGCTGTTAAAGAGGAGTCGACCGCACTGCTGCTCTGTCCTACTAACAAATATGGGCTGTCAAAAATTTTAAAAATTGATATATCGTCTGTTCAGCAATATCAATTTATAAATGTTTAAATTAAGATTAAAGTACCAATGATTGTCAATTTGTCCTCTGCATTTGACCCATCCCCTTGGGGAGCAGTGGGCAGCAGCGGCGCCACGCCCGGGAATAATTTTGGTGATTCAACCCCCAACTCCAACCCTTGATGCTGAGTGCCAAGCAGGGAGGTAATGGGTCCCATTTTTATAGTCTTTGGTATGACTCGGCTGGGATTTGAACTCCAACCTACTGATCTCAGGGCGGACACTCTAACCACTAGGCCATGGAAATGCCGGATGACTTAAGGGGCTCATTGAAACAAATGTAATTAAAGTGTTTTGGTGTCTGCTGTTTTTTTTTAAAAGATTTTAAGTTGTTTGTTTTTTAATTCAGGAAATATATTATAATATATCTCCTATATGAAAAAACATAGTGGCATATGCATTTTATTGTGTTTGGATCATCCAAGATGCATGAATGAGCTGTGGTGTTGTGATGGTCAGCTACCTCCCTGCAGAGCGTGCCATCAGCGAGCTCAAAATAGTTTTTGTTGTCTTCAATGCGATTCTATAACGCAGCAAAAGTGTTACGAATTCCATTTGGTGCTGCTTGTTTAACATTGCAAAACCCCACTGGTTGGAGAGCCTAATAACATGAATGTGAAGGGAAATTAGTGTTTCTATGGGCGCATAGTGCCTGCAGTACATGCTAAAACCTCATTCAAATATAGCGGTCTGCACCACTTTTGCACTTTTTATTAATTGTACACAGTCTTAGTAAATCAAACGCAACACAGATAGTATTTATAATACACGCAATTTTATAGTTTACACACACTGTTTAGCGTGTCGTATTAGGATCTTATATCCGGTTCTCAGTCGGTTACAGTATAATCGATTTGGAAAGACTGATGAAAAAAAAAAAATGAAAAAAAAAAATTGAGAAAGAGACTGGCCTGGCAAGAACTTGCGATAGAAGTACAGCAAGGATGTATATTGTTGACATTTTACCGCATACTCATACAAATGTGGTACTTTTGAAACTGTGTTTTAGGGGTATCTTGATCCAATATTGATATCTGTTTGTTATCAGCAAAAAACAAGTATCGTATTATATCGGTTTACATCTAAAATGTATGATATAAGCTCTCCAATACAAGCAGTCCTGCAGCGTGTTTATCTGTACAAAGCTCCGAAGGGCACACAAAGTTGGTCTTTTCTTGTGTTTTGGTCAAGTCATTTACAAAAGTTAAACATGGTAGGTTATAGAATACTAGGAGCTTGCAGCTACACAACAGATAAACACACAATAGCACACAAGCTAGACATGCATAACACATTTCCTTAATTGAACAACATTGCAGTCTAAAGCATCACCTTTGTCAATACAAACAAGTGTTAAATAATTATAGTTGCATAATACTTACAGATACAAAGTCCACAGGGAAGAAGTGCATTAGAGGGTGTGGGTTCAAATCCGGGAATGTAGTTGTGGTTTGAGAAGCACTTTGAGGCACTTGTGATTAAGGGATATATAAGTAAACATTGGTTGATTGATTGATCAGAAAGTATCCTTTAACAAACGTGCTTGCGTCATTAAACTCACTGTGTTGTGAGCTTAATTATTGTGGCCACTAGGTGTCGCCAAAAATAAAAGTCCACTTAAACTTACAGACAGCTAAAGTACGTTACAGAGTGCCATTGTTCTCTCAGCAATCTCACTTGATCAAGCGTTTTCTAACATTCCACATGACAAAATAAAAGTATGTATGAATAATACCAATATTGTATCGGACTAATATCTGTATCGGCCAATACTCAAGGCTCCAATATCGGTATCGTATCAGAAGTGAAAAAGTTGTATTGGGACAGTCCTCGTGTTTGTGCTTAAACAGTACTTGAACGGATTCTTAAAACATTGAAACACATTGTTTATTTTTAAATAAACAAACACTTTATTTTTGCGGGATTTCAAGTTGACCAGAATTTCAATCAAAATACAAAGTATACATTCAAAAATAAGAAAAAGTCCTCAAATTGGCAGAAATATTGCAACAAAACCCGCAACGTATGTACAAAACAGAGAACGTGCAAAAAAATGTCTTGTTTGTGGTATAATATTGATTGCTTCTTCTCATTGGAGGACAGGGCTCCAATAATATTGTTATAAACAACTTTGCTTCCAAAAGATAACGCTTATATCTTTTTAATTGATTGATTGATTTCCAGTGTTGGGACTAACGCGTTACAAAGTAACGCGTTACTGTAACGCCGTTAGTTTCGGCGGTAACTAGTAATCTAACGCGTTATTTTTTATATTCAGTAACTCAGTTACCGTTACTACATGATCCGTTACTGCGTTATTTTACGTTATTTTTTATGTAGTATCGGTTAGAAACAGAAAATCTGAGTGTGTTTTATTGAAGCGCTGCGGTGTCGTCCTTCTGATTCTTCTTTTGTGTCACAAGCCGGAGAAGAGAGACGCGCGCTCTGTGTGTGTCTGGGTGTGGGGTGGGGGGGTGGTCGTGTCTGATCATGGCGGAGCTGCAGTCGAGTTGGTCGAATATGTAGATATTCTCACTACTTTTCTTTTGTCGAGCACAAAGAAAATAATATTTTAGTTAAATGTAAGTTGTGTCTTGGATCAAAGATCCCACCTACTGCCTAAAACAGCAATTCAAATCTGCTGAAACAGCTACAAAAGCAACATGCTTCGACGAAGCTAGTAAAGAGAGACACAGACTCCGATGTCACTTCCCCTCCACCACCACCACTTAAGGATTAACTCTGCCTCTGCTCATCATTGCAGCACTGAAGGTACACACACTCTGTCAATTCTCTTATATACTCTTTCATTCTAGACTTGTAGAGAGTTTGATTATCACATCACTCTAAATGTATAGACTATAAAGTTCACAAACATAAAGAGGGATGCTAGTGGGCTAGGCCAATCTTTCCTTTTCTCTAAACTAAAACTGGGGAAATGCGTAGAGTGTGCTGGGCTTCCGACATGATTTTGCTTCAGAATTCCTTGAGAAGAAAACGCCTGGTAAGGCTTTGTGTATGTAGTGTGTGCCTTCCTTGCTTTACAGCTATGTTGTTATTATGCTCTTTGTTACTTATGTTATGTTGCAGCTATTTAAAATAGTTTTGTCAATTTGTTCTGGCCTGAAACAAATTGGCCCTTTGAAACATATCTTTATGTTTGTGTGTTGTATGTAGACCACATTGCTTAGCAGAGTTCAGTGATGCAAATGCATGTCAAGTTGATCAACAGATTGTATTATTGTCCAGTGCAATAACAGTACTGAAATGAAGGCGAAAAGGGCATTAATGGGAGCCTTAAAAAAAAAAGAAGAAGAAAAAAAAAGTAACTAAATAGTTACTTTTCAAAGTAACGCATTAATTTTTGGTGCAAGTAACTGAGTTACTTTTGAAATAAAGTAACGAGTAACTGTAACTGGTTACTGGTTTTCATTAACTAACCCAACACTGTTGATTTCCTACTTGTAGTTGATATTTTGATGTATGGTATTTTCTTGTGATGAATTTGGATTGCTGTATTGTATTTTGACTGTTTTCCCAGCAGCTACAAAACATTGAAACAGCATTGAGAATGTATTGAATTAGGTCCTGACATTGAGCAACTAAAACATGAAATTGAAGCAACATGCTTTTTGCCGACATTTAATCAATGTTGGGCTCTGGCGTTGATTTGTCCATTGAATTTTGGACATGTCTCAACCAATATTCTACAACACCAATACAACTTTGAAACAAAACGCTATTTTAAGACATTTATTTAATGTCTGGTTCTGACATTTATTTGACCATTAAATTTTGGTCATTTCCCAACCCAAGAAAAATGATCCAATGTTAAACATCAATGTTGTCTCAAACTACTTTGCAACATTTTTCAAAGTAAGGTTTAAAGGACAAATATATATAACCAACAATCGTTTCAATGTCTTGTGCCTGGTGGGTTAAGCTAGTCTCCCAAATCCTTTAAGACCCTACTTGTAAAAAGCTATAAATGAAATACATGTAGAAGACAGAATGATACCAACAATAAAATTATCTTGTTGTCCTCCCCAGTGTGAGGATGTTTCGTTCTACCTGAGCTTCCTTCCTCACCTTTATTCCTCAACGCTCTCTGTCGCCATCCCATCATGAACCTGCTGTGTCGTGGACGTCTAAAGCTTTTAGTGGCGTCTCTAACAGCTGTTGTGCTGCTCACCTGGCTCTACCTGCTGTCTGGAAATATTGAGAGTAAGTACCAAGGAACAAGGAGAAGTACTACATACACACCACTACATACATGAACTTTGATTTAGATGCTGATGATGCTCACGGTTGAGTTAATTGGGAGCTGCCCTTTTTTCTTACGCCATCATTTACAATCCTTATGTGAGACAAGAAAACACGTCTTTCTCTTTTCTGTGCATTTTAAATCGAGAAAAACCTGATAGCAAGGAACGGCTAACAATGTCACCTAAACCACCAGCAGCACTCCATTTACATGCGGTGACCTGCATATTCACCAGGCAATAGCGATGTTGCTATTTTAAGAGCTAACACAGAGTAATTACTTTTGATAACGCAGCGCCTTGCTTGCAGAAACACTCACACTGCTTCTTTGGCCACTAGCGAGAAGAAAGCTAGCTACTGAACTACCACTCCTGCTGTTGAATTGCCTCTGAGTTTTGAAAAGATAATGCTAGATCAGAAATCAAGCCTCACACCAGTTAAGTAGAAGGTTGTGGCCATAAGTCAAAAGTTGGTCAACTTTGAAATTCAACTTAGACTGGAAGACATAGCTGGGAGTTGCTAATTGATAGGAGTGGTAAATTAATCATTTTATCCCAGCATTTTCTACCTGAATAGTGAAGATTATGCTGAATTTACCAGCTGAACAGGGAGTACATATCTTGTGCATCCGTCAGCATCCCAGTGAAAGCGAAGATTGTAAGTCAATGTTTTGTTCTGTTTGTATTTTTTTTTTCCTGTCTAGCACTCAGCAATAGTACTGCATGATGGTTTAGTTTAGGGTTTCCCTAGAGCTGGATCTGCTTAACACCCATCTTTTAAAACTTGTAGTTCATCCTTCGTATATTTAAGCTAAAAAAGATGAAGTTCTCGATCTTCATTTGTCCCAAAATTGTTGTTGTTGGCTGTCATGAAGTCTGCCGTGATTAGCGATAGTATTCTTAATTTGTTGTTGGCAGAAATAGTGTTTGTTGCTTCGGAAGATGCCGGCAGCCATTCTGTGTTATTGCAATGTCACTGTACGAAATGACGCCAAGGACGTTTGGGGCGACTTCCAGATTTATGGACACCCACGCTTCCATGAACTATTAAGTTAAAGTTAAAGTTAAAGTTAAAGTACCAATGATTGTCACACACACACTAGGTGTGGCGAAATTTGTCCTCTGCGTTTGACCCATCCCCTTGTTCACCCCCTGGGAGGTGAGGGGAGCAGTGGGCAGCAGCGGTGCCGCGCCCGGGAATAATTTTTGCATGCATACAACCCACCCTCATCCCACATATTTGCCGCTTAACCTCATGCGGAATGAAGCAGAGTCCCTGGTGGCTGCAGCTTCGAGCTGAATGCCTACCCCACCCTCGCGTTGAAAGTCTTGAGTTTTGTATGTCTTAATGTGTGCTCACATGTTCTTTAACTCGCGGCACAGTTTTTGAGGGTGCATGGGAGTTTGACCAATTAGTGATTATAGACTTGGGGGAGTGCTCCAGGAATATGGGGCATTGAACAGTTTGATAGCGGTGGTCCGCTCCCTGTATGATCAGTGTCAGAATGTAGTCCGCACTGCAGGAGTAAGTCGAATCCGTTTGAAGTAAGTGCTGGACTACGTCAGGGCTGCCCACCGATTCTATTCATAACTTTAATGAACATAATTTGTAAGCGCAGTCAGTACATTAAGGGGATCTGCTTTGGAGGCTGCAGGGTTAGGTCTCTACTTTTTGCTGAAGATGTGGTCCTGCTGGCTTCATCCAGCCGGGATTTTCAACTCTGATTGGATCTGTTTGCAGCTGAGTGTGATGAAAATCTGCGCCTCCACGTCAGGCCATGGTTCTTACCCGGAAAAGGGTGGAGTGTCATCTTTGGGTTGCGGACGAGATCCTTCCCAAAATGGAGTTCTACTACCTTGGGGTATTGTTCACGAAGGAGTGAAGAGCGGATCATAAAATCAACAGGCAGATCAGTGCGTCGTCGGCAGTGATGTGGACTCTGCACCAGTCTGTCGCGGTGAAGACACTCAAATCGCTTGCAGTGAGAATTAAAGGAACCATCATTCATTCATTCCACATTCACACCATATTGGTGGTAAGCTAAATTTGTAGCCACAGCTGCCTGGGGTAGACTGACAGAAACAAGGCTGCTATTTTGCGCCTACAGCACGGCCTCTCCTCCCACCACCATATATTCATTCAGTCATACAGCAGTGTGAGTGGCACTGGGAGCAAGGTGGGCGAAGTGTCTTGCCCAAATACACAACAACCGTGACAAGGATGGTCGAAGCTGGATTCGTACCAGGAACCCTCAAGTTTCTGGATAGCTGCTCTCTACCGTCTTAGTCACACTACGGCCTCAAATACAATATAACATTGTGGAAGACCCTTGCTTCCGGGTGGGTTCTTCGGACCATCCAAGGACGACATCTTGCGCTAGGTTTAGACTTTCTTTATTTTTGCCAATAACACAAAGTCTGTTGCGGATTGCTTTTCAGCACTTGCCGTCTCCTGCTCGCTTCTCCGCCTGCTTTCCAGCAGCACGTCGTTCGCGTGCCCGTTGTCGTCTGTCTTTTGCTCTCCTCCTCTCTCGCGCTGCGTCAGCTTCCCTCTGGTTTCGTCTCCTTCCGTCTCCTCTTCCGGTCTCTGCTGCTCCCCTTTTCTTTTGCGAGAGGAGATTGGATGATCGTGCCCAGGTGCGCAGTCTGCGCACCTGGGCACGATTGCGGCGTCGCTCCCGGCGTGCCTCGCTCGCCGCTTGCTCACCGGCCACGCCTCCTCGCCGCCATCTTGCGGCGTGCCCTGCTTCGTTGCTTGCTCGCCGGCCCCGCCTCTCCACAAACATAATTACGAATAGACAAGATGAATAACAATAAATACAAATAACAAAAAATTAATGAATACAACCCAAGTTTACACTGTACAAAGAAAGATGTGATAACGTTGAGCAAGTAATAGCATTAATAAACCAATGTTATCTGTTACAGAATGATGAGGTATAGTACAGTATGGAGTGTGGAATAAATGAAGTCCTGTATCGTTCACTGTGGGAGCGGAGCTACAGAAGTATTTTGGAGAATGAGCTCCACTTCTCCTCTATTGTCTGATGAGTGGATGGGCAGGATTGTCTATATTTGAGAGCAGTTTGTCCAGTGACCTCCTGTCTCTCTGCATGCTAATAGCTTGTCCCGTTATACGGATCAGTTTTTCCATCCAACCAATATTCAATTTGCCTGTGCTCCACCCCCAGCAAACCACTGCACTGCGTACCACAGACTGGTAGGAGATCTCCAACATTTTTTTTTTTTGTAGCGTGCAATGCAGATGTCAGTGTTTTTTTTGTTGTATTTTATCTTCTATCTATACATATTGTAAGCAATATGTAGTATTTATTACTTACTTACTTTTTATCATTACGCTTGACTTCTAGCTGTTACTGTATGTAAAAACCTGCACTGCAACAACGTAATTGTGGGATGTATGAAAGTCTATCCTATCCTATTCTATTCTAAGTGACCAAAAAAAAACCTAGCTCAAAAGCAAAAAAGGGGCAGCTCGGGTGGAATAACAGGGCAAGGCACAAAGATGCAGTTAAGATCAATAATTCCATACCAGAAAAAATATAAGAGCAATAGATGATGATAACAAATTGCAGAGCTGCTGCAAGTGTGACCTGTTACACCAGACCTGGGCATTCTGCGGCCCGCGGGCCGCATCCGGCCCTTTGTACGTCCCTGTCCGGCCCGCGTGAGGCCAATCATAAATTACAAAATAAATTTTAAAAAGTATCTATTTCGAGTGTGCAATACAACGGTGCTGCTTTTGTTTTGAAAAGCGTTATTTGTATGACTTCCGTGTGGATGTATGCTCGTGCGCGCAGCGGCAATCACAAATTACAAAATAAATTTAAAAAAACATCTATGTCGTGCTTGCAATACAACTGTGCTGCTTTTATTTTGAAAAGTGTTATTTATGGGCGTATGTCCTGTTAGTGAAGTCGCACAGCGACAAATGATGCCCGGTCCGCCCGGTTATCCCCGAGACGCTAAAAAAAGAAAAGGTGATGACGAATGGCGTGTTTTCAACAAGACATGGACTGCCAAGTAAAGGTAAAGCCGTGTGCTTAATTTGTAGTACACATGTTGCTGTGTTTAAAGAATATAGTGTAACGACCTGCTTAAGTTGATGTTGTCGTCTTGAGTTGCGTAAATGAGGAGTGAGGATAGACGTGCGTGTGAAAGGAACCAGATAAGTTGAGCTGTGTTAGTATAGCTTGCTCAATAAAAGTTTAAAAAGAGCGTCAGACTTGGTGTGCACTTCTTCTGGACGCTACAATTGGTGGCAGAAGTAAAACTTTGCGCATACTACGCTGCTTGTGTGCTCAGCCTGCTACGTCATCGAGAAGTACGTGCCACGTGAGGAGCTCGCCGCAGAGAGAGAGAGAGAGAGAGAGAGAGAGAGAGAGAGAAAGGAAGGAGAGAGGCAGTGTCTACAGGTGCAGCACACGCTGCTTGCCATGAGGGAATTCCGCCCTCAATGGAGACTCCCAGGTTTGATGGCAAGGCGAACTGGGAGGCATTTCATTCCACTTCTGACATCAATTGTAGCGTCCAGAAGAAGTGCACACCAAGTCTGACGCTCTTTTTAAACTTTTATTGAGCAACCTATACTAACACAGCTCAACTTATCTCGTTCTTTCCACACGCACATCTATCCTTACTCCTCATTTCCGCAACAGCAACGCTTCCTCTTTCTTCGCCAATCACCTTACAGGCGTGCTATGTTCACAACTAAGAGGCGGCAGGATAAAGTGACAGAAATTGAAATTTTTGCATTTTATTATACATCAGGAAGTGTTGTGTATGAAAGTGTTAAAAATAAAACCATCAAAAGCCATCTGCTTTTGTATAAAGATAAGTTAGGTTGAATGAAAATATTATTATTTTTTATCTCACGGTATATCAAAAATAATTTAAGCAAAATTTAATTGAAATATTGTCGGTGTGGCCCTCCAACAGTGCTCGGGTTGCTCATGCGGCCCCCGGTAAAAATTAATTGCCCACCCCTGTGTTACACCCATCACTAGAAGTAACAGAATCTGGGGAGGAGACACTGCACAAACAGAAACATATTTAAATATTTGTATGTGCCCTTCGACAGATGATCACTCCATTTTAATTCCTCCCTGTATGACGGACACACCTGTATCTCCAGTCCTGGAACGAGCTGTCCTTGAGGCACGGGTTCGAGAGGTGGAGGAAGAAAACAGACGGATCAAACTACAGCTCAGCCAATCACAGACAGGTGAGGGAAACTCTGGCAACCAACAGTGGGGGGCCTCTGCTGACACAGGATCGAAGGATGGATACAAGACAGCAGAGGACAAGAACAACCACACGGACTGTGCAAGATTGCCCACCGTTCAAAAGTGTGAGGTCAGGAAACACTACTATTTTATTTATGTAATATACTGTAATGCATTACGCAAAATGTATAGCAGACTTCAACCACATACAAGTTCTGAATTATACCGATAAAATAGAGCATTTCACAGGTGTTGTTTCTTCAGTGATTATGCTCTTTTGGAGTATAACTGTAAAATTCCTGTGCCAGGTTTACAGTGGAGCAGCATAGTGACACAGTAATGCAAAGTTCCTTTTGAACTTGTGTCAAAAGTACAGACTTTAAACTCCAAAAAAAGATTTTAAAAGATGTGAATGGTTTCAGTAAAACCAGGCTTATGATCAATATCATTGGCCAAGATTTTATCTGGGTGTTGCCATCATTACTTTGTTGGACAAAAACATGTTTTTTGTAATGTAGTGTCACATCATTTGTTGTATACATAGTAAATTGCAGTGGCGGGCCGCGCATTTCACACTTAGGCCTTCTTTGATGTCCTACTTAGTCTGGCTTTAAGAAATACCTCTCATAATACCAGTGACGTGCGGTGAGGTTCATGGCTGGTGAGGCACTGACTTCATCACAGTCAGATTTACAAACATAAGAACCCTAAAGAGTATGTTATTCACCATGTGATTGGCAGCAGTTAACGGGTTATGTTTAAAAGCTCATACCAGCATTCTTTACACATACAAACTGTAGCACACAAAAAAGCACATTTAATTAAAAAAAACATTATTATGGTCTTACCTTTCTTGCTGGACATCCACACAGCTAGCCTTTGCGTGTGTACCACGCCGTTTGAAAAGAAGGGTTCTGTCCCGAAGTCAAAAGCAAGCCTTTTAGCTCCGGCGTTGGCCAACTTTAAATTATTACCTCCTGCTTCGATTGAAAGTCCAGTTTAGAAAACTGTTTTATTTTACATATGTAATCCTCCATGTTTTTAATAAAAGTTCAGGCGAGAGGAAATAAACAATCGCTGCACTTGACTTGCTAACTGTTGCTTGTTCTCATTTCTCTGCGGCAGAGGAATGATCTCTGGGATCACTACCGCCCTCTACCACCAGGAGGCCGGATTACTGCGAGCCTCAGCCAGTACGTCTTTTGCAGCCGTTTTATGATTGCTCAGCACAAAAAATATGTTACACACATACAGTTGTTGACAAAATACACTGTAAATTATATAACTCAGCTAACTAAACTATGCGATAGTTAAGTTAGCTGATATAATTCATATAGCAATACGGTCTCACTGCACAGCAGGCCAGCAGTTAGCCGAGTCATTGCGCAATCCATGTTGAGGCACAACTGAGTGACGTGCCTCAACTGGCTGCTGATCACCGCACCGTCTCTTCTCAGTATTTGAACGGCAAATGTGAAAATAAAAATATAAATAATCTAAAACTGGTGAAGTTAAATGGAAAATAACTTTAGTATAATCACTGGATACATATAACAATTTAATTTTATTTTTTTTCTTTTTTCATTTTTTTTCTTTCCATGATGGCAGGTGAGGCCCCGCCTCCCCTGCCTCTACTGACTGCACGTCACTGCATAAAACTATAATTTATGTTGCTGCATGACCATGGCTGCAGAAATGCTATACAGAAACACACTTGCGCACAACTGGGCATCGAATCAACTCTATTTTCCAGTGCATTTAAAAATCCAAAACATATCTTTACGTGGTACTGTCAAAATGAAAATTATTGTAAAAAACATTAAACGTGAGAAAATAATGAAATACAAATATTTGAACTCACAATTTGCAGCACCCATCGGAAGCCGCAAGCCAGGGATTGATTCGATTGGAAGCGGCGGACAGACCATTTCACCGTCTTGCACAGGCTAGCTAGCTCAAGGGTCGGCTGACCTTGTCTAACAAGATCGAGCTTCTCTTGAAATGTCCTTCTTGAATATGGCCTTGCAAGTATATATCTGCAACCTAATCAACGTTTTGCTATTCTTCGGCCATCGTGGGTTTAAAAAAGCGAGTAGATACCAGGTTTCTCTGCGAGCCAAGTGTGGTTACGGTGCGGCTCTGTTGATTTGGATAGCACTTCCTGCTCTCGCAACTCACAACTTATGATTACATACTCACTAGTGATTCTCAAGTGAGTATCCAATCACAGGACGCGTAAATGTTACGTTCAATGTGAGGCCAGCTATAAGGCCTTACTGACAACAATCGTGATCTGATTGGCTATCGCAATTATCTATCAACTGTATGTGCCAGTTCAATTACAGTGCACAGATGCCCGCATTGTTAATTCTGAATGCCCCGGGCAGATTTCGGACATCATGGCAACATATGCAAGCTTAATTCTGATTGGATACAAACTCTAACCTAAAAACAACATCACTGGAAGGAGGATAATATGACATGAAGAGAATATGAATACTTTTAGATATTAAGGGAAAGTAGATTAAAAACAATTCTGGTTGTGCTAGGCAAGCAGAAAAGGTCTTGCTGGCTCTGACGGCCCACTACTGGTAAATTGTAACTGCCTTAGGCCACACCTTACTTTAAAGGTAAATGTCCTGAACAAAAATATAAACGCAACACTTGTTTTTGCTCCCATTTTTCATTTTTTTGAGTTGAACTCAAAGATTGAAAACTTGATATACACAAAACACCTATTCCTCTCAAATATTGTTCACAAAACTGTGTAAATCTGTGTTATGAGCACTTCTTCTTTGCCAAGATAATCCATCCCACCTCACAGGTGTGGCATATCAAGATGCTGATTAAACAGCATGATTAGGTGTGTCTTAGGCCATGTCCACACAAACACAGATATTTAATAAACACATACTTATCTCGGCGTTTGGGCATCTTGTCCATGCGCAAACGCATACTTTTGTCCGTAAAAATGCAGACTCTTGCAAACACTGGCCGAAGCGTTGAGTTCCAAAACTCTCTGCTTAGCGTATGCGTGTACACGGCACAAACGGAGACTTGTGATGATGTCATGGTTGTGCGCTATCATTTCCAAAGCTCAACAACACTGCCTTGCTGGCTTTAAACACACTAATGACAGTCAGCTGTTTGGATACGATTGCTGTCAAACCTCCAGCTGATGAGACAAGCAATACTTTTAGCTCTGTGTCATAACAAAGATTCAACATTACCTAATGTTTTAGTCCTTGTTTAACGACAAATCATGAAGTTACCTTACGTGTGTTGCTTCCATTTGTTTCCATTAGATGGAGCTTGGCGCGACCTTACACGCGTGTAAAAAGCGACCAAGCAACTAAAAAAAAGCGTGATGTAGCATCCTCCTAATGTATACCAGTGACGTGCGGTGAGGTTCATGACTGGTGAGGCACTGACTTCATCACAGTCAGATTTACAAACATATGAACCCTAAAGAGTATCTTATTCACCATTTGATTGGCAGCAGTTAACAGGTTATGTTTAAAAGCTCATACCAGCATTCTTCCCTGCTTGGCACTCAGCATCAAGGGTTGGAATTGGGGGTTAAATCACCAAAAATGATTCCCGGGCGTGGCGCGGCTGCTGCCCACTGCTCCCCTCACCTCCCAGGGGGTGAGCAAGGGGATGGGTCAAATGCAGAGGACAAATTTCACCACACCTAGTGTGTGTGACAATCATTGGTACTTTAACTTAACTTTAACTTTACACATACAAACTGTAGCACACAAAAAAGCACATTTAAAAAAAAAAACGTTATTATGGTCTTACCTTTACTTATAAATGAAGTGAATGCGCCGCTCCTTTTGAACAAAAGCATCGATAACTTGTTTATAGAAGTCTTCCTTATCTTTCTTCAGTTTTAAAAGTCTCTCCGTCTCGATGGAGATGATCCTTAAATTATTAACCCCTGCTTCGATTGAAAGTCCAGTTTAGAAAACTGTTTTATTTTAGATACAATATGTAATCCTCCATGTTAAAAGTTCAGGCGAGAGGAAAAAATAAACGATCGCTGCTAACTGTTGCTGCTCGTTGTCACTTCTTCTGCAGCCGAGTAGTCGCATCAATGATCGCTGGGATCACTACCGCCCTCTACCACCAGGAGGCGGGATTACTGCGAGCCTCAGCCAGTGCGTCTTTTGCAGCCGTTTTATGATCGCTCAGCACAAGAAATACGTTACACACATACAGTTGTTGACAAAATACACTGTACATTATATACCTCAGCTAATTAAACTATGGAAATGTATAATATAATTCATATAACAATACGGTCTTACTGCACAGCAGGCCAGCAGTTAGCCGAGTCATTGCGCAATCCATGGTGAGGCTCAACTCAGTGACGTGTCTCAACTGGCTGGTGACTCACCGCAAGTCTCTTCTCAGTATTTGAACGGCAAATGTGAAAATTCAGCGATTTTGAATAAAAATAATCTAAAACTGGTGAAGTTTAATGGAAAATAACTTTATAGTATAATCACTGGATACATATAACAATATAATTAATTTTTTTTCTTTTTACATTTTTTTTCTTTCCCTGATGGCTCGTGAGGTCCCGCCTCACCTGCCTCCCCTGACTGCACGTCACTGATGTGTACTGATGTTAAAGTCAATAAACACTTCATTGCACATGTACTATATCACTATATCCATGATTAACTGCGTTATAATTCCACAAGAGTTTTGTGCTTTGTGCCACAAGTGCTTTATATAGGCACTTAAACATGCAAAAGGGTTTCCTTGGCTCGTTAGTGCGTGCTGATTTTAGAAATAATGTACACTTCACTGCACATGTAATACATCACCATGGTGCTGAACATGTTATAATTCTAAGAGTGTTGGGTTTCAGCAGCACAGGCGTGCATGCTCTTTAAACACGGAAAAAAAAAGATTCGCAAAGTTCCTAGGGCTCTGTGTACGTGCAGGCTGCTTTTAAAGATACGTCTAGTATATCAAAATAAACATTATGATACCATAGTTGTAATGCCACCATGTCAGCTGTGGCTGCTTTTGTCAGGCTTCTGATTGGACAAAATGTGCATGACAGCAGATGTATGTGTATGTGTGTAGACATAGACAGTTGTGTGGATGGGGATGGTTTTGACCTTGGATATGTGCTCTTGAAATTCTTCCTGTTTGTGTGGATGCTTTAATGAGGTCTGGGGCGGGGGGCCTCAGAAAAGCAGTCTATATCTGGTGTGATCACCATTTGCCTCACGCAGTGCAACACATCTCCTTCGCATAGAGTTCATCAGGTTGTTGATTGTGGCCTGTGGCATGTTGGTTTACTCCTCTTCAATGGCTGTGCAAAGTTGCTGGATATCGACAGGAACTGGAACGCGCTGTCATATACACTGATCCACAGCATCCCAAACATGCTCAATGGGTGACATGTCCGGTGACTATGCTGGCCATGCAAGAATTGGGATGTTTTCAGTTTCCAGGAATTGTGTACAGATCCTTACAACATGGGGCTGTGCATTGTCATGCTGCAACATGAGGTGATGGTCTTGGGTGAATGGCACAACAATGGGCCTCAGGACTTTGTCACAGTATCTCTGGGCATTCAAGATGCCATCAATAAAACGCACTTGCGTTCGTTGTCCATAACATACGCCTGCCCATACCATAACCCCAAACCCACCATGAGCCACTCGATTCACAACGTTGACATCAGCAAAGTGCTCTACCACACGACGCCACACATGCTGTCTGCTATCTGCCCTGAACAGTGAAAACCCGGATTCATCCGTGTAGAGAACACCTCTCCAACGTGCCAGTTGCCATCGAATGTGAGCATTTGCCCACTCAAGTCGGTTGTGAAAACAAACTGCAGTCAGGTCGAGACCCAGATGAGGAAGATGAGCATGCAGATGAGCTTCCCTGAGACGGTTTGTGCAGAAATTATTTGGTTATGCAAACCATTTGTTGCAGCAGCTATTCGGATGGCTGGTCTCAGACGATCATGGAGGTGCACCTGCTGGATGTGGAGGTCCTGGGCTGGTATGGTTACACATGGTCTTTGGTTGTGAGGTTGGTTGGATGTACTGCCTAATTCTCTGAAACCCCTTTGGAGGCGGCTTATGGTAGAGAAATGAACATTTAATTAACGGGCAACAGCTCTGGTGGACATTCCTGCAGTCAGCATGTCGACTGTATGCTCTCTCAAAACTTGCGACATCTGTGGCAATGTGCTGTGTGATAAAACTGCACATTTCAGAGTGGTCTTTTATTGTGGGCAGCCGAAGGCACACCAGTGCATTATTCATGCTATTTAATCAACATCTTAATATGCCACACCTGTGAGGTAGGATGGATTATCTTGGCAAAGAAGAAATGCTCACTAACATAGATTTAGACAGATTTGTGAACAATATTTAGGAGGAATCAATCTTTTGTGTATATAGTAAAAGTTTTAGATCTTTGAGATCAACTCATGAAAAATGGAAGCAAAAACTAAAGTGTTGCGTTTATATTTTTGTTCAATGTAATTGTATTTTACGACATTTATCTTTGCTGTTTGATACATTTGTACATATTTTTTTTTTTTATAACTTATGCGTTTTAATACAGAGTCAAAAAACAAAAACAAAGCTGCTTTCCCACTAAGGGTGGGGAAACGATTGATTCCTAGATGCATAATGACTGGGACGTGGAGGATTCTTAATCCGGACAAACGTCCAAGTATCGATTATTTATGTATGCTAAATTAAAATTAAATTAATGTTCAACAATTAGGTAAATAATTAGTTTGCTGTTCGCTCTACAGTCACTATTTTATTTCGGTATTTACAACCAAATACCTGAAATAATTTATTCTACTATATGGAACGGCGTGGCGAAGTTGGTAGAGTGGCCGTGCCAGCAATCGGAGAGTTGCTGGTTACTGGGGTTCAATCCCCACCTTCTACCATCCTAGTCACGTCCGTTGTGTCCTTGGGCAAGACACTTCACCCTTGCTCCTGATGGGTGCTGGTTAGCGCCTTGCATGGCTGCTCCTGCCATCAGTGTGTGGATGTGTGTGTGAATGGGTGAATGTGGAAATACTGTCAAAGCGCTTTGAGTACCTTGAAGGTAGAAAAGCGCTATACAAGTATAACCCATTTATCATTTATATGAAGCTGTCATATAATTGTAAGGAACTTTTTGGAGAACGCAGTCTCATTTGATAACAGGCCAATAAAACAAAACGATGCAAATAAAAATGTAGAATATACGTTCAGTAACATCTTAAGAAACAGAATCAGCTTTATTGGCCAAGTATGTTTAACATACAAGGGATTTGACCTGGTAGGCTGTGCTCACTTGTTCAATGTAAAAAAACTAATATTAACGATTAAGTAAAAATATAAATAAGTACCTAAACAACTAATTTGTGAAAGGCTAATAAATCATCATGCAGTGGCGAATAGAGCAAAGCAAAACGAAGATGAGGTGAACATGATATTATTATTAATATTATTATTAACATTATTAATATTTACAGTGACAGATTAGTTCCAGAGTTATTGCACAGCCTTCATCAGATTGATAAGAAACTGATTTATGACAGGTTATTTTGGCGTACTGTGATTTGTAACGCCCGCCGGAGGGGAGGAGTTTGAACAGTTTGTGACCTGAGTTTGAGGGCTTTGCTGTGATGTTACCTGCCCGTTTCCTGACCCTGGACCAGTGTAAGTCCTGGATGAGGGGAAGTGTCGACTGATGATCTTTTCTGCAGTCCTAATTCTTCGTTGCAGTCTGTGACTGTCCACCTTGATTGTAAATCCAAACTAGGCAGTGATAGAGGTGCACAAAAAATATTGAATGATGGATGTGTTGAACATGATCAGCAGTTCCTGGGGAAGGTTACATTTTCTTGAGCTGAGTCAGGAAGTGCATCCTCTGCTGTGCCTTTTTTCGGAGCGTGTCTAGGGTGACCATTTCCATGACACCAAAAAGGAGGACATTATGCGGCATATGACACCAAAAAGGAGGGCATTATGCGGCATATCAATAAATTACTATGGTGTACATAGGACTCTGGTATACTCTTATTTATAGTACAATTTTGAGTGGTTTAAAGATGATGTTTGTGTGGCTGAATAGGAAAAAATATTAAAGTCAAGTGTTTGTTAACAGTATTTGTATTTATTCAATACATTGTGGTGTTCAAAAAGTGACCACTGAGATGAATCTTTTCAAGTGCAGAGTGCCACAAAGCATAACATGTGTGGACTTAAATGTAAACAACAATTAACAGGTAACATATATAATTAAAAAAGAATGCTTTTAAAAAAAGCCTGAATAACCTTTTATATAAACAACAAAGGAGATTGTAACAAACCAACAAACAAGAAAACATTCAACTGCTCAAAAAGCATAGCATTTCTAAAGTGCTTCAGTCTTTTGGGGACTTGTCTTCAGTGTCTGTGTGTGTGCGCAGCAGACCAGTCTTTAAACAAACTCCACATTCACCCTCTGTAGCAGCTTAGGATCAACAGCCCCTCTGTCATCATGGCTTCCAAGCCCCCACTGCGCCTGGGCCTTTTATATCCTGCAGAGACTGGTACAAATAACAACATAGCAACAACATAGTTATCAATCTTCCAAAATCTGTATCGTTTTCAACCCAATAAATATAAACATTTCATTTGGCCCATCAGTGAAATCATAAGATTAGTGTACTCACCAAAATAGTTGATTGTCTATTTGAAATACTTCTGTTCTTTCCTGGCTGCATCCAAGAGTTTTTTGTTTAGGGTGAACTTCTTGTACATCTCTGTGCAGGGTTGGGTGAAATTGACACACACTTGCAGCTCAGTCTTGACGCTGTCCACATCCAGACGATTCCTCTTGTTTCTCCATGCAGTTGTCATCATTGAAAAGACACGTTCTGTGTGTGCATTGCTGCATGGGATGGAGAAAATGCAGGCGCTGACCTTCCTGAGATTCAAAAATGGTACATCTGCTTTGGAAAACAGTTTCAAATATCGTACCTCACTGTGGCAACCTTCCATTTCTGGTGAACTGAAGGAACCTTCCACCATGGCATATTCCTCATACAGTCCATCCATATCAAAGTCCAGATTGCAGGCCTGGACAGCAGCACTGTAGTCTTCAAATGGCACAGCAGTTGTGAGGCCAAGCTTGGCTACTTTGCTATGAAAGCTTGTGTCAGAGAAGTCATATCTTTCACTTATGTATTTCTTTGCTCTTTCATAAAAAAGCAGAAAATCAGCCTCACATTTTTTTGACTGGTAAGGGGGCAGCTGCTTCAGTTTGGTGTTGACAGCAAACCCAAAGAACCTGTCCTTCATCCTTTTTTCCAGCTTTTGTTTTAGTTCAGTCATTATCTTAAACACCGATGTAATGCTGAAGGATTTTGCCTCAAGTGCTTCGATCGTGTCGGAGAACACCTTTAGAACATGGCTGAGAAACAGAAAATATGTCTCTGACATCTCATTTCTTTCCTCTCCAAAACATCTCCACACAATTCTGGCACAGTCCCCCTCACCCTCACTCTGGAAGTAGCTGGTCAGGGCCTTCCAATATTTCAGGATTCTGTCAATGGATGGCAGCAGGGACAACCACCTGGTGACAACATACCGCAGCAGGTTGCATTCCTCCACCTCCACAAACTCACAGAATTCCTTCAATCGTGCTGTTCTGCTTGCTGATATGCTGAAATGGCTGTAAATCTTCAGCACAGCATTTTCCACATCAACATCAAGGCTGCTTGCTGCATATCTGGTTGCGTTTTGCAGAATATGGGCCAAACAGTTTGCAGGGAGCAGATCTTTTTGGCTCAGTTTCAGCTTCTGATACACACTGTTATGTTTGCCATAATTGACACTGGCATTGTCTGCTGCATATGCAGACATGTTTTTCACCTCTAAGCCAGACATCTCAAGTTTTGCCAGCAGCTGGTTTGTTATGGCTTCTGACGTTTCGTTGCTGTCACTATAAAAATCCAACAGGACATGTTGGATGCCCTCATCAAAGTGAAAATACCTTACCACAAGGGGAAAACACTTGTTTGTTCCTTTATTTGAGGCGTCGATTGCCACGGAAAAGGGTAGGTTGTTTTCTTTTATGTAGTCGGTATGTTCCTGTACCGAATAGTGAGTGATGACGTTCTCGCACAATGCCTTGGCTTTTGTTCGGCCACAGGCCATCCCTTTAGCTGTGGGCGAGTCACTGAAAATCTCCCGGTCCTACTTTCAGTCTAAACTTCTGTAGGACTGGTGATGCTTTACAGCATGGTACACCTTGCACAGCTCCGCAGCGGTTATCTTGTCATCCAGGGGCGACGAAACTTCACGAAAAAATGTCCTCATTGAAGAAACTTTCTGTCATTGTCATGCCGCAGCAGCACATGGACCCTTGTTTACCTTTTTAACCAATAATAAGCAGATTTGTATCCGACACCGCTCTTAGCCAATCATTTGATATGTTACTGCGTTGGGGGCATTTTTTTACGGTCTACGATTGGCTATTGCGCTGCAGCCCAGCAAAGATGAAAAAACTCCGCTCTTCAAGCCTAGTGCCTCAAAAAGGAGGACACATATTTGTCCGGCTTGATGCTGCGCCGGACGCCGGACAGGGCATTAAAAATCCGGACTGAAAGGCCCTTTTCCACCAAAAGTTCCAGTTCCTGGAACCTTTGGTTTCTGGATATATAGCTTTCTGTAGAAATGTGTGGTTTGTGTTTCCACTTCATTTCACAGTCTAGGGTAGTTTATACAAATCAGGCTGATGACGTATGTAGGAGAGGTTTACTACATTTCTATACTGATACCATGTAAATAAAGAGACAATATTAGAGGCCTACTTAAATGATTTTTTATTTATTTAAACGGGGATAGCAGATCCATTCTATGTGTCATACTTGATCATTTCGCGATATTGCCATATTTTTGCTGAAAGGATTTAGTATAGAACAACGATGATAAAGTTCGCAACTTTTGGTCTCTGATTAAAAAAAAGCCTTGCCCCTACCGGAAGTAGCGTGACATAGTCAGTTGTTCACCTCCTCATATTTTCCTATTGTTTTCAACGCAGCTAGAGCAATTCGGACCGAGAAAGCGACGATTACCCCATTAATTTGAGCGAGGATGAAAGATTCGTGGATGAGGAACGTTAGAGTGACGGACTAAAATGCAGTGAAAGACATCTTTTTTCGCTCTGACCGTAACTTAGGTACAAGCCGGCTCATTGGATTCCACACCCTCTCCTTTTTCTACTGTGGATCACGGATTTGTATTTTAAACCACCTCGGATACTATATCCTCTTGAAAATGAGAGTCGAGAACGCGAAATGGACATTCACAGTGACTTTTATCTCCACGACAATACATCGGCGAAGCTCTTTAGCTACTGAGCTAACGTGATAGCATCTGGCTCAAATGCAGATAGAAACAAAATAAATAAATCCCTGACTGGAAGGATAGACAGAAGATCAACAATACTATTAAACCATGGACATGTAACTACACGGTTAATAATTCTCAGCCTGGCAAAGCTTAACAATGTTGTTGCTAACAACGCTGAAGCTAATTTAGCAACTTAGCAACCGGACCTCACAGAGCTATGATAAAAACATTAGCGCTCCACCTGCGCCAGCCAGCCCTCATCTGCTCATCAACACCTGTGCTCACCTGCGTTCCAGCGATCGACGGCGCGACGAAGGACTTCACCCGATCACAGATGCGGTTGGCGGCTAGCATCGGCTAGCGTGTCTGCTATCCAAGTAAGTCCTCTTTGTTGTGTTGCTACAGCCAGCCGCTAATACCTACAACTTTCTTCTTTGCAATCTCCATTGTTCATTAAACAAATTGCAAAAGATTCACCAACACAGATGTCCAGAATACTGTGGAATTATGAAATGAAAACAGAGCTTTTTTTATTGGCCTCAATAAGGGAGCCATACCTCTGTTCTACTGGCTACGTCACGCGCATACGTCGTATCCAAAGGAGTTTTCAACCGGAAGTTTAGCGGGAAATTTAAAATTGCACTTTATAAGTTAACCCGGCCGTATTGGCATGTGTTGCAATGTTAAGATTTCATCATTGATATATAAACTACCAGACTGCGTGGTCGGTAGTAGTGGGTTTCAGTAGGCCTTTAGGTCACAGTTCTTTTACGAAAAAGTGACTAATTGAAATACAAATCAATCATATACAAAAGGATATGGTTTATAAAATAAAGTGTACCGAATTGCTTATAAAAAGTCAGGCTTTTGTCCGCAATGTCCTACAGTCAGAAAGTTGTCCTCTCTGTAAATGATGAATTCATGAGGGTCAGGCAATTATTTTTGGTCCATTTCAGCTGTGAATACCAATATATAAATAATAACTGTCAGTATTTTTCTCACATTGACAACACACAGTAGACTTAGACTTAGACTTCCTTTTATTGTCATTCAAATTTGAACTTTACAGTACAGATAAGAACGAAATTTCATTGCATTAGCTTGTTGTAGTGCAGGATAAAATAGCAATAAGGTCTTTATATTCCAGCGAGTTAATCCGTTTTTGGGGGGAATTGAGGGGATACTTATGATGCGTTCAAGAGTCTTATGGCCTGAGGGAAGAAGCTGTTACAGAACCTGAAGGTTGTGCTGCGGAGGCTGCGGAACCTCTTTCTAGAGTCCAGCTGTGAAAACAGTCCCTGGTGGGGGTGGTAGAAGTCTCAACAAGATTTTCTGAACCCTGGTCAGGCAGCGGCTTTTTGCGATTTCCTGGATAGGAGTAAGAGGAGTCCTGATGATCTTCTCCGCCGTCCTCACCACTCTCTGCAGAGACTTCCAGTCTGAGGCACTGCAGGCTCCAGTCCAGACAGAGATTCAGTTGGTCAGTAGGCTCTCTATAGTGCCTCTGTAGAATGTGGTGAGAATGGGGGGAGGGAGATGTGCTCTTTTCATCCGAGGCAAAAAGTGCATACGTTGCTGAGCTCTTTTTATAAGAGCTCCGGTGTGTAGGGACCAGGTCATATTGTCAGTTATTTGCACCCCCAGGAACTTGGTGCTGCTTACGATCTCCACTGCTGTGCCATTAATGAAGAGTGGAGTGTGGCTGGACTGGTGCCTCCTGAAGTCGACAATGATCTCCTTGGTCTTGTCGACGTTCAGGACTAGGTTGTTGGTTCTGCACCAGTCAACCAGATGTTTCACCTCCTCCCTGTTGTCCATGTCGTTGTTGTCACGGATGAGGCCCACTACTGTTGTGTCATCCGCATACTTCACAATGGGGTTAGTAGTGGACCTGGCGCAGCAGTCATGGGTCATCAATGTGAACAGCAGTGGACTCAGGACGCAGCCCGGGGGGAGCCGGTGCACAGGGAGAAGGCACTGGAAGTGTTGTCACCCACTCTCACAGACTGGGGTCTGTCTGTGAGGAAGTCAAGCAGCCAGTTGCATAGGGGGGTACTGAATCCAAGGGGGGCCAGTTTGCTCACCAAGTGCTGCGGGATGATGGTGTTGAACGCCGAGCTGAAGTCCAGAAATAACTTCCGCACGTGTGTGTCCTTTCCTTCCAGATGTTCTAAGCTCAGGTGGAGTGCAAATGAGATGGCATCCTCTGTGGAGTGGATAGGGCGATAAGCAAACTGGTATGGGTCGAATGTGGGGGGAAGTCTAGAGACAATGTGTTCCTTTACCAGCCTCTCGAAGCACTTCATTATGATGGGGGTGAGTGCCACGGGTCGATAGTCATTGAGGGAGGAGATTGTGGGTTTTTTAGGCACTTGAATGATTGTGGCCGTCTTAAAACATGATGGTACCACAGCCTGGGTCAGCAAGGTGTTGAAGATGTCTGTGAGAACCCCAGCCGGCTGGTCTGCACATCCCTTAAGCATCCTGCCCGGAATGTCATCAGGTCCTGCTGCTTTCCGCGGGTTCACTCTCCTCAGGGTTCTCCGGACATCCGCAGTGTCCAGGTTGAGCAGCTGCTCATCAGGGCGAGGGATGGATTTCCTTGCCGGAGTGGTGTAAGTGCCTCAAACCTCACAAAGTTGTTGTTGAGGTTGTTAAGTAAGCTGATGCTGTTGTCCAGGGACGGGTAGCTTTATAGTCCGTGATGACATGTATGCTCTGCCACATTTGTCTAGTGTTCGTGGGGTTCTCGAAGAAGTCCTGCATTTTCTGACTGTGAGCACGCTTTGCAACCTTAATGGCACGGTTCAGGTTGGTTTTGGCTTTTTTAAGTGCTACCATGTTGCCAGATTTAAAAGTGTTGTTCCGAGCTTTCAGCATTGCACGTACCTCACTGTTCATCCAGGGTTTCTCGTTGGCCCGTGTGGGGATGTTCTTGATCACACTAACATCCTCCATGCACTTCTGAATGTATGCGGATACAGACTCTGCATACTCCTCTACACGTGTGATGATTTTCTGTGGCGGCTGCCTTGAACATGTCTCAGTCTGTGCTTTCGAAATAGTCTTGTAATGCTTCCATTGCTCCCTCTGTCCAGATTCTCACCTGCTTCATTGTAGCTTTCTTCCTGATCAGCAGGGGCTTGTATGCAGGAATTAGCATCACAGAGAGATGGTCTGAGAAGCCGAGGTGGGGGCGGGGTGCAGCTTTGAATGCCTGTTTGATGTTGCTGTGGATCATGTCTAGCTTGTTTCCACCCCCGGTACCACCCCACATACATCAGCCTTAGCGTTAGCTTGTTAGCATTAGTAAATAATCAATATTTGATGTTATTTATCTACGATCCACTTGTGTACTGCCTCAATTTTTCCACATTAATCCAACAAAGTCAGAATAGTAAGCAGCTGAGGTCTCCGCTTTGAGTCCGGCTTCATACTTCTCCGTAAAGACGTTTAAAAGAGTCTGTCCATTTCTCGTAGCTTTGCGTATCGAAAGGAAGTTTGTAAAAATAATAAACAATGATACATTGCCTATAGTTTAAAGACTACGGCTGAGTAAAAACACTGCAAGATAGTTTCACTGATCAGCGTTCTTTAGCACAAAGCTGCCCCACAAAAGTTAATGCATTTCAAAAGCTCCTTTTGTTCTTCTTTCTCTCTGTTGTCAAGTTTGTTGTAATAGAAATACACAATAATTAAGAAAAAAAACAAGTCGCCACGTATATTCCAATGGTGGTTGTGTGTTTGAAAGAGAAGTTTCAGGAACGCTCCCAAATGTGTTCAACCAATCACCATTCGACAGCACAGCCCGCCCCGAAAAGGTTTCTGGCCGCTTGGAAAAGTCCCACTGTGCTAGGAGGAACGCCGAAAGCTTCCTATAGGAACTACATCTACCCGGGTAGTTTTTGGTGGAAACACATGGGAAACTTTATTTACCCGAGTAAGTAGGGAACTTCCTCAAAAAGTTCCTGCAATGGAATAGGGCCTAATGTGGGAAATCAACTTTAGGTCCCGTGAGATTGTGTATCCCAGGAACCTGAGAGAGTCCACAGTAGACACTGTGCTGTTCAGAATGGTGAGGGGGGGAGTGTGAGGTGAGGCTTCTCCTGACATCCACTGTCATCTCCACAGTCTTGAGCTGCTTCAGCTCCAGGTGGTTCTGGCTGCACAAAAAAGCCAGCTGTTCCACCTCCCGTCTGTAGGCAGACTCGTTGCCATCCTGTATGAGACCGATGGCAGTGGTGTCGTCTGTGAACTTCAAAAGTTTCATAGAAGGATCCCCTGAGGTGCAGTCATTGGTGTAGAGCAGACAAGGGCATTTATTTTGACTTGGGGCCCACATTGGTTGATAAAAAAGCATCTGGGGGCTGGTGGTATATATACACTGTGTACACACACATATACTATATATATATATATATATATATATATATATATATATATATATATATATATATATATATATATATATATATATATATATATATATATATATATATATATATGGCATGTTAACAACAGGATATTTTTTGTTTAAGAGAGGAGTTTTTATTTATGAATTTTAACATGACACTGTAAGTTTGTCTGTGTATGCTTTTTGACACTATTTGTAGCTGTAAAAAGTGGCACACAATCTGCTGTATCTGTGCTTGGTTCCCTTTTTGGAACATTTTAAATATGTGTAGGTTGTTCAGCAGCCAGGGTAAAAGCTGAACACAATACAAACACTCACGATACGACCCATAGAATGCTAAAAATATTATGACAGACCATCTCAAAATCTGAATAGAATTGTACAGATTTTTTGCTGAATAAAATAATGTACATGGAAATAAATAATGTAGGATTTGTAGTATTAACTATGGACGACCAAACAGTAAACATTAAGAACATATGAACGTCTCTCCTGTTTATTTCCCAGATGACCGTCTCGAGATGGATCTTTTACAATAAAGCAAAAAGCAACAAATATGCAACAAACACGGCGAAACATGAATGCGAAGGACAAAAAAAACTACCCCACAGATCCATATAATAATAGTCCATATAATATACTCTTTTGCATAACAAAACTTTTTAGTTGAAATCTTCTTCCGTGTTGCTCCCTGACCTCGCGTCTCAGGCTGGCTGCTGTAAACAAACCCTGCTCACTCTGCTTTGTGCCTCTTCTGTTTGGGGCTGCTGTGACGTAGATTGCCGTAAAAACCCATATATCACTCAAAAGCGCAGATTCCAATCATTGGAATACTCTCTATAGTTCAAGACTTACGGTAATTTGAAAAATGTATATGGTTTAAAACATTTTTTGGAGACATTGGGCGGGCCGGGTTGAAAAGCTTAAAGGGCCACATACGGTGGGTGGGCTGTAATTTGCCCATGTCTGGTGTAGAGGTGAAAAAAAGCATTTGGGAGAGAACACATCCCTGCTGTGCACCCATGCTGATTTTCCAGGTGCTGGATGTGATTCTTCTCAACGTATACTGCTGCCTTCTGTCAGTCAGGAAGTTGGTGATCCACTAACATGTGGAGGCTAGGACTGTGAGCTGGGTGAGTTTGCAGTGCAGAATAACCAGGGTGATAGTGTTAAATGCAAAGCTGAAGTCCACAAACAGGATCCTAGCGTAGGTCCCTGGGGAGGTAAGGTGATGCAGGATGTGGTTCAGTCCCATGTTGACTGTATCCTCCACTGAACGGTTTGCCCGATAGGAAAACTGTAGGGGTCCAGCAGGGGTCCTGTGATGACCATCAGATGGCGCAGCACAAGTCTCTCAAAGGACTTCATGACCACAGGCGTCAGGGCTACGGGTCTGTCGTCATTGAGTCTTGTGATGGCAGGTTTCTTTGGGACTGGAATGATGGTGGAGCCTTAGAAGCAAGAGGGCACTTCGCACAACTACAGGGATGAGTTGAAAATCTGCATGAAGATGGGGGCCTGCTGCTCATCACAGACTCTCAGGCAGGAGGGGGACACACCGTCTGGTCCTAGAGCCTTTCTGATCTTCTGTTTCTGGAAAAGCTGGCACACATCCTTCTCACAGATAGTCAGTGTAAGTGGGGCGGCAGAAGGCAAAGGGTTGTGGGGGGAGCAGGTAGGGTATTCAAATGCCCCTTTTTCCGCCCTTGTTTTTGCTCCCCCACCTTGGTTTTGCGCATTCATGTCAATCAAGAGGCGTTCAAATTATCCGCCAAGTAGAGGGTAAGGGCGGAGTACCCCCTCGAAGCGAAGTGAGCTCGCAGACCTCCCTACACTATCAAGTGCAAGGAGAAAGACGGCAGGCCAGAAATCTAGAGAAGCATACAAATGTAAGTAAAAAGCGTAATTAATGATTTTCATAATACTGACACTGTTGGTTTAGTCAGACATCAAACTTTTGTTACTGCACGTAAATATTGTCTTCAAACACAAATACACAGTGAAACACTATTTACATACCGCAAGCTGAAGCGTCAGTACTTGCATATTTCGCCAAAAACATTGTCTTCTAAACAGTAAAGACAGGCGAAAATAACAACAACAAACCGAACAAAGCCGAACATTACGTGTGACAACATCTTGAAAGTAAACAAATAATTGTCGCATTTGCCTTACGTAACTGCTGGCAAATGGCAACGGTTGATGACGTAACGAGACTTAATAGACCTCCCTATGCATAGGAGCGTATTTGCAATACTTCGCCATGGCACTAGATGCTAGAGCCAAGGGGGAGGGTGAAGTAGAAGAGGGCAGAGGGAGGAGGGATAATTTAAATTAAGCCTAAGTGTGTGTGTGATGGTTGTGAAAATCTGCAGTAGATGCTGTTCAGGTCCTTAGCCAGTTAATTGTTACCTACAGGGTGGGGTTTTGCCTTTCAAAACTGCTGAAGGAGTCGTTAGCTGAGAATCTTTCTTTTAGCTTCTCAGGCCCCGTCTATATTAAGCCGGATAACTCCTTAAACTAATAAATATTTAGCCTAAACCCCGTGTCAGCCACACTAACCCATCGTTTTAGCTTCCCCTTCTTGGGAATTTTTTTACACGGGTAAGTGCGCCGTCTATTTATTGAATCTACGGCTCTTAGCTCTGTATGGACTCATTGATCGTTTATAAACGGAGTTCGGAGAGGAAGTGATGTCAGAAACAACGCGCCACAGCCAGCCTTATAACAACCGGTTTCCACTCAGAGGTAAACACTAGAAAGATGGAGGCGAATCATCCAGACATGCCTGTGTTTCTCCTTCTTCTACATATACAGGGGCTTGTAGAAATCACACATGAATACCTGATGAGAAGGAAATGCGTGATTGCAGCTATTTAGGATACACTACATCTCAGACGGCAACAACGGGTGTGTTGTGCCAGAGGAATGGCAAGAGAACTTTCGAATGTCCAGGTCAGCTGTGATTCTACTTAGCGAAAAACTTCTTCCATTTGTCGAAGGGGAGAAAACGAGAAAGCGGGTTCCCAAGGATGTGATAAAAAAAGGTAGCGTGTACTTTGTATTACTTGGCCGATGAGGGAAAACTTTGGAAAACAGTGAATGCATTTGGACTGGCAAAGCAGACTGTATCAGTTATTGTGCGAGATGTAAGTCGAGCGATTACTCAATGTCTAGGTACAGACAAAGAAATCCCTCTTCTTGGTTACACTCAAAGCCATTTTCGGTATCTTCGCACAACAAGTCGCAGATAAGAAATCGAAATGAACATCTTGCTTGCATCTCTTCATGTTTATCTGCCAGGTAAGGATACACTTCCAGGTCAGAGGTGACTATGACGTAATATATGTGCGTCTGCCATTTTCCGCGCATGCCTATTTGGTTGCGTTGCGCCCACGGACGGAGGGGGGTGGGAGTCTTAAACCAAAGCTTAAACGATGGCATTGTGTGTGCGTGGACAGGGATACGGTTAGGCGGGTTATATCCTGTATAACATTAGCTGTCTTAGTGTAGAGGCAACCTCAGTGTCACTCCTTTTAGCTACCCTGATCTCCTTTGGCAATTTGTTCCTGGCCTGCTTGAACAGGACCCCGTCCCCACTCCTGTTGGTGTCCATCTGAGCCTGAAGCAGCTTCCTAAACTGAGGTGTAAACCAGGGCTTGTTGTTACTGTTTGTGCAAAAACAGAAATTTGCTCTGTTAAAATCCCCCAGAATTATGAGCAGGGAGTCAGGATGTTTTTTCTCCACGTCTGCAATATGGTCAGCCAGGGGCTGTAACGCTTCTGTTACGCAGGCCTGAGGTGGTATGTAAACACAGACCATACTACACGAAAATAACTAAATCGGTATACAGTTTATAAAAAACTATCCAGATGTGGGTTACATGTCTCCTTCAACACTATGCCATCTGTGCATCAACCTTCATTTATATAGAAGCATATTCCTCATCCCTTTGTCCTCCCTGAGAGGTCTTTTACGCGGTCTGCTCTGAAGAGCGGAAACTCCATAGAGAGCTGGTGCTCATCCAGTGAGAATCTCTGCGTAATTCTTTGGTTTAATAAGAACCGGGGAAAACAGTTTGGCTGAAAATTGTCCAATTAGTAGTTCGTCTCTAGTCAAAGAAACCAGAGGATGGCAGCAGAATACCGCAGGAATAAAGAAAACCCAACAACTACAAGAGAGCACAGTACCGTGGCAGCCATCCACTGCACCATCTTTATCAAAAAGACGGAGATGTAGAAAAAGATAGGTTGGACCCTTGAGGCTGAGACAGCGACAACAGGCGAAAGCTTAAAGTCCTTATTGACAGCTCACACGGAGAAAATCAGTTTACAAGAAGAAAACTAAAACAACTTGGGGTGTATGACGTAATCTTTTAAAGTGATGAGACTTGTGCACGGTCATCCTTCTTGACAACTAACGGACCAGAGTCTAGTGGCATGGAGACTTAGACAACTGAGGATCTGTCTTTGGTGCAGCCCTCTTTCGCTTTTCTAGCCATTGTGTTGCTTGTTACTATTGCAATCTTCCACCTGGTATTCTGTTGAGGCCATTCACGATTGCCCATAGATGGAGCTACACCACAGCAGTAAGTCTAAGTAACGGCTGAGGAGACATGTGCATTTGGCTCCACTTTTCACCTCCTTTAGAAGGTGTTAACCAGCGCAGTAGCTGAAGTAGCAAGCAGAAGCAGCATCCAAATGGACTACTTCATCTGTTACTGAATCAGTTGAATTTTACAACCATTCACCCTGGACACCCACGCACCCTTAAAGGGGAACTGCCCTTTTTTTGGAATTTTCCTATCGTTCACAATCATATGAAAGACATGTCGATGGATGATTTTTTTTTAAAACATTCTAAATATTAAATCAACATGAATAAAAGTCCGCTTACAGTTGAGCTAAAGGGAGCTCCACTATTCCGCCCATAAAAAACGATAAATAACTATTCAAAAAGTGCCAACAATACCTAATTTACATTTCGTGGCATGCATATTAACCAAGTATTAGTGATATTGTTATTATAAGTACTAACGCAGTCAAACTATTTACAGCGGCGCCGTGATCACAAGCTTGTGTGCCTATGTTTACATCATCGAGTGGTCTGCTGTTTCCTCGTTTCCTTGCTTCCTATAAGTTTATTGTAGATCATAAATCATGGGAAGTAGATGGCTGAGAACATAATCCAAATAGTTGGGACACATTGACAGCCTTTTAGGACCTGGAACTGGTGAGGAGGACACGAAAAGCGCTTGTACCCCCCGTTCCACCTCGTTTCTTCGCGAAGATTATGAGAAATGTATTTTATTTTATTTTTATTTTTTTGTCATAAAAAAATACAATCATGTGTGCTTACGGACTGTATCCCTGCAGACTGTATTGATCTATATTGATATATAATGTAGGTGCACTAATTGTAAGTGTGTCTTGTGTTTTTTATGTTGATTTAATAAAAATAAAAAATAAAACGTTTTTTTTTTTAAATTATTATTATTTTTTTCCCTTCTGTGGCCCGGTACCAATCAATCCACGGACCGGTACCGGGCCGCGGCCCGGTGGTTGGGGACCACTGGCCTACACGACCGACTTCTGGCTGCAGATAATGTTTCCCCTTTCCTTCTCATTCTCCTCGAATTGACCACTGCATTCGATACAGTTGACCATCACATCCTGCTCCAGTGTCTACACCTCACTGCTGGTCTGTCTGGTCCTACCCTGGAATGGTTCAGATCCTACCACGGAAAAGCACAATCCATTATTCCACCTGGGGAGGCCCCCAGGGATCAGTCCTCGGCCCAACTCTATTACACTATTCTTGGTCACATTATACGCAGTCATGGAATTACCTTCCACTGCGATGCAGATTATACACAACTCAACTCTACCGGAAAATGGACCCCTCTACCTCTAGCTCTAATCCCTCACCATTCCCCCCCACACTCATTGCTTTCCTGGGGAAGATAAAGACATTGATGAGCCAAAACGTTCTACAACTCAGCTCAAAAACTGAAACCAAATTAGTCGGCACCCCAAATCAGGTCCAGTCACCCCCCATCACTGGTATCTTCTTCTCCTGCCAAAACATCTCACTTTCCCCTCTGATCACCAACCTAGGTGTCATATTTGATCCACATCTCACCTTTGACTCCCACATCAAACAACTCTACATGAGCTCCTATTTCCATCTCAGAAATATTGCAAATTTCTCACCATTCAGGATGCAGAGAAACTCATCCACGCCTTTGTCTCCTCCAGGCTGGACTACTGCAACACACTTCTCATCGGTATCCTAAGCAAGAGCCTTCAAAAGCTTCAATATGTACAAAACAGTGCAGCTAAGATCCTGATAAGACTGCGTAATTTTAAACACATTACTCTAATCCTGAAATACCTTTACTGGCTCCCCACACAATACAGAATCCAATATAAAATCTCCCTCCTTTTCATGAGGCAACGCCTCATCCTATCTGAAAGATAGGGTCTAGAAGAAGAATTACTTTAGAAGGGGCCGAGCTACCATCTCATACATTTTGGCTCTACGTCGCATTACTGAAGAAATGAAAAAGCTCGACAAGCAATTCACAATCTTCTTTGTGGATTTTCGGAAAGCATTCGACTCTATCAATCTGGAAGCCATGGTCAACATCCGCCCCCTCTACGGCATCCCACAACCATTAAAACACTCTATGCCAACACTTAGGCTACAGTTATTACAGCTGATGGTAAAACCGCGTTTTTCCAAGTTGAGGCGGGAGTTTTACAAGGGGACACACTAGCTACTTTCTTGTTTATCATTATATCAGAATCAGAATCAGAAATACTTTATTAATCCCTGAGGGGAAATTAAAAATTTCAGCACAATCCCATTCAAGATCAGACAAACATTACAGGGAGACAAAACAGGATCGCTGACGGGTCTGCCAACTTCCGGCGCCCCTTACAAAAAAGGTGAGATACAGGTAAACAATGGGGGTGGGGTGGGGGGTGTTCTGCGCCTCTCTCTGGACACAATTAACCACAAAGGCCTACAGCTCCACTCGAGACGCAGCAGAAGGCAACTTGCCACACACCCTACTGACCTTGATTTTGCAGATGACATCGCTCTGGTCTCTGATCTTGTCACAAATCCTAAATCCCTTCTCCACTCACTGGAAAATGCCGCTTGCCTAATAGGACTCCATTGCAATGAAAGCAAGACTGAAGTAATCTTGTGAGTTCCAAATTGCTGCCTTTTGTCATCTTTTGGGAACAGTATAAACCAAGTAACCGGCTTCAAGTGTCTTGGGTCTTACATAATAGATGCCGCAAAAGATATGAAGTCCCGCAAAGCCTCACCATGGACAGCCTGCAATAAGCTGCATAAGTTATGGCACTCGACCATCGGTAATGAAACGAAAATTCACATCTTTAGAACGCTGATAGAGCCTATTCTCCTCTGTGGTGCAGAAATGTGGACTCTCACCACACAACAACAGAAGCGCATGGACGTAGTTTACACCAACTTGCCCAGACACGTCCAAAACATTCACTGGTCCGAGCATGCTACCTTAGAGCGTATACACGGATATATTATGCCACTATCTCAGAAGGTAGCAAAGCGAAGGCTCTCGTTGACTGGGCACTGCTATCGAGCCACTGGGGAACTCGTTCAGCCACTACTGCTGTGGAAACCTAGTAGCCCAGTCCGCTACAGAGGTCTCACCTTCCTAGATGTACTATCAAGAGATGGAAGGCTCGAGAAACAGGACCTGTCCGTAGTCATGGCGAACCACGAAGTGTTGCGGCATGTATTCAAGTGCGCCCCGGCCCCCAGGGTGATGATGATGATGATCTGAAATAACTTTTAATCCCCCAAAACCAGCTCCAGACACCTCCTGCCCAGCAATTCAACGTGCCTCCTCACACCCTACACCAAGCTTTGCACGATTGGGGACCATGCCTTCTGCTCATCTACATCCAGCCTCCGGAACATTCTCCTGAATGCATTTGTAACCCACAGACTAGTGATGGGTTGATGAGGCGTCATGAAGCGTTTTGACACATTGCAAATCTGTATTGATACTGTGTCGATACTGTGTCACTAAATACTGACATCTGTTGGACATTAAAAATCCCTACAGGCAACCTATGGACCGACTCAACTGACACTGATTTTATGACCTAGTACAGAGGTGGGCAATTAATTTTTTACCGGGGGCCGCATGAGCAACCCGAGCACTGCTGGAGGGCCACATCGACAATATTTCAATAGTATTTTTGATATACCGTAAGATAAACAATATTAATAATAATAATAATAATAATAATAATAATTGATAATAATAATAATAATTCCATTTAACCTAACTTAACTTTATACAAAATCAGATTGCTTTTGATGGTTTTATTTTCAACACTGTCTTACACAACACTTCCTGATGTATAATACAATGCAAACATTTCCATTTCTGCACAGGGTTAATTTCTGTCACTTTATCCTGCATCCTCTTTAAAAGTCCAACATTTTTCCCCATCAGATTTGGACAACCATCTGTTGTCACACCTGCCAGCTTGTCCCATTTTAGTCCTAACATGTCCAAACACGCATTTACCTATGTGAACAAGTCATTACCTGTGATTGTCCCTTTAATTGACTGCATGGCTGCCAGCTCCTCCGTGATTTGAAAGTCTGCAGTTATCCCACGTAAGAAGATGAGCAGCTGGGCGGTGTCACGTACATCGCAGCTCTCATCCAAAGCCAGTGAAAATAAGTCAACGTTTCCAGCGATGGTCTCAACCCGCCTCGTTACAGTGTGTCGGGAGAGTGACACATTCTCAAATGCGCCCCTCTTCTCTGGGCATATCAGCGCAACAGAGTCTGCTTAATAAACTCTCCGTCAGAAAACGCCTTACTTTTTCTGGCGATTTTGTGAGAAATGGCGAAACTTGTCCTGACGGCTGCATCTCTGGGGGTGTGAAATTTGGCAAGTCCTTGTTGGGTTTGCAGTTTTACCATCAACGCATCAGCCTCTCTTGCGTGCTCTTCATCAGACAGATTACGGTATTTTTCCTCGTGCTTCGTCGTGTAGTGGCGATTCAAATTATATTCTTTAAACACAGCAACCTGTGTACCACACATTAAGCACACGGCTTTACCTTTAATTTCTGTAAAGAAATACTTGGCAGTCCATGTCTTGTTGGAAAAACGGCATTCGTCATCAACTTTTCTTTTTTTAGCATGAGCTGACATCTTGGGGGTAACCGGGCATCACTTGTCGCTGTGCACCTTCACTCACAGGTTACACACGGACATACGTCCATAAATAACAATTTTCAAAATAAAAGCAGCACAGTCGTATTGCACGCACAACATAGATGTTTTTTAAAATGTATTTTGTAATTTGTGATTGCCGCTGTTCACATTCACCCACAATCACACACGCGCATACGTCCACACGGAAGTAATACAAATAACGGTTTTCAAAACAAAAGCAGCGCCGTTGTATTGCACACTCGACATAGATACTTTTTAAAATGTATTTTGTAATTTATGATTGGCCTCACGCGGGCCGGACAGGGACGCACAAAGGGCCGGATGTGGCCCGCGGGCCGTAGAATGCCCAGGTCTGACCTAGTATATACAATAATATAAACCAAGTCTTTGTATTTCATTTAGGATGATTTCATATCTTAATTTAAATAAAAATTTATTTTTATCTTTTTTAGATACAGTCAATAAATAATGTGAACATGTATCGTGACTAGGATGGTAGAAGGTGGGGATTGAACCCCAGTAACTAGCAACTCTCCGATTGCTGGCACGGACACTCTACCAACTTCGCCACGCCGTCATTCCTTCAACTTTCTCTAGTAACAGCATTCCATGATTAATATCAATAAATTAACATTAATAATAAATGACAGAAAAAAAGCACACGTATGACTGAGGAGTCATAGTGTAACTTTGTGTGGTGTTTGAGTTGTCCAACTTTTTGTGTGGCCATAAACGCACCAGTGGCTTAGTGGTATGCGTGTTGTTGACGAACACCGTTAGGGCTGCTTGTTGTCACGGTCACTCAAAGTTGCATTTCAAAATAACACAGAATAAATGTGTTTATTTTGTTTAGAATTCAGATGGGTTTGATTTGCTGCGCGGCATATATTTGCTGTGCGGCGCACAGTGTGCGCAGAGGACGCTTGAGCAGTGCGCAATTGCGCAGGCGCGCACCTTAGAGGGAACGTTGCTCACAGTGCGATACAGTTCGTGTATCAGTCACGTGACCAAAGCAGCTCATGACTTTCTAAAAGCGGTACGCGCACCGACACAGTGTATCGCTCTATGAGCTCAACGCATGCGCCGATGCATCTGTGTTGCCGGACCCATCACTACCACAGACAGTTGAATCCTTCAAAAACAACTTAAAACCTTCCTTTTCAACAGAGCATTCCCCTCCTTAGCACGCAATATTTTACGACTCACCTTCTTGTTTTTATACTTTTAAACTGTTTTTTAATAGTATGTACCCACCGTTGCAATTTGAGATTTGTCGAAAATGTAAAGTGCGTTATAAATACAATTCCATATTACTATTATTATAATTGTCTGTCATAGTGTACAAAACATAACCTGACTTAGACTTTCCGGCAGAAGAACAAACTAGAAATGTCATGGACACATCCTCACTTCAAGCTCTGGTACCTTATCGATTATATAGCTGCTGCACCAAAGACAAAGATAGTTGTCCAATCACAAGTCAGGCAAGTGAAGATCCGGATCCTCTGGATATGCAGCAGTGTGCTGACTAGAGGTTTTCTTTAATGCCACATATAATTAAATTTCCAACACCACTTTTATGTTGATACATTTGATGTTATTTTCCCTATGATACTAAAAACTTCCTGTCATTACGTTTTCCTGTCACTTTTTCCTGATGAATTTCAGTTAAATCCATTGGACCAAAAACAGGTGACCATGTTTCGTTGAAGTGCAAATAAATAACATATGACTAATGCCATTTATGTTTGTTCTCCTTACGTTTGTTGTACAGTTTGTTAATGATTCTCAAATGCTAATCCCAGTTTATTGCTAAACCCTAATTACACATGATTCTAAAATTATACAATATTTGCAGGCTAGCAGTGACATTTACAGTCTTATGTTTCCACAGATGATACACATCGCCTGTGTTTGTGCTGGACACAACGCCAGTAGAGATGTGGTCACACTTGTCAAATCTGTCCTCTTTCACAGGTGAGACAGTTGAGCAACATTCCTTTTTTTTTAAAGACAGAAAGAAAGAAATAACGAGTCTCTAAAAATGTTTTGTTGTTTTTTGTCCCCTTATCTGTCAAGTGTTCATTAGAGCTGTGATGTAATAAAAGTGCATCAAGTGGTGCAATCAGTACCACAAAACCCATCAATACCCTTGTTTAATCAAAAAAGACTTTAAAGCAGTCAAGTGTGGGCACTAATAAAACAGGACCATGCATGTAAAGGGCAGATCAAAAAGCTGAGACATGCAATTATACAGTACGCTGTTAGAGTTGCAACGATGCAAACTCCGTCCATACTTACTGTAGTGGTGGTAGGTGTGTTCATGGATGGGGAAGAGAGAGGTTGGGTAGGTGTTCAGCAGTCTGACAGCCTGGGGATACAGTCTGTTGTAGTGAAGGGATTTATGGTTCTTGGAAGGGAGCCGGATCTAAAAAGAACCGTTCCTTTCAAGGATCCGTTAAAAAGACTAGCTAGTTGTTATACAGTATTTTTATGTCACTCTATTTGTGGGATTTATTTAGAAATATTGACTATAGTTTTATTTATTTTTTTGTCTTGTCATTGTAAAAAATTCTTACGGTGGTGCCATATCCCCATACTTTGACAGTGACGTCACTATTTTTTAATTTTGCCTCACCTAAAAAATGTTGTAACACAAAAACATTTTGACAATACAAAAAAAAATACAGAAATAAGTAAAAATTCAAAATATAAAAAAGTATAAACAAAACTGGAATAGCAATTAGGACATATTAAAAATGTAAATTCCAAATTGTACTGCTGTACCTGGCGTGTTTTCGCTTGAACTATTTTACATATCCTCATCAGAACAATGAACCAAAGAAGTGAATCCAAAAGTGAATTTGTTTCCTATGATTCTGACTCACGTTGTAGTCCAGTCCAGTCCAGTTGCTCGTATGCGTTGGCAATTGTTGACGCTCATAAAAACTAGAGATTGACTGATGTTTTTTTCATAGTCAATACCGATTGTTAGTAGTCAAGGAGGCCAATAACCAATATTCATTTGAAGTATAAGGTATTTAAACATGAATAGTTTACCTCAGTAAACAGCGGACAAGGCTTTAATTAGTTTTTTCCAACATTATTTTTGAGGAAACGTCGGACCATTAGCAACATAATGTGGTGCAATATTGTTGTTAATTTAGCACCAAACACCATCACTTATTACTTAAGTCTAATGCTGCAGGTCAAAAGAGCATCAACATTTGCATTTGAAAATATGGGAAATCTCTTCATAAAAGTGGTAAAAATACGGGATTTTTCTACATTACAATAACTTGCCATTTACTCAATTGTAAAGTTTCCTCTTGAGGAACTCTGAAATGTTGCAAACATTTAAATAAAAACAATTTAGGCGAGACGTTTTTCAAGCTGGCTAACATATAATTTCTTCCTTGGTGCTTAAGAGCGTCTGAGAATGCTTCCTCTTTACTTATATAACACATCTCCTATTTGTCAAGATACAAGTCTGGATTTTTGACAGATCTTTTCTGTAATTTTCATGTCTATCCAACTCTGTAGCATTGTTATTTAATGGAATCACGTCACGTGAAACTTCCTGCGCTCCTTTAATGAGCCCACGCTCCAAATGCTGTGGACTGAGGCAGATCTTGCAGTAGCAAAAACAAACAAAACGGAACCGGTAAAGAAGGAAAAAAAAAACTGGTTTTCCAAGCAAAAAAAATGGAAGTTTTGAAAGCTAAGTGGAAGAGCTATACCAAGAGCAAGCGACCAACAGTGTTCGAGGAAGAGAAAGGGAGGGGTGGGCATAGTCGTGTGAGCCCTGCAGTGAAAAAAAAGGGTATTCTGCTTGAGCAGTGGTTATAACTATCTACTTCCCTCATCATCTATCTTTTTAAATACTAAATACTGGTATCATATTGGTATACATTCTATCTGCTGATGTAGTTCTGTTGTATTTGTAAAAAAAAGACTGATATTGATAAAATAAAAGAGGCCGATGCGGATATATGTCAAAATGCCAAATATCAACGCCAATTATCGGCCTGACCGATAATCAGTCGATCTCTGATAAAAAACATAATTACCGTAATTTCCGGACTATAAGCCGCTACTTTTTCCCCTCGTTCTGGTCCCTGCGGCTTATACAAGGGTGCGGCTTATTTACGGCCTGTTCTTCTCCGACACCGACGAAGAGGATTTCGGTGGTTTTAGTACGCAGGAGGAAGACGATGACACAATGATTAAAGACTGACTTTTCATATACCGGTAGGCTGGTTATTTTGATAACGTACAGGTGAGCACTTTGTATTACTTTGCACCGTTGTATTATTTGTACTCTGCACGAATGCTGTTCGCCATGTCAAAGATGTGAAAGTTTGATTGAATGATTGAAAGATTTATTGTTAATAAATGGGACGCTTTGCGTTCCCAAACAGTCATCTCTGTCCCGACAATCCCCTCCGTGGTAGCAGGAACCCCTATATACTACGGTAATTACACATCAAAACCCTGCGGCTTATAGTCGGGTGCGGCTTATATATGGAGCAATCTGTATGTTCCCCTAAATTTAGCTGGTGCGGCTTATAGTCAGGTGCGGCTTATAGTCCGGAAATTACGGTATATACAAATGGCTCCCAAATCGAGGGCCTGCAACTGCAAATCGTTGCAGAAAGAAACAACCGTTCAAAAGACACGATTCATTAGCAAACGTCACATCTCTGTAGCTGTTGGCCAGTCTGGTTTTTCTGGCAAGCATAGACTTGTATGTTCTACCTGAGGACAGCTGGTGGAAGAGGTGATAAACGGGGTGATACTGATCACAAAGGATGTTGTACGGAAGAATCGAGATCCCGTTTCTCTCTCGCCCTGTACTCTGGAGGAATTGTCTAAGCTCGAGAAGAGAGTGGCCACTACCAAACAGTCGTCATTTCAAAAAACAGAAAAGGAAAAAATACACATCAAAGAGACGCCATCTTGCCATCTTATGTCTTTAGCTTCCTTAGGCAGTGTAGGCGATGTTGGCGCTTTCCATCTGTCGTGGTGGTGTTTATGCCCCAGGACACGTCCACTGTCATCGTCACACCCCAAAAAGTTTTTCATCCTTTCCACCTCCTCTCTGCCAATAGACAGTAAAGGGTGGTTACGGTGTCCAGTTTTGCAAAAGTACACTATATTTTCCTTGGTCTTCTTGATCTTTAGGATCAAGTTATTGATTGCACAAGGGACATGCAGTCAGGGGAGGCAAATATTTAAAGTAAAAAAAGACTAATAAAAACATAAAATAAAATATTTATATTTGACCATTAAGTTTTCTTATAAATGTATTTCTTCTATGATTACAATCTGTTTTTCTGAAGTAAAAATCTCAAAATGTGCACATTTCCTCATCAAATAAAGAGCGTAACCCAATATAAGTCTGCCTGGTCCACTGCTGATCGGCTATCCTGCCTGCTAAGATGAGGCTGAGAGGCAAAGAGCGTGGCTTACTGGCTGTTGTTTTTGTCAGCATGTCGCCAATATAATGTTTGCAGAAACATTTTTACACCATGACTTCCCATTTTCTACAGTGTAAAACATATTTAATGTACGTGTGACATCATTATTCTTCCTAATCGGATGATAAATACAGAAAAATCCTACTGAGAGTTGCTGTAGTACTCTGACTCACCACACTGTCAATGCCCCATGAGTCCAGTTACTGTGCTTCAGTTCTCCATGCTGTTTCATCATTGCTGCCGATGAGTCTGATCACTGTAGTGTCGTCAGCAAAGTTGACAACCAAATTTGAAGAAAAAATGGCACAGCAGTCATGTGTGAAAAGAGTGTTGGGCGTGTAAAGAGTTTGATAGCTGTGCACATACCTTTGGCGTTAATAGAAAGGGTGGAGGAAGTGTGCCCACCAACTCTCACAAACTGTGTGCGATTGTTAAAAGTCCACAATCAAATTTATTGGTTAGTCCAAAGTCGTGTACTGTATTTTGATACGGAGTCTTTAAGGCCGGATTGTTTTAAGAGCCGACCCAAGATCAATGAAAAGCATCCCTGCGTAGGTGTTCTTCAGCTCCGGGTGTTGCTATGGACCATGGAGTGCATACTGTGTGCACTCCAGTAAGTCCACAGGTTTTATAATCCTTAAACAGGTATTCACAACTTTAAAACCAATTGTAAAATATTTACAGAACATAGTTTGACGTTAGAAACGCTATTTCTTTTGTGTTAACTAGTTTGTTTTTTTATTTTGTGCAAACTGAATAATATTTAGATGTGATCAGGGATTGTTTCTTTTGTCTCAATTTTCTAGGAGAAACCCTCTTCACTTCCATTTTATCACCGATGCTGTGGCCAACCAAATTCTGAGTTCTCTATTTCAGTCATGGATGGTCCCTTCTTTGCAAGTTAGTTTCTACGATGCAGATAAACTCAAGGTAAGAACCGATTAAGCACTTAACCTGATACCTCAACCCCCCGTTAAGAAAGCTGATGTCTAAAGATGCTCTAGGATACATAATTGTTTTTTAACGAGCAATGTGTGCGTGGATTGTGTCTACAGGGTGGGGGAGGGCACTGGTCGCATAGGTCTGGGTATGACCGTGTGACTATGTAACAGGATGTATTGTAGGACCTGCATTCACTTGCGTCAAGTGAGTAAACAGAGCAGACGACAGGTCACACAAGACTTCTACTGGATGCGGAATGGCGGACCCTCTGTGAATAGCGGCGTCACGCCACAGCTATGTGCTAAATATATGCAGAGCTTATGTTTTTGCTGGTGGATCAATTTTGCTAAAATCTGCTCGTGTGGGACAGGATGTCAGCCACACAAAATGAACTATAGTTTTACTTTACACAAGTCAAGTCAGTGCCGTCACAGACGCCGTTACGTTTCTCAAATGGGCAGGACCAAGTTAATTTGCTTCTGCTCCTTTGGAAGGACAGAATAAAATGTTTGTAGTTGCCTTATTACAACTCCCCTTATCACGTGATTTTGGACAGATTCATGAAATCTCGTAAAACTCTGCACTATTTCGTTGCCCGGCGGAGCCGCAACAGTGTGCATCATGGGGATTGACGGATGGCGAACGACGGAAATGTTTTGTGGCGGAGACGTTTAGCAGCCGTTTCGCATCCAGTGGAAATCCCGGGTTATAAATGTTTTTAGCTTTATTATATGTCATATCGCTTTGTTATACTCTATACCACTCTACAGTATCCCAAAAAAGTCAGTATTATTCCATTGCATCTGTTTAAAGAGAGAACCAGTCTTATTAAATCAACTTTAAATGCACGCTAGAGTCAGTATCTTTGTGAACGGCATCATTCAAACCAAGAATTTTGCTCACAACATTAAGTAAACAAAACCGGCTTACAATGAAATAGTCATGCCAGCTATCAACAAGGTACTCACAGGACTACAGCCGGTGAACAAGGAGCCACTGCAAAAACACACACACCACCGTCAGTCACCTGGGAACAGGCAAAGAGTGGGTCAGGACCCAATGCGGGGTTGCATAGAGGTGTCAGAGAAGCAGCAGGGGAGAAATTAATCATTTGTATCTACACTCTATTATTTATGTTAGACCAATACAAAATCCTGCAGCTAGCTGGCAGCAGTGCTAAATCTAATCAACTGTTCTACTCAGTAGAAGTAGTAAGTACACAGGAACACATTTGCACAGAGCCAACAGTGGTGGAAAGATGCAGAAGTTTGTTACAAATGAAAAGGAAAAAGGAGGAGTCTTCAGGAGCAAGGAAAACAAGTGCCGATAACCAGAATAAAAAGACCTGGAAGTACAGTACAACAAAGCATACATTGCCTTTGGATTTATAGGGATGAGGAAATGAGGAAAGAGGTGTGTGTTTGACGCCAGCCTTCTACCCTTTGCAACATTCTCTCTATGTGAGATGGATTTATCTACTGTTGCTGCAATAAAAAAACACAGATACCCGTTTAACATTGAGCAAGATTTAGGAGAAGCAAAATCAAGTTTGAAGTCCAGATTTAAATATATATTACCCCGAACGGGACAAGCGGTAGAAAATGGATGGATAGATGGATGGATGGATGGATGGGACAAGCGGTAGAAAATGGATGGATGGATATATATATATATATATATATATATATATATATATATATATATATATATATATATATATATATATATATATATATATATATATATATATATATATATATATATATATATATGTGTGTATATATATATATGTGTGTATATATATTTTTGTTGTTGTTGTTGTAAGAACTACAATATGAAACATGTTTTCAGTTAGTTCACCTTTTTTTGTTAAGTACATAACTCCACATGTGTTCATTCATAGTTTTGATGCCTTCAGTGACAATCTACAATGTAAATAGTCATGAAAATAAAGAAAACGCATTGAATGAGAAGGTGTGTCCAAACTTTTGTCCTGTACTATATATATCTATCTATAGATATTTATCTATATATATCGATATATATATATATATCTATAGATATATATTCATATACAGATATAGATATTTATCTATATATAGCTATATAGATATACAGTATATATACATATATGTATATATATATATATATATATATATATATATATATATATATATATATATATATATATATATATATATATATATATATATATATATATATATATATATATATATATATATATATATAAATATATATATATATATATATATATGTATATATATATATATGTGTATATATATATATATATATGTGTATGTATATATATATGCATATATATATAGATAAATATCTATATCTATATATAGATATATATTAGGGCTGTGAATCTTTGGGTGTCCCACGATTTGATTCAATATCGATTCTTGGGGTCACGATTCGATTCAAAATCGATTTTTTTCAATTCAACACGATTCTCGATTCAAAAACGATTTTTTTCCCGATTCAAAACGATTCTCTATTCATTCAATACATAGGATTTCAGCAGGATCTACCCCAGTCTGCTGACATGCAAGCAGAGTAGTAGATTTTTGTAAAAAGCTTTTATAATTGTAAAGGACAATGTTTTATCAACTGATTGCAATAATATAAATTTGTTTTAACTATTAAATGAACCAAAAATATGAATTATTTTATCTTTGTGAAAATTTTGGACACAGTGTGTTGTCAAGCTTATGAGATGCGATGCAAGTGTAAGCCACTGTGACACTATTGTTCTTTTTTTTAATTTTTATAAATGTCTAATGATAATGTCAATGAGGGATTTTTAATCACTGCTATGTTGAAATTGTAACTAATATTGATACTGTTGTTGATAATATTAATTTTTGTTTCACTACTTTTGGTTTGTTCTGTGTCGTGTTTGTGTCTCCTCTCAATTGCTCTGTTTATTGCAGTTCTGAGTGTTGCTGGGTCTGGTTTGGTTTTGGAATTGGATTGCATTGTTATGGTATTGCTGTGTATTGTTTTGTTGGATTGATTAATTAAAATTTTTAAAAAAAAAATAAATAAATAAATACAAAAAAAAATAGATTTAAAAAAAAAAGAGAATCGATTCTGAATCGCACAACGTGAGAACCGCGATTCGAATTCGAATTCATTTTTTCCCACACCCCTAATATATATATATATATATCAATGTTTACAGTTTTAAAATCTTTTTAACGTCAATGTGTTAGCTGTATAAAAAAAATGCACAACCCAATTATTCACTGTTTTTTTGTGTATTAAGAATCACACAGACTGTTACAAATGTACCTAATAAACTTACAGTAAATTGATAATTGGTTTAATGTTTGCCACCAACAGCGTAGATGTTCAAGGGTTTTAAAAAAATAATATGGAAAAGTTGTGTGGGCTGTAGTTTAAATCTCAATAGGTCGTAGTTTGCCAATGTGTGGTGTAGCCTTTAAATTTTTGTGTTGAATACCTGAATCTGTGTTAGAAACGATACAGTGAGTTATCTTTTCTTACTGGTACTTTATTTGATGCTCTTATAATGAGATCCATCCATTACAAGAGCAGTTTCAAACTTCCTACATGCTAATGTTCTATTTCACTTCATACTGTAACAGAGATGTTTATTATCTCTGCCAGTAGGTATATGTAATCGCCGAGGTTTGTTTGTCCGTCTGTTAGTTTCTGAAAGTTTCCAGAAAAATCTGCCCATATGGAGCAAGTTTTTAGAATTTGGGGGTAATCCATATCATTTCTAGTAAGTAACCTTACGTTTATGTTATTAGGCTCGACATGTGTGTGTATGCTAGTGCTCCTGCCTCCACCCACAGAGACAAAGAGGGTATATAATTTACAAGAGGGTTCACTCTATTTAGTTAATTCCGCTATATAACACAAAAAGTGAACCCTTTTGCTGCTTGTTGAAAGAAACAAACAAACAAATAAAACACACAGGTATAGTTAGCAGCATAACTCAAAAAGCAATGGGCAGATTTTAATGAACCGAAATAGCAGCACTGTTGGTTAAAAGTAATAAATGTCGGTTTTGATTACTTTTCTATCAATTGCCACACCCTAATGCAGGGGTGGGCAATTAATTTTCACCGGGGGCCGCATAAGCAACCCGAGCACTGCTGGAGGGCCACACGACAATATTTCAATTAAATTTTGCTCAATATTATTTTTGATATACCATAAGATAGATAATAATGATGATAATAATTAATAATAATAATAATAATTTCATTTAACCTAACTTAACTTTATACAAAAGCAGATTGCTTTTTAAGGTCACTTTATCCTGCATTATCCAACATTTTTCCCCATCAGATTTGGACAACCATCTGTTGTTAAAAATAGTTTTTAATCATATCTATTCTATATTGTTTTTTATATTGGTTTTATATGTAATTGTTTTTTTCTTTTTATTCAGTCATTGGTGGAGCTAAGGATAATATTTGAATATTGTTTGTAATATTGTTGTGCAGCACTTTGGAAACATTTTGTTGTTTAAATGTGCTATATAAATAAAGTGGATTGGATTGTCACACCTGCCAGCTTGTCCCAACACGCATTTACCTCTGTGAACAAGTCATTACCTGTGGTTGTCTCTTTAATTGACTGCATCAGAGCTCTCATCCAAAGTTAGCGAAAAACAGTCCTGTCTCCGGGCATTATCAGCGCAACAAAGTCCAATAAGCACTCCTTAATAAACTCTCCGTCAGAAAACGCCTTACTTTTTCTGGCGCTTTTGTGAGAAATGACGAAACTTGTCCTGACGGCTGCATCTCTGGGGGTGTGAAATATGGCACAAAGTCCTTGTTGGGTTTGCAGTTTTACCATCAACGCATCAGCCTCCCTTGCGCGCGCTTCATCAGACACATCCCGGTATTTTCCCTCGTGTTTCTTCGTGTAGTGGCGATTAAAATGATATTTAAACACAGCAACCTGTGTACCACACATTAAGCACACGGCTTTACCATTAATTTATGTAAAGAAATACTTGGCAGTCCATCTCTTGTTGGAAACACGCCATTCCTCATCAACTTTTCTTTTTTTAGCGTCTCATCACTTGTCTCTATGCACCTTCCCTCACAGGTTCCCTCCGGACATACGGCATAAATAACACATTTCAAAATAAAAGCAGCACAGTTGTATTGCGCGCACGACATAGATGTTTTTTAAACTTTATTTTGTAATTTGTAATTGCGCCGTTCAATTCACTCACAATCGCACACGCGCATACGTCCACACGGAAGTAATACAAATAACGCTTTTCAAAACAAAAGCAGCACTGTTGTATTGCACACTCGACATAGATACTTTTTTAAATTTATTTTGTAATTTATGATTGGCCTCACGCGGGCCGGACAGGGATGCGCAAAGGGCCGGATGCGGCCCGCGGGCCGTACAATGCCCAGGTCTGCCCTAATGTGTAGTGTTCTGTATGGCAGAGGACCTAAAGCAACCAAATAACATTTTTGTCTTGTGTCAGTCGGAGGTGTCATGGATACCAAACAAGCATTACTCAGGTATATACGGCCTGATGAAGCTGACGCTAACCAAAGCCCTTCCACCTGACCTGTCGAAGATCATCGTTCTGGACACAGACATTACCTTTGCCACAGATATTGCTGAACTCTGGGGTGTTTTCAGAAAGTTCACAGGTAAGATAATTTCTTTTATACACATAGAACAGTACTTGTATCGACAGAAAGTGTTGAAATAATGAATGTAAATGTTCTCAGTTGAGAGGATTTGTTAATTTAAACTGATCAAAAGGCACAGGCAATACTGCAACATTTGGTTTTGAGTGTGCATTAAATAACGGCGTAACAGAAGCCATTACTTTTTTTTATAGTAACAAATAATATAATTACTAGTTTTAATTGTATGCAATATTACCTGTAGAGAAATGTGGCACGCTAATAGATTCTCATGAATTCAATCTCAAATCTTTGATTTTTCCAAGACAGGCCTACTAGTAGCTGTTACTTTTTTGTGATCACTGTGATTGAACAACGACACAAAACTTGAAGTCACGAGTATTTGGAACCAAAACATATAGTATTGGGCTTCAAGATGAAATCAACTATAAAGCTTTAGGAATTATTAGTACAGTGATAACTCATCTTACAAGCTCAATTCATTGACTATTAAAAAAAAAAAAAAAAAAAAAAAAAAAAACAGATTTCCTGGTATTGTACCAAAATAACTGATTGTGAGAATATGAAATATTTTAAAGCAAATCCTCCATGAATTACATTAAAACTAATAGTCATTTCATGACAAAAATACATATTTTATGGCCCTTTTAATTATCAAAAAAATATATATATTTAATGTAATTTTTATCTAATGACTATATGTACAGTTTTGAAGCCATTTTTAGCCGTATTGAAAGGCAACCTTACAGAAAGAAACACAAATTAATTGGTCAGTAACTTGGGCTGCAACTAAAGATTATTTTAATAGTCGACTAGTCAGCGATTATTTTTTTGATTAGTCGACAAGGCAAACGATTATTAATATTAAAGAGTTGTAATCATTTGTAAAAGTTGTGCAGACAGAATTAAAAAAGATGAAGCAGTCATATTTTTTGTGTGACAAATGCTTGGTTTGGATCCATAGATATTCTGATGTTCTTCATTGTTGGCCTTGTTTATTCCCAGACAAACAGGTTATTGGTCTGGTGGAGAACCAGAGTGATTGGTACCTGGGAAACCTGTGGAAAAATCACAAACCCTGGCCTGCACTTGGCCGAGGCTTCAACACAGGTAGCATCCTGACATGAGATGACAGTATGTACAGCATGTATCTCCAATGCTGCACACTGGCAGATGATGAAAGTAATTCAAGTCATATTTATATTATAACATTAGGTGTCATTCTCCTGTACTTGGAGAGATTGCGGCGAATCAAATGGGAGCAGATGTGGCGTCTGACAGCAGAGAAAGAGTTAATGAACATGCTCAGTACATCGCTGGCGGATCAAGTGAGAACAAACTGAAAAAATAATGTCTCATACAGTGGTACCTCAACTTACGAGCTCAATTGGTTTAAAGACAAAGCTTGTAACTCAAACACATGTACCTCAAATCAGTGTCCCCGAGTGAAATAATTGAAATCAATTGAAATTCATTAAAACACACCACAATTGCAACATGTGACATGTCTTTTAAAAAGAAAAACTAACTGTTTAGACAAATACTGTATGAAAAACAATACAACAGAATGTAATACCAACAACTACAGTAGTTTTCTGAAGTAATGTAATACCAATGTACAATACGGCGACAGTTCACCCTCACCATGCCTGGACTGCTTTGTCATGGTGCAAGAAGTGCCGCTCTAAAAGCTGGTTGTTTATACTTAGGAGAGCAAACTTCAACAATATCTCCTGAAGCTGCTTCCCTGTCAAACACACCATCAGCAGCTTCTCCATATTTTCATGGACAATTGTTCTCCATTTTAGATAGTAAACGCATATGGCTGTCTTAAAAGCTGGATCCTGCTTCAGTTTGGTACACTAGCAGTGCCACACTCCAAATGCCCCGCCAAGTCTGCTACACACTTGATTAGGTTTTTAATGAGTTATCTATTCAAGTTAATGAATATAGTCTTCTTCTTCTCAGCACTGTCCTTCTCACTTACTCTCTTTGTAAACTATGTTTTTTAACATTGCTATGCCAATCTCTAGCTATAAGCTATTACCAGATGGCTTGAGAAGGATCTTATAAGGTTCATTTTGGCCCATTTGCTATGCCACCTGGCGGGAGGGAGGCTAGTAACAAAAATGTATGCTCGCAACTTAAATTACTGTATAACTGAAAGCCGAGAGACAGTCGTATCTCAAAATACTCATAAGTTGATGTTCCACTGTTTTCAGGCAAACACAAACACCGATATTTTTAAAAATACATATTTTTCCACTCCAGTGTTGAAAACATCAGTGGCCTAGTGGTTAGTGTCCGCCCTGAGATCGGTAGGTTGGAGTTCAAATCCCAGCCGAGTCATACCAAAGACTATAAAAATGGGACCCATAACCTCCCTGCTTGGCACTCAGCAACAAAGGGTTGGAGTTGGGGGTTAAATCACCAAAATGATTCCCGGGCGCGGCGCCGCTGCTGCCCACTGCTCCCCAAGGGGATGGGACAAATGCAGAGGACAAATTTCGCCACATCTAGTGTGTGTGTGACAATCATTGGTACTTTAATCTTAATCTTAATTTATATGGTCTGAGTTTCTCAAAAACTGTTTTAATCTCCTTATTTTTACACAAAATGCCAAAACACACACAAATATTATTTTAAAAATAACTGTGTTGGTGTGGACATATCGCCACAGTTTGACGGTAAAGTAAAATAATAAGTAAAAGCTTCTTATTCTTTTTAGGACATCTTCAATGCCTTCATAAAGCAGAACCCAGTCTTGGTCCATCAGTTGCCCTGCTTCTGGAACGTTCAGCTGTCTGATCACACACGATCTGAACTCTGCTACACTGATGTTTCTGACCTCAAGGTACGCTTCAACTATGTTTCAGTCATAGCCAACCCCTCAGGTCACAATTATCGCAAATATTAACCTCTACCGGGAGGTTACGTAAACGTGTGGATAGTTAGTTATAAAGCAACATAGCTCAAAATATGGGTGGATTTTGATGAAACTTTCAGGAAATTTAAAAACGAGATAAGAACCAACTGATTGGATTTTGGGGGTGCTGCATCATGATCTGACAAACATGCTGCCTATGTGGGTTGTGTTGATAAGTCCTGTTTTTCTAAGCCAACATTTTTTTTTTGTCCCGAAAGGTGCTTGTACATTTTGTGAGTAACGGGATGGGATTTTTTTGGGCTTGTTTTTGACAGTGTGGTTGCTTATTTACACTTGCTTTTTTGTCCCCACTATAAAGCAAAACATGTGTGCGCTGGTATTGAGTTTATCCTTTCTACACGTTTCCTGATAATCACACACCTGGTCGACTTGACATGGCCCCAAACACACTCATCCAAATTACATAATTGCAACTTTGCCAGAACCCAGACTGACGGAGAAACGGATGATGCAATAAAGTGACAATAAAATGCTCTCACTGCGGAAAAATGTCATACATACATATATACTGTATATATTCAATCTGCCAGAAAACATTTATTTTGGTAGAAATGTCACAGAATAAAATTACAAATTATATTTGACAAACCATGATCGTATTGTAAGATGATTTTTCGTTATTTTGAAAAATAGCGCTATTATTGTCAAGCCGGACGCGTGTGATTGGTATGAGAAAAGACTTGACATATTTTGACGAAAGTCTCAGAATAAAGTGACTTTAGACTTCCTTGCTACCGTCTTTTTTTCTACCATGCTTTTATTCCATCTTAATAAAGCAGTTCAAATAACAATCTACATTTTATATTTTCCACTGCAATCAAATGTAATGTAAACACAGATGTGAAGCTCCTCAACAAGCAGCAAAGGGCACAAGCAGAAAAGGGCGCAAGCAGCGTTCGCTCCAATGATGCCGTCTCACGGCCATTAAAGATAAAATTGTCTTGTCTTGTCCTTAGAACAACTTGTCATGGCTTTGGACCTGAGACTTCTATAATGTCTCACTTTCTTTGTGCATTTTTTACCCGGTTGAGGCTCCCCAGTAACTGGATGGCATCACATTTCCTCAATCTACAGAACAGGCCGAGGGTGAAAAAGGAGTCATGATGATTGTAGCTTTGTCGTGATGGGTTTGAGGAGATTAGTGTTTGAGGAGCGGAAGTTGCAGGTAGGGGATTGAGGGGAAACTAGGTCCTTGAGGTAGGAGGGGGTGTTGCCGTAGATGCATTGGTGAGTGAGCAGGTTGATCTTAAATTGGGAGCCAGTGGAGTGATTTGAGAATAGGTGTGATATGATCATGCTTGCGCACTCTCGTCAGGATCCTCGCTGCGCTGTTTTGAATGTACTGGAGCTTTTTGATGCTCTTTTTGGGGACCCTGACGAGAAGTGTGTTGCAGTAATCAAGCCTGGAGGAGATAAAGGCATGGACGAGTCTTTCAGTGTCGGCTGGGGTGAGTGAGGGGCGGAGTCTTGAGATGTTGCGGAGGTGAAAGATAGAGGTTTTGCACAGATGGTTGATGTGGGCTTCAAAGTTCAGGGGAGGGTCCATTTTCACTCCCAGGTTGGTGACAACTGGGGAGAGTGTCAGGTCCTGTCCAGAGAAGGTGATGCTGGTTATGGGGCATGCTGGTTATGGGGCATGCGTTGATCTGGTGTGGGGTGCCTATTTTCATGACCACTGTATTTGAGCTATTGAGCTGCAGGAAGTTGATGCTCATCCATGCCTTTATCTCCTCCAGGCGGGTGGTGAGAATGGAGAGGGGCATTGGAGATGAGGGTGAGGTTTGCATTGTTTGCAGGCAGAGCTGCGTATCATCAGCATAGCAATGGAAGGAAATTCCATGCCTACTGATGATACGGCCAAGGGGTAGCAGATACAAGGTGAACAGGGTGGGGCCGAGGACAGATCCCTGGGGTACCCCGTAGGTGACAGGCAGGGTGCGCGAATGTGAACCTCCCAGAGAGACATATTCTGACCGACCGGAGATGTAGGACTTGAACCACTGTAGTGCTGTATTGTTGAGACCGATGGTGGATTGAAGGCGACTGATTAGGATGTTGTGGTCGACAGTGTCAAATGCGGCTGTAAGGTCCAGTAGGATTAACAGAGAGGGGGAGCCGGCGTCCGCCGCCATCAGGAGGTCGTTAGTGACCCTGACCAGGGTGGTTTCTGTACTATGGGCAGAACGGAAACCAGATTGAAATTTTTCGCTGATGTTGTTGAGTTTGAGATGAGTTTGAAGCTGTGAGGAGACTACTTTCTCCAGTATTTTAGAGAGGAATGGTAGGTTTGAGATGGGCCAGTAGTTGGAGAGGGTGTCTGGGTCAAGGGAGGGTTTTTTAAGAAGAGGGGTGAGGATGGCGGTCTTAAGAGCTGATGGAATGTGGCCGGCCTGAAAGGAGAGGTTGATGATGTTGGTGATCAGGGGGCTTATTGTACAGATGTTGGTTTTGACTAGGGTGGTGGTGGTGGGCACAGGTAGAGGGCTTCATTCCTCTGACAATGTCCTCGATCTCTTGCTGTGTAATGCTGGTGAAAGATGAGAGGGGGTTAGGGATCAGAGGCAGTGGGACGATGGTTGGGACAATTTGAGTGACGGGGCCAGAAAGAAGGGAGCGGATGTTGTCTACCTTAGTTCTGAAGAACTCAAGGTAGGTGTTTCATTGATCAGCTGTTGTGTTATGGTGTTTGGAGGTTTGTGGTTGCAGAAAGTGGTTGACGGTGGAGAAGAGTGTTTTAGAGTTGCCAGGGTTTTTGTTGATTATGTTGGAGTAAAATTGTGACTGTGCCTCCCGAGAGATCTTGCATAGGCCTTTTGATGTTCCCTAAAGGCCTGTCTGTGGACAGTTAGCCCAGTGGAGTTTCGCCGCCGCTCCAGAGCCCGCCCGGCCGTCTTCATTTTCCTCAGCTCGGGTGTGAACCAGGGGGCTGAGTGTGAGAAGGTGACTGTACGGGTTTTAACAGGGGCGTGGAGGTCGAGGAGGTTTTTCAAATTGGTGTTGTAGTGGTCGACTGCATCGCTCAAGGATGGGGGGATTGCAGCAGAGAGGAGTTCCAGGTCGAAGGTGAAAGTGGCTGGGTTTATGTTTTTAAAATTACGGAAATTGATTTGGCGTTTGGGCTTGGTATGAGAGGTAGGGAACGGTAGCTCCATGGAAATGACCTTGTGGTCAGACACGCCCAGTGAGTAGGCGACCAGATTATTGATGGGAATGTAGTCTGATGACCAGGTCAAGAGTGTGTCCCCTGCTGTGTGTGGGGGTATCCACATGTTGAGTGAGGTCCAGAGAGTCCAGGAGTTATAGGAAATCAGATGCAAATTGGCAGGATGGGTTGTCCACATTAATGTTTATGTCTCCCAGAATTATGACATTTGTGGATATTGAGCAGAGGGTGGTGAGGAGGTCAGAAACTTCGGAGATGAAAGTTGTGTTTTGTTTGGGTGGTCGGTAAATGAGGAGCAGGGTCATGGAAAAGGGAGGTTTACAGTTGAATGCAAAGCATTCGAAAGTGGACAACGGTGGCAGGAGGACAGGGGACATTTCCAGGTGGTCCTTGTGGAGAATAACTATGCCAACACCACGCCCCGTGCTGTGGGCCTTCTCCAGGTATTCATAGCCAGGAGGGCATGCATGGTTTAGGTTGATAAAGTCCTCTGATTTGTGCCAGGTTTCAGTGAGACACATTAGGTTTAGTCCCTTGTCGAGGATGTGAGCATGACTGAGTGCTGTTTTGTCAGTGAGAGATTGAACATTAAAAAGTTCAATTTTGAGTAATGGCGAGGGAGTAAATCTCTGGAGAGGGCGAAGTAGATTGAGATCCACTCCACGTTTATTTTGCAGCCTGGTAAGTAGAAGCCTCACGGTGTGAGCAGTGGAATCCACTCCAGTGACTGGAAGCTTCACAGTCTGATCCACTCCATGTTTTCCGCGTAACTTGTAGTTGCGTGGTCTCGCGTCATTTCCGGGGTTGCTACATGGTCCCATGTTACCGGCGAATGTGTTGAATGGGCAGGATGTACACTGAAAACAGGATTGGTCCTAGGATTGAACCCTGAGGGACACCACAGGATTAGGGAGCATAGGCCAAAGTCAAATCATCAATTTGGATGTTAAACGTTCTGTTTGTCAGATATGACCTGAACCATTTCAAGGGTGTGCCTTTTAAACCCACACATTGTTCTAAGCGACTGATGAGAGTTGTGTGATCCACTGTGTCGAATGCAGCAGATTCAGTGGATATTAAAAGGTCGTTAAAGACCCTTAAAAGTGCAGATTCGGTGCTATGAAAGGGTTTAAAACCGGACTGAAAAACATCAAGAATAGCGTGCAAATCAAGATAAGACTGTAATTGTAGGAGCACAGGTGTATAACATTACTTTTCTCTGGGGTGGTGGGAATATATTTTGGGGACAGCTGTCGACAAGTGGCCACCATAGACAGGTGGCCGCTAACACAGGTTTGACTGTATATATATTATTTATTTCAGGTAATCCACTGGAATTCTCCAAAGAAGCTCCGTGTGAAGAACAAGCATGTGGAGTTTTTTAGGAACCTTTACTTGACCTTCCTGGAGTATGACGGAAACTTGCTGCGACGAGAGCTGTTTGGCTGCTGGAGTCAGGCCTGCCTTGAGAGCATACAAGTAAGTAGTACTCACAGTAGTACAGATGGCCTACTGTTAGCAAATGATACGAAATGTTTCTGGTGCTTAGTTGGTAAGGATGGAAATTGTTAAGATATTTCCAGTTCCGATTCCACTTTTCGCTTAACGATTCGGTTCCTTAACGGTTCTGTTATTGATTCTTATTTGAAAAAAAGAAAACAAAAAATACCATCAATTTTGTTCTGTTTCGAGGTAACACAACCTTCCAAGGCCAACAGTGAGGGTCTTAAGAGGCACATATTGCATAGGGAAAAAAAACTTTAGAAAATAAACATCATAAATTCCTTTGTAGAATTTAACAAAATAAAACATATGTGTACATTTCACAAGAATATAACATTTAGTAAAAAAATTTAAGCTTTGAGGAATCTTTTCATTTCCCTCAAAAATATACTGAATGAAACTCAAAATATACTGTAACAATGCTTTGTTTAGATTTACAAGGTGAAACTAACTAATAACATGCAACTCAAAATATTTTAAGCCTTCTTTTGATTTAATTTTGATGATTATGGCCTTGAATTGAAAATGTCAGTAAATGTGGGGTCTTCAATAACTGTAATTATAATAAATAAAGGCTTGACATATCTCATTTTGCACGTAATGAGTTAACATCACGTATTAGTTTCACATTTAGATTTGTTGGTTTGCTGACATGAATGGACTTTGGCACGATATTCTATCCATCAATCCATCCATTTTCTACCGCTTGTCCCTTTTGGGGTTGCGGGGGGTGCTGGAGCCTACTCAGCTGCATCCGGGCGGAAGGCGGGGTAAAGTCGCCACCTCATATACAACACAGATAGACAGACAACATTCACACTCACATTCACACACTAGGCCAATTTAGTGTTGCCAATCAACCTATCCCCAGGTGCATGTCTTTGGAGGTGGGAGGAAGCCGGAGTACCCGGAGGGAAACCCGCGCAGTCACGGGGAGAACATGCAAACTCCACGCAGAAAGATCCAGAGCCCGGGATTGAACTCAGGACTACTCAGGACCTTCGTATTGTGAGGCACATGCACTAACCCAGGGGTCGGCAACCCGCGGCTCCGGAGCCGCGTGCGGCTCTTTGACCACTCTGATGCGGCTCAGCTGCATACTTGCCGACCCTCCCGGGAGGCTTGCGGATTTCAGTGCCTCTCCCGGAAATCTCCTGGGGCAAACATTCTCAGATTTTCACCCGGACAATGATATTGAGGGCGTGCCGTGATGGCACTGCCTGTATTAGCGTCCTCTACAACCTGTAAAAACAGCGTGCCGGCCCAGTCACATGTTGTATGCGGCCTCTGCTTGCACACGTAAGTGACAGCAAGGCATACTTGGTCAACAACGATACAAGTCACACTGAGGGTGGCGATATAAACAACTTTAACACTCTTACTAATATGCGCCACACTGTGAACCCACACCAAACAAGAATGACAAACACATTTCGGGAGAACATCCGCACCGTAACACAACCTAAACACAACAGAACAAATACCCAGAATCCCATGCTTCCCTAACTCTTCCGGGCTACATTATACACCCCCGCTACCACCAAACCCCGCCCCCCCCAACCCTGCCCCCCCCACACATCAACCCCCCGTGCGTCCGTCGGTTGAGGTGTGGCGCATATTAGTAAGAGTGTTAAAGTTGTTTATATCGCTACCCTCCGTGTGATCTGTATGGCTGTTGACTAAGTTTGCCTTGAAGTCACACATGTGTGTCTGCAGAATCTGCATACAATATGTGTCTGGGCAGGCACGCTGTTTGTACAGGTTGTAGAGAGCGTTAAATGCTGTGCCATCACGGCACGCCCTTATTATTGTTGTTTTGGTGAAAATCAGCAGACATTTGAGAGAATAGTTGCCCTGAAATACGGGAGTCTCCCGGAAAAATCGTGAGGGTCGGCAAGTATGACGCTGTCAAGCGCCATTCATATAAAACTTGCGGGCCGTGTGTCTGAGACCCCTGGTTTATACATAGCACAAGGCAAAAAAAACAACTTTGTATGCAGTTTTATTTCATTTTAAATTTCAAAAGAGTTTTGTGGCTCCCATTGTTTGCTTTAATTTGTGAAACGGGTCAAAATGGCTCTTTGAGTGGTAAAGGTTGCCGACCCCTGCATTAACTCCTGTTCCACCGTGCTAATTACCATATTTTTCGGAGTATAAGTCGCTCCGGAGTATAAGTCTCGCTGGCCGAAAATGCATAATAAAGAAGGAAAAAAACATATATAAGTCGCACTGGAGTATAAGTCGCATTTTTGGGGGAAATCTATTTGATAAAATCCAACACCAAGAATAGACATTTGAAAGGCAATTTAAAATAAATAAAGAATAGTGAACAACAGGCTGAATAAGTGTATGTTATATGACGCATAAATAACCAACTGAGAACGTGCCTGGTATGTTAACGTAACATATTATGGTAAGAGTCATTCAAATAACTATAACATATAGAGCATGCTATACGTTTACCAAACAATCTGTCACTCCTAATCGCTAAATCCGATGAAATCTTATACGTCTAGTCCAGGGGTCGGCAACTTTCAGCATACAAAGAGCCATTGGAGCCCATTTCCCCCCAAATAAAACCCACCTAGAGCCACGAACTCTGTTGCATTCCTAAAATGACGATAACACCACTTATAGTTTCCTTACACTTGTGCTATAGGACACTTATTTGATGTATTTCTGGGTATAACGAAGCAAATCATCAAATTATTTTTAACATTAGAAAAAAATACACTGTTCCTTCCCTTATTAATGAATAAAAAAATAAAAATCAACTCATTCCAATGTTCTGAAGGCATACTGTATGACTGCGGCATATTCATTTGACTAAACATTTAAAACAACTACCTAGTCATCAATAAAAACAGCAAATTAATAAACATTTCAATAAATAAAATGTTTCTCTTTTTTGATCCGTCCATTGCTAGGGGTTGACCGCTAAAAACAATACAATTGCATGGCAGCAAGAGATGTCGCATAAGGGCCGTGACATACATTTCTATCGACAATATATTAAAATATGTTTTATTTTCACATGACAAGATCCCAGAACTCCAAAATAACAACTGTTAAAATCAAATAAACTAAATAAAATGAAATATAATAAATCAAGTACCGGTAACCATTATTTGTTGACATTCGGTTTCAAAGCCAAAGGGAGCCACGGCGGAGGCATGGTTGATAGTCCTCAATTACAGAATGATTAGCAGGCTGAATGTTACACATTAACAAATAGAAAAGGTTAAAACATTGTCATGCAGCAATATGAATATGATACATTTTTACAACATGTAGTGTACAGGATATCAGGAGCATTTGTTCAGGTATACATTTCACAGATTACATTACCAAACGTTTTTGAAAATAAAAGCGTGATCGTAACAATTCACATGTTGTGTTATTAATGCACAAAACTGGTATGTAAACAGGGAAGTGGAGTTCCTCTCCTCTGAATGCAAGTACTCCTACAGTAAGAAAACAAATTCTGTGTTCTAACAAAATACACAATCTGGCAAGAACCCAGGCACTGTAGTTTTTAGATAAAAATTGTCATTAAAAGTGTATTTATGTCCATCTTGTTTTGAGCTGCTTAAAAAATATTTTTATTAAAAGTAATTGTCCAGTAACGGTGTTAAAACTTTTAAAATGGTTTGTCAATGGTACACTTTTAATGATGAAAATATCTATCTATCTTCGATTAATTAATTTTGAGTTAACTATGAACGAAATGCGATTAATGGCGATTAAATATTTTAATCGTTTGACGGCCCTATTTTGAACACGTAATTGAATGTTTTTGTTGCCTTGGTCAGTGATTACTTTAAAACTGATATGGTTAAAATGATAAGCAAAAACAAAACAAAAAAATCATTGCCATTTTTGGATTTCCTCGCTCTTCTACCTGTGTTTCCTCAAGTTCAATTTCCTCATGCACCTTGAGGAAAACATCATGAATTGTTGCTACAACCTGCAACGATGCATCTTGCAGCCATATTTTCTAATTATTTCAAATTCTGCATGAAAATAATGTGATTCAAGATGAAAATGCTAACAAAATGCATACTGCGCAATATGAAATTGCTTCCAGTTTTCTGTAGGTGACATCAGGCCCACCCACATTTAGGAGCTAATGCTGGGACGTTCCAAAATGTGCTGAAACTTTAGCCTACAATCATTACTGTGTCTTTTTTTTGGGGTAGGGGAGTGTTACCTTGAGGCATCAGTATTAAGTCCATTACTATAAAGTAAGTGCCCATGTTGTTAGCATTAGAGAGGCCCAGTAAGCACATACGGGAGTATAGGGTCCATAATGAGTTGATATAAGGAGAACTTTTTAAAAGGGACAGAAGACATATTTCATGGACACATAACCACTCTATGGAGTTCCAATGCCTGCTGGTTGGTAGGGGCCTTAATACTGATTTATCAATCATTATTGAATTTCTTTATCACCTTTATTCAGTGTAATTTCTGGCGCTTTAATTTACCATAAAAAAAAATAATTTACCATAAAACTATGTTCATATCTTTGTAAACATACAAAACGTGCAGGGGATCAAATACTTATTTTTCCCATTATAAGTGGCCTTGTGGTTAGAGTGGTAGGTCGTGAGCTCAAACCCCGGCCGAGTCATACCAAAGACTATAAAAATGGGACCCATTACCTCCATGCTCGACACTCAGCATCAAGGGTTGGAATTGGGGGTTAAATCACCAAAATGATTCCTGAGCGCGGCCACCGCTGCTGCTCACTGCTCCCCTCACCTCCCAAGGGGTGGAATAAGGGGATGGGTCAAATGCAGAGGTTAATTTCACCACACCTAGTGTGTGTGTGACTATCAGTGGTACTTTACTTTAGTTTACTTTATTAGCAATTCACTGATTCTGAGAGTCTGTTATGTCTTTTTCTACAGCTGCAGAAAGCTCTGGAGGACCTCGACGAGGATGATCAGTGTTATGACTTCCGCCGTGAGCGAATTACAATTCATAGAGTCCACCTGTACTTCCTGCAGTACGAATATATGCTCACTGAGAACGATGTCACACTCGTGGCCCAACTCTCTATGGACAGGTACCTGCTGAAATGCAACACATTCAATCTTACATAGTTTGGTGTCGGGGGAAAAATGTTAACCCTGAAGTATTTAAGGAATAACTGGCGGGTACAATTGAATAAACATGTGCATGCAAGGAGACAGTTGGAATACAACTTATTGGTTCATGTCAAAAAAATCATTTGGCGTTGACCAGTGTTTCTTTCACATTGTTGGGCGCAAGCGCCCCATAGAGGGCCGCCAAAAAATATCTGTTTCGCAGCGGTACTCAGTTGGAATCAGTGATGGGCAAGCTAAAATGTAGTAAGCTAAGCTACATGTTATTCTCGATTAAATGTAGCTCTGCTACAAGGGGAAACGATCCCCAGAGAATTGTAGCAAGCTACACGGCAAAGGTAGCTTGCTACATCATAGCTACATATACTGTATATTTATATGACCACCAGTATGACATGCATTAAGCTACAGACCCCCAATTAATGACATTTGTATCTATGGGCCCACATGTATAATATCAATGTTAATGTAACGGAGAATGTACAAATGAACCCCATAACAACTACTTCTTGGGTATTGAAGTTTGCCTTTTCTTTGGCCCACCCCATGATGTTAGTCATCTATCTAATCAAGGGTGTCAAAGTCATTTTAGCTCAGGGGCAGAATAGAACGTGTGCTGGACGGCTAAAATCATGGCATAATAATAATAGTTGATGTTAAAGATACTGTACATGTACAAACACAAGTATACAACAAAAACAACATTATGACTATTAAACTGTCATACAAAGATTTTGGTAGCAACACAGTTTTTGGCGTGGTTTGTGGGTAAAAGAGAGAGTCTGGTGTCTTCTTACCGCAGCAGCTGTGCTTAAGAACTTATTCCAAAGCATCCACAGGTGTTTCTTGAAAAAATGTTTTCATGGTCAGTGTGACAGTCACAAGCTGTCGTCCGGGTTCGCAGGACCACCAAGGAAGGACATTCTGGTGAGCAGGTGTAGACTTCTTTATTTTGCAATAAGAAAAGTCGGTGTCGGTCGCTTTTCAGCTCCGCTTCGCTCTGCTCGCTCCTCCGCTCCAGCTCTTCAGCTGCGTGCGTCGTCTTCCGTGTGCTCTCAGTCGCTTTTGCTCTGCCTCCGCCTCTCTCTGGCTCCTTCTCCTATCTCCGTCTCTCTCCCTCACGTCCGCGGCTGCCGCCCTCTTATACAGTTCGAAAGGATAATTAAATTGTGCCCAGCTGCGCGATCCACGCACCTTATAATGATTGTGGCGTCGCTCCCGGCGCGCCCCGCCTCGCTACTCGCTCGGCGTCCACGCCTCCTCGCCACCATCTTGGAGTGGGCTCCGGTGTGACTGCCGGCCACGCCTCCTCGCCGCCATCTCGGAGTCGGCCCCGGCGGGGCACGCCTTGCTGTCGGTCTGCCGGCCCCGCCTCCCCACCGTCAGCTTAATTTTTACATTTCTACATTTGTCCATTTGACATTTGTTAATTGATTGAACAGTTATGATAGCAACACATACAACCCAGCAGCACCTTGTGCAGGGTAGGAGCTTAAGAGTTAAAACTAGGACAATTGTAGTCAATGTGGTGGTTATCTGCATTAACAAAACATACTTTGTACATTTGTCACTTCAAGGCTGCAAATGCTGGAGGCCATTTGTAAGCACTGGGAAGGTCCCATCAGCTTGGCGCTTTACATGTCTGACGCAGAGGCTCAGCAGTTCCTACGCTACGCACAAGCCTCTGAAGTACTGAAGAACCGCAACAACGTGGGCTACCACATTGTCTACAAGGAGGGCCAGTTCTACCCCGTCAACCTGCTGAGGAATGTGGCCCTTAAAAATGCCAACACACCATACGTTTTCCTGACAGATGTGGACTTCTTGCCAATGTACGGTCTCTATGAGTACCTGAGGTAAGACCAGCTACCCTTCAGTCCTCTTTTAGAACTGCACAATGACCAAGCTCTGTACATCGCTTGGTCATTGCAATGCATATGAAAACGCGTTCACAACTGAAAACTGAGCTACTACTGTACATCACATTTTCAGCAGTTGCTCTGTCACAGCTGTGATTGCAGCTACCAATCTCCTAACACTCTTGTACTCTTTGGCAACAATCCCTCTCCTACAGTTGGTGCTTGTAGTTGGCACATGTATTGTTTCCTCTGTGCAGAAAAAGTGTGGTGCAGTTGGACATGGCTGGTACAAAGAAAGCTCTGGTGGTTCCAGCTTTTGAGACGTTGCATTATCGATTGTCCTTCCCCAAATCCAAAGCCGAGCTGCTCTCCATGCTGGACATGGGGACACTTTATACCTTCAGGTATAATTATATTCCCTATTATCTCTGTTCCACCAATTAATCACACTTATACTGTTTTAAATAATCAATAGTGAAATGTGTCTCTGTTTTTGGATTTGACTGGTCAATGTTTGAGTTCACATGTAGAGAACAGTGTAGAATTTGTTTGTGAAGGTAAAAGAACAGAAGCTGAATGAAATGCTGGATGGAAAATGAGGAGCTATTGGAAGAATGGGAATTTTTGGGGGCTAATGCAAATTCTCTAATGAAGATTACTTATATTATTTCATCTAGAGCTTTGTTTATTCATGTCGTCCAGCTGCAAAATGTTAAAACAATTCTGGAACGAAAACAAGTTGTGGGCCGCAAATGGAAAATGGCCCCCTGTGCGCCCTTTGGACACCCCTGTCCGAGAGGCTCATGAGATGAATAGATCAACCTGATAAGTCATACAAACTAATAGTAATATATTTCTCCATCCATCCATCCATTTTCTACCGCTTATTCCTGTCTATCCTTATTTATTTATATTTAAGTCTAGAAAAATAGGGAAACATGCATATTTATTGGGGACCTATTATGCAAAACCAACTTTTCTTTCCTGTTGGTACTTATTTTTGTATATTTGAGATCTGCATATGTCCTGAAAATTTGACATCAAACCATAGGCATAGTGGAGATATTTAAAAAACAATCTTGCCTTTCTTCATACTTCCTCCTCGGAATTTGCCCAAATGTTGAAGTTTTTCAAAATTGGTCAGCGGATATCTACATTTATGATAAAGTTTTACCCGAAGAGCTTTGCATGGGTTCGCCTTTGAAGTCTGACGCTGAAGTAAATGAATGTATTTTTCTCTAACTTAGTGTTGTGGAGCAGACTGGAGCAGAATACAAAAAATGCATTCTCCGCTTTTTGCAATTTTTGATACAAAATATCATATATTCTAGTTCGAACTTATCTGTCAGTAGACTCGATATGCAATCGCTAAAAACTACAACATGGCTGATGGGGAGAAGACATAGTCGAAGTGGAGGCACATAAATAAGACCGACCACAAAACAGCGTATCCTGACGAGAAACCAAAAAAACCACCATTCCTTGCTATTAAAACACAAGGAAGTGTTTTAATGTAGAAACAAATCACAATATGAGCTCTTTAATACACTTACTCAAAACAATTATAATGTTTAAAATGTTTAATTTAGTATAACAAATATATTATTAATCACTGCCATTTCTTTTCATTAAAAATATTATGTTAATATTTGTACTTGTACTTATTGCACAGAACATGTCTTCTTTTTTTTTTTTAATTCAATTGAAATCCTTTTTAAAGGGGTGCTGCAGTTTTTGTTAAACTTTGTCCATCATTCACACCCATACCTGAGACAAGCACACATGTTTTTTCTATTTTTTTATGCATTCTAACTCATAAATAAACACTAGCAAAAGTCAGCCAAAAATAGAGGTAATGGGGATTTGATATATTCCGCCTAATAAAAAACACCCCAAAACCTCTGTTTTATATACATGCTGTAAGTGTGTATGTAATTTGGTAACAGGCACATTCATTATAATATCTAATTTTACACATTTTGGTCTTTTTAAGCATTACGGTAGAACATTAATTTCACAGACGCATGACAACGTTCGCTATTTACTTTAACAAAATACAATTATTTATAATTATGGCAGACTTTGTGACAGCAACCTCTACTTTGGGACAATTGCTGATCCAGAACCTCATATGTTTTAACCTGAATATAAGGAGGATGAGCTACAAGTTTTAGAAGCTGAGTGATAAGCAGATCCCACTCTAGTGAAACACTAAGCATTATGCATTGCTAATTGCTAAATAAGAAATACAAATTACGAACATAATAAAACAATCACTTACTGTAAAATGTCTGATCTCACTGGGATGATGACAAACAAGTTGTTTGTATTTTCCCGTTAAGATGACGAATTAATCAAAAAAATAAATAAACAGAGATGTGGGCACCAACTACTGTATTTTCATGTCTTTTTCACTATTTTCTGGTATAAAATGAATGTCAAAGCTGACCAACTCCTCGGTTTATAGCCACGATCCTCTACTATACAAGTGAGATGCATTATCTTTCACCAATTTCGTGGCGATGCAGCAGCTCACCGGCTCAATATGTCAATAGGTGCATAACATAGCTACCTCTGTGATCAAGGCGTCAGCTCTTATAATAACAATGTCGCTAGTACTTGGTTAAAATGCAGGTCACGACATGTAAATGGAGTATTGTTGGCGGTTTTTGGATATATTTTTTTAGGTCTTTATGGGCGCAATAGAGCACTCCCATTAGCTTCATTGTTAGCCACCTCGTAATTGCGGCATATTAAACATTTGAAATACATATGTTCTTGTTTTACATAGGGATTGAGATTGATAGGCAGAATTCCAAAGAAACTTCTGCTTCAAATCAATTTGTAATTAGTTTTCTTGAATAATTCTCAGGCCATTGAATCGATCGCAACTGAACTGTACAGATTGTCTTAGAAAACCTTTTACATCTCACCCTTCATCAGTTCATGCTCACAGACAGATAGGATTAATCTCGTCTGAGGGGCCGGATTCAAAGTATTTATCTTCTACAGCAGGAGGCATTATCTGACAAGAAAGGTTTTGCTTTGTTGTGGTTCAAATTGACAGGGTGCTAAGAAGAGACAAAAGCAGAAATTTTATAATTTAATGTCTATAACAGGACATAGGCACATTTGATTTTAGGTGCGCCCTTAACCTGATAGAATTGAATGGGTTACTAAAAAGGATGACTCCACCCTTATGACTGTTGCTGTGTTGGAAGAGATCTCTCTTCTTTGCATCTTAACAGCTGTTATTTTGCACCACAATAGAGTGAAACCATTCTTGTTGGGTCATGCCCCCAAATACTTTGCATCCGACCAGGTGTGTCCTATCTAAGTCTGTGAGCATGAACTGATGAAGTTTGCACGAATGAGAAAACATCTGCTAAGACAATCGGAAAAGTCCAGCTGCGATTAATTCAATGCCCTGAGAATACAATGACCTGATGAATGACATTATTCAAAGGTATCTTTAAAGGCCTACTGAAATGAATTTTTTTTATTTAAACGGGGATAGCAGATCTATTCTATGTGTCATACTTGATCATTTCGCGATATTGCCATATTTTTGCTGAAAGGATTTAGTATAGAACAACGACGATAAAGATTGCAACTTTTGGTATCTGATAAAAAAAAGGCTTGCCCCTACCGGAAGTAGCGTGACGTAGTCAGTTGAACATATACGCAAAGTTCCCTATTGTTTACAATGATGGCCGCATGAAGTGAGAGAGATTCGGACCGAGAAAGCGACAATTTCCCCATTAATTTGAGCGAGGATGAAAGATTTGTGGATGAGTAAAGTGCAAGTGAAGGACTAGTGGGGAGTTGAAGCTATTCAGATAGGGAAGATGCTGTAAGAGCCGGGGGTGACCTGATATTCAGCTGGGAATGACTACAACAGTAAATAAACACAAGACATATATATACTCTATTAGCCACAACACAACCAGGCTTATATTTAATATGCCACAAATTAATCCTGCATAAAAACACCTGCGTGTTTGTTATGCTAGCTCCTAGCTCCTCTGCTAGCTCCTAGCTCCATAGAACACGCCAATACAATTCAAACACCTGATCAACACACACCATCACTCAGCCCAAAAGACCGTTTCCTTAACCCAAGGTTCATAAAGCTTATATATTTTTAAAAAGTTACGTACGTGACGCGCACATACGGTCAAGTTATCGAATGTTTAGCAGCCAAGGCTGCATACTCACGGTACCTGATATTCAGCTGGGAATGACTACAACAGTAAATAAACACAAGACATATATATACTCTATTAGCCACAACACAACCAGGCTTATATTTAATATGCCACAAATTAATCCTGCATAATAACACCTGCGTGTTTGTTATGCTAGCTCCTAGCTCCTCTGCTAGCTCCTAGCTCCATAGAACACGCCAATACAATTCAAACACCTGATCAACACACACAATCACTCAGCCCAAAAGACCGTTCACCTAACCCAAGGTTCATAAAGCTTATATATTTTTAAAAAGTTACGTACGTGACGCGCACGTAGGTACGGTATGTGTTATGCTAGCTCCTCTGCTAGCTCCTAGCTCCATAGAACACGCCAATACAATTCAAACACATGATCAACACACACAATCACTCAGCCCAAAAGACCGTTCACCTAATCCAAGGTTCATAAAGCTTATATATTTTTAAAAAGTTACGTACGTGACGCGCACGTAGGTACGGTACGTGTTATGCTAGCTCCTCTGCTAGCTCCTAGCTCCATAGAACACGCCAATACAATTCAAACACATGATCAACACACACAATCACTCAGCCCAAAAGACCGTTCACCTAACCCAAGGTTCATAAAGCTTATATATTTTAAAAAAGTTACGTACATACGCAAAAAAAAGCCAAAGCTGCATACTCACAGTAGCACGTCTGCGTCTTTGTCATCCAAATCAAAGTAATCCTGGTAAGAGTCTGTGTTGTCCCAGTTCTCTACAGGCGTCTGTGTATCCAAATCAAAAGTCCTCCTGGTTAGAGTCTCTGTTATCCGAGTTCTTCCATCTTGACTGCATCTTTCGGGAATGTAAACAAAGAAGCGCCGGCTGTGTACTGTTGTGGCTGACTACGTTCGAAAAATACGTCCATTTCGCACCGACAACTTTCTTCTTTGCTTGCTTGGCTTCCTTCTCCATAATGCAATGAACATGATTGAAACAGATTCACGAACACAGATGTCCAGAATACTGTGGAATTATGAAATGAAAACAGAGCTTTTTCGTATCGACTTCAATGTGGAAGGCATACCCGTGTTCGCCGGGCTACGTCACGCGCATACGTCATCCTCAGAGGCGTTTCGAACCGGAAGTTTAGCGGCAAATTTAAAATGTCACTTTATAAGTTAACCCGGCCGTATTGGCATGTGTTATAATGTTAAGATTTCATCATTGATATATAAACTATCAGACTGCGTGGTCGGTAGTAGTGGCTTTCAGTAGGCCTTTAAGAACAGGGGTACACAACCTTTTTTTTTACCAAGTACTACCTCAGAAAACACTTGGCTCTCCAAGTACCACCATAATAACCAACATTAAATAACGGTATTGTGGTCGGCCTAAGTAGTCATTTAAACAAGGCAGAGGTTTTATTTAGAAAGTATATTTAGACTTAGACTTAGACTAAGACTTCCTTTTTATTGTCATTCACATTTGAACTTTACAGTACAGATAAGAACGAAATTTCATTACATAAGCTCATGGTAGTGCAGGATAAAAAAAGCAATAAGGTGCATATATAAATAAATAAATAGGTTACTGTACAGATAAATATATTGCACTTTTTCACATGCATCCACGTTTATGGATGTATGTTATATTGTCTTTTTTATTCCAGCGAGTTAATCCATTTTGGGGGGAGTTGAGGGGATAATTTAATTATGATGCGTTCAACATTACATAAAGTTTGAACAGTAACACTGTTTGAATATAGGAAAATAAACTGTTACAATATTCATTTAAGTGATTCTTTCGCGCACGACTAGTTATAGTACGCGTACCACTAGTGGTACCCGTACCACAGTTTGAGAATCCCAGTTTTAGAACAAAATTATTCTCATTTGTGCAGACTTTAGGGACCAATGTGTATTTGATATAGTTTTTGTATGTACAGGTATCATGTTTGGCCCAAAGGCCATGCTCCTTCCAACTATGCCAAATGGAGAACATCCACCACACCTTATAAGGTGGACTGGGAGCCAGACTTTGAACCTTACGTTGTTGTCAAACGAGATTGTCCGGAATATGATCAGCGTTTTGTAGGCTTTGGCTGGAACAAGGTTTCCCACATCATCGAGCTGGATGCACAGGTACACCAAATCCAAAATACAACTGGTATACTCAATCTGCATGAAGATATTTCATATCACATTATGGAAATGTTTAATTTCATGTTTCGTATCGTTTATCAGGACAGAACTTTTTGAGGGTAAATCTGTGAAAAATGGTAAAAAAGAGATTTCTAAATTTAAATAGTTTATACACTTAGGGACGTTCGTGTTGAAGAGATAGCGGTGAGTGACGCCTGAACGCAAAACAAATCTAAAATGTTTATTCAATATAATTCTGAATAGTGAAAAATACTGACATTTTAATATGTTCCATCACACCACAGTTGACAACATAAGCTAGAATGTGGTGTTCTTGTTATATTTTTTATTTATTTTATATTTTTTGAAAAATTTAACGAGTTGCAAATTGGAGAAAGTTACAAACAGCCCCATCAACATTAGTTTACAGTAAATACTAATATATATATATATATATATATATATATATATATATATATATATATATATATATATGCATTTTTCCAGTGTTTTTAAAAGGTTTGAACATATCTATCCATCCATCTTCTTCCGCTTATCCGAGGTCGGGTCGCGGGGGCAGCAGCCTAAGCAGGGAATCCCAGACTTCCCCCTCCCCAGCTACTTTGTCCCGCTCCTCCTGGGGGATCCAGAGGCGTTCCCAGGCCAGCTGGGAGACATAGTCTTCCCAACGTATCCTGGGTCTTCCCCGTGGCCCTTATTGGTAGGAAGTGCCCTAAACACCTCCCCAGGCAGGCGTCCGGGGGGCATCCTGACCAGATGACCAAACCACCTCATCTGGCTCCTCTCGATGTGGAGGAGCAGCGGCTTTACTTTGAGCTCCACTCAAATGACTGAGCTTCTCACCCTATCTCTAAGGGAGAGCCTCGCCACCCGACAGAGGAAACTCATTTCGGACGCTTGTCCCCGTGATCTCTACCTTTCGGTCATAACCCAAAACTCATGACCATAGGTGAGGATGGAAACGTAGATCGACAGATAAATTGAGAGCTTTGCCTTCCGGCCCAGCTCCTTCACCACGACGGATCAATGCAGGGTCCGCCACCATCAGACTGTCCGATACCCCATACTCTCTGAGCTCTCCTCACAAGACTTCCTGAGGGACACGGTCGAAGGCCTTCTCCAAGTCCACAAAGCACTCATAGACTGATTGGGCGAACTCCCATGGACCCTCAAGAACCCTCCTGAGAGCAGAGAGCTGGTCCACAGTTTTATGACCAGGACGAAAACCACACTGTTCCTCCTGAATCCGAGGCTCAACCATTCGGCGCACCCTCCCCTCCAGCACACCTGAACAGACCCCTCCAGGAAGGCTGAGGTGTATGATCCCACAATAGTTGTAACACCCTCGGGTTCCCCTTCTTAAAGAGAGGACTGGTTCCAGAGCCGCTGTGCATCGAAGTGAGTCCGACTAGATCTAGCCAGAACTTTTCCACCTTGCGCACCAGCTTAGGCTGCTTCCCCCACTGAGGTGACGTTCCACGTCCCAAGAGCTAGCTTCTGTAGCCAAGGATCGGACCGCCAAGGTCCCTGCCTTCGGCTTCCGCCCAGCTCACACTGCACCCGACCTCTATGAGTATAATATATAAGCTACATTACTTTCTAAATTGCTTACTTTTGTGTTCACTTTTATATTTCACTTTGCAATCTGTTAACTCATCCAAAATTCCCCTCCACCCATCCTCACTCATTCCCACCATATGACCACATTACCCCTGTCGTCCAAGTACCCTACTGCTACCCATTCCGCAGCGTCTCCAGTACAAAATCCTCCACAACATGACCCCCTTCAAGACCCTTAACCAAATAGCCTCTAATGCTATGGTTGGTTGATGTGGACCTTTTTTTTTTTATAACCAATTGGTGCTTCATTCCGTTTGCTAGCAGACCCCTTTGCACAAAGACAAAATCACATTGATAATTATTGATCATAGGTCTGGTTTTACTTGACAAACAAACTTTAAATCAGTGGTTCTCAAACAAAGTACCATCTCAGAAAAAACTTGGCTCTCCAAGTACAACCATAATGACCGACATTAAAATACAGTAGCGTAATAGGCCTCAGTATTCATTAAAAAAAGGCAGAGGTTTTATTTAACAAATATATTTTATAATTTTGGCCACTGTAACATTACACGCAGTTTGAACAGTAACAGTGTGTTTGAATATAGCAAAATTTGATCCAACTGATTATTTGATGTACCACGAGATGAAACCTGTGTACCACTATTGGTACACGTACCACAGTTTGAGAATAGCTGCTTTAAAGACTTGTATACACTTTGAAGTATGCACTTTTGACCCAAGTTAAAACAAACCTGATGCACCCAGTCATTAATTGAGATGAGATGAGCAAGCTAATCTGCCAACTAAAAGAGACTATACAACCATATTTAATCTCTTAGTTGTAGTTTTTGCAGAGCATTTAAGGCAATCGGTTTCACACCTGAAAAAAAACAGGGACAAAAAAAGTCAGTCAGTTCCAGATGTATAATTGAATAATTTAATGTGCTGTGGCACGTGACATTAAGCAATGTATTGTTCTTTTTTTCAGGAGTATGACCTAATGGTTCTCCCAAATGCTTTCATGATCCACATGCCCCACGCTCCAAGCTTTGACATCTCCAAGTTCCGTTCTAGCACCAGCTACCGCAACTGCCTAAAAACCTTAAAGGACGAGTTCCACCAGGACTTGTCCAGGAAATATGGCTCAGGTGCTCTCAAGTACCTTACTGCCCAGAGGAACATCTAACAAGATCCTTTTCAGAAGCAAGAAAGCTGAAAATTCAAGGATCTCAGACTGGCAAACATGATGGTAAAGCTTTGCGGCATCTTTCAAACGTTCCTGTGCTCGTTGGTTTTACCTAAATGAGACGAGACAAGATGGAACGTTGCTTCTCCTATGGCACTGATGGAACTCGCGTGTCTAACACATTGTAATGATTTGTTTTAGCAATCAGGGATGTTTCTAAACACGATCCAGTCCGCACTTCAGAGGGGTTAGGTTCATTTCAATCAAAAAGGGAACAACAAAATGGTCAGTCCAACTTTTTCATGCGTTATCACTTTTTAATGTATTACTTAGCTCAATTACAGTAAATACTTATATATATTTGCAGTGTAAATATAAACTTATGAGATGTCATTCAATTATTTTAAGCATTCGTTTGACCACAGTTGAAGGCCAGTTTGATGTTTGACTAATTTGTTATGTGTATATATATATACAGTGTTCGTTATGACTGCATTATTTATTAACGACGTTATTTAATAACAATGCTAGTAACGCCGTTATGAAATAATATTTAAGTAATCTGTTACAACGCCGTTAGCGAAAGCTTGATGGAACATGGCACGCTACTTTTGATGTGGTTTTATTTATGTCAACATCAAGACAGCGCCATAAGCATAGCAATTTCAATGCAGGAAATATCTTTTTAGTAGAGAAAGCAACAAGCAGCACCGCAATAAAATGAACTTGATATTTAATCAAAAGAGGCACCATCACACTGTGAAGCAACTGACAACAACATGCGCACACGTACACGATGGGAATAATGAACAACAAATCAATGATTGAAGTGACAAACTTGTCATCCATACAATACCCCGTTTGTTGACAAGAAGATATGACAACCATCGAAGCAAATTCAGTCTCTTTATTAACCAGAGGTAACACAATACAGTGAACATATTCAAAAGAGCTGGCGTCAAAGCCGACACACTGCCGCTGCTAACGGCCAAAACTAACAAACACGGCTACGGCGTTAAAACCCTCGCTGGCGTCACACATCACTTGGCCTTTTAAAAGCACAGACAAACGCACACTGTGCTTTATATAAAATGTTTAGGAACTGTAAATGCCAGATGTTTTTTTTAAAGTAAAGAAAATTAAAATTAATTACATTTATTTAAGAGTAATTCTGTTCGTAATTCAATTACTTTTTTGTACTTTTTTTTATTGTTTAAGTACTTTTTAAAAGTACGTTTTCAGAACACTGTATATGTATACATTTGAACTTTACAGTACAGGTAAGAACACACTTTCGTTGCATTAGCTCATGGTAGTGCAGGATAAAAGAGCAATAAGGTGCAGCTACAAATAAATAGATTACTGTACAAATAAATATATTGCACTTTTGCATATGCATCCACGTTTATGGATGTATGTTATATTGTCTTTATATTCCAGTGAGTTAATCCATTTTTGGGGGGAATTGAGGGGGTTATTTTAATGCGTTCAAGAGTCTTACGGCCTGAGGGAAGAAGCTGTTACAGAACCTGGCGGTTCTGCTACGGAGGCTGCGGAACCTTTTTCTACAGTCCAGCAGTGAAAACAGTCCTTGGTGGGTGTGGGAGGAGTCTCTGCTGATTTTCTGAGCCCTGGTCAGGCACAACTTTTGCGATCTCCTGGATAAGAGGAAGAGGAGTCCTGATTATCTTTTCCGCCGTCCTCACCACTCTGCAGAGACTTCCAGTCTGAGGCACTGCAGGCTCCAGTCCAGACAGAGATGCAGTTGGTCAGTAGGCTCTCTATAGTGCTCTTTTCATCCGACGCAAAAAGTGCATGCGCTGCTGAGCTCTTTTTACAAGAGCTCCGGTGTGTAAGGACCAGGTTATATTGTCAGTTATCTGCACCCCCAGGAACTTGGTGCTGCTTACCATCTCCACCGCTGTGCCGTTGATGAAGAGTGGAGTGTGGCTGGACTGGTGCCTCCTGAAGTCGACGATGATCTCCTTGGTCTTGTCGGCGTTCAGGACCAGGTTGTTGGTTCTGCACCAGTCAACCAGATGTTTCACCTCCTCCCTGTAGTCCATGTCGTTGTTGTCACGGATGAGGCCCACTACTGTCGTGTCGTCCGCATACTTCACAATGTGGTTAGTAGTGGACCTGGCGCAGCAGTCATGGGTCATCAACGTGAACAGCAGCGGACTCAGGACGCAGCCCTGGGGGGAGCCGGTGCTCAGGGAGATGGTACTGGAGGTGTTGTCGCCCACTCTCACAGACTACCACACAGACACGAGATTTACAAAAACAACCAAAGATATAGAAAAATATGTTGGGGAAACTGCAGAGAAAATGTATTACCTAAAATGTTACTAGAAAAGTGCAGACCCCACTACCCAACAACAAGTCGGCTGCTAGCTGTGTATCCAAACGAAGAACAGAGTTTCAACTTTGTCCAAAACTTGTCAATGCCAGGCTTGGCCGCTGATTTTTCTTGGATGGACCTACATTGTTAGAGCAAAACTGAGAAAATGTTGTATAGAAAAACAAAAAAGATCAGCAATCAAACACTGGGCAAAGTAGCGCAATGAGAGGTAATAACACTGTATCAAAAGAACAAATACTATGGCTTCCATGACAGCAGAGAAACAATAGTAAAAAGTAACGACCTAAACCTTACAGAAACGAAGAGCAAAACATTGACAGAACATCCACAAATTAGAAAGAAGACATAATATAAAAGCTAGAAAACAAGGAAGTGGTGGCACACAATACAGATTTTAGGTTAACAATAATCTGGCGTATTCCTGGTGTGGATGGGCACTGGGTTTATGAATGAGTTGTTTGCTGATTGCATTCCCCTACCTGGTTGCTCCGCCCCCTGTCACCATACCAAGTTGCCTGCAAACAGTAGAGGACTTTAAACGCCTGACTGGAAACAGGAACTGATCAAAAACTGATCAGAGTTTGTTGTAATGCAGACAAAAGATTTACTGTGCTCTTCAAAATAAATTAACACACAGCCATTATTGTCTAACTTAATCCTCTTGGATATGGAATTAATCACCTGTTACTGGAATTCTATTGTATTCCTCTGTCATGACATCACTGCTGGAACTGATGCATGTTGCACACCTTATGCACCTCCACCTTTCATTCTTCTCCTTGTGGATGTTCCGCAAGAGTTTATTTGTGTGCAGGTGTTTGTCTTCATCTTCCTCAGCACTTGATCCTCTTGAAAGTGTGTTTGGATTCCTTATCAATGTCACTACATGTTGGAATACATTTTGGCACTCATTGAACCGCTGCTCCGTAGCGCCAGCAGCACTCATGCAGCTTCAGACCTTGAGGCAAGGCACAATTATCTCGCCAAAAGAGCAGAAAAAGATGCTAGTTTACACAATGCATGAGATGTTGCTGGTTGTTCTGCCTCATTAAACCTGCAAAGAAAAAGGGAGAGGATCATGATCTGCTTTACGACGTCACAGTGCATGTTCAAATGTATCGTCCCTCAAAGCACCGCAGCTTCTCCAGTGCTGACAGCACTCATGCAGCCCCATACTGTGACGATAACACCACCATGCTAGACTATAGGCAATTACTCACAAATATTTCCACAATCATGGCGTGTTGACTCATGTTACTGCTGCGCAAGCTGTACACTGTAAAATATATTCTACTCTATGGTAAATGTGAGGGCTGTTTCACTTTTGTGCCACTACTTCCTTCTGAGCTACTACTAAACTACTACTCCTACTCCAGATTTTTGTGATCAGGGTCATTCTGTATGAATCAGTTAAGTCAGAAGTAGAATTGTTTTAGAGCATCTTACAATGCAAGTTTTGCCTGGATGCTTTTACACCAACTGGAGAGCAGTTGACATTTTCGATTGTATGTACAGCTGGAGTGTCCAGACGTATTACACACAGAGTCGCGTGAATAACAATTGAAGGATGGGAGGCACTTCGATACATTTTGTAGATTCAAGAAGCTAAACGCAATCCTCAGTAAATCAGTACATCAGAATCAGCTTTATTGGCCAAGTATGTTTAAAATGCCAGTCGAGTGGAAAAACAAGTTGTCTCTATGTTAAAGCTACCATCATATATATCTGATGTATGACACCGAAATACTTACAAAGTTTGCGAGTAAATAGATACAGTATGATGAAAATAGTATCAATCTCACAGAGATTACCAAGCCATTTTGAGAGATAATGAGCGAGCCAGACACGTCATTGCGTGACAAAGAGTTAGGAACCACAGATCTCTTCCCCACCAACAACATTGCAAATCATGCAGAATTTGTGAGAGCCAACAACGATTACTTTGGGAAAAATTATGATCCAGAAACTAATATTGTAGATCCTGAATGTAAGGAGGATGAGCTACAAGTTTGAGAAGCTCTGCTAAACAAATCCAACTTTAATGAAACACTAAGCATCATGTCGCAGTACTGATAAGTGCTAAACAAGAAATACAAATTACAAACATAATAAAACGATAGCTTCCTCTACAATGTCTGCTCTTACTGCGATGACGACTGATAGGGTGTCCATATCTTCCCATTTATTTGAAGAATTAATCTTGATGCACAAGAAAGAGTTAACAAGCAAAAGTCTCCCTGCAGACACCGGCTTCGGTTGTGTGTGTTTGTCTCCATCTCCGGGTATGAATTGAATGTCACGGATGAACAACTTCTAGATTTATGGCTAAGTCCTCCTGAAATCCAAATGAGAACCATGATTTATAATCTACAAACCCCGTTTCCATATGAGTTGGGAAATTGTGTTAGATGTAATTATAAATGGAATACAAGGATTTGCAAATCCTTTTCAACCCATATTCAATTGAATGCACTACAAAGACAAGATATTTGATGTTCAAACTCATAAACGTTATGTTTTTTTTTGCAAATAATAATTAACTTATAATTTCATGGCTGCAACACGTGCCAAAGTAGTTGGGAAAGGGCATGTTCACCACTGTGTTACATGGCCTTTCCTTTTAACAACACTCAGTAAACGTTTGGGAACTGAGGAGACACATTTTTTAAGCTTCTCAGGTGGAATTCTTTCCCATTCTTGCTTGATGTACAGCTTAAGTTGTTCAACAGTCCGGGGGTCTCCGTTGTGGTATTTTAGGCTTCATAATGCGCCACACATTTTCAATGGGAGACAGGTCTGGACTACAGGCAGGCCAGTCTAGTACCCGCACTCTTTTACTATGAAGCCACGTTGATGTAACATGTGGCTTGGCATTGTCTTGCTGAAATAAGCAGGGACGTCCATGGTAACGTTGCTTGGATGGCAACATATGTTTCTCCAAAACCTGTATGTACCTTTCAGCATTAATGGCGCCTTCACAGATTCAACATTCAAGATTCAAGATTCAAGATTATTTATTGTCATATGCACAGTTAAACAGACAGTTTGCCGTACAATGAAAATCTTACTTTCTAGTCCACCCTTCAACAAGTCACACGGTACTTAGCTAAAATAAAAATAAAAATAAAAATAAAAATGTATATACAAGGCACAGTAAGTAACATTACATTATTGCACATTCTGATTGACAGTCAACAGTATAAATATGGAGGTGACATTGGGTCACAGCAGCAGTTAAAGTGTCTTTAGTGATCAAAGGTGAAAAGTGTCTACAGTGATGGTTCACAGTTCGGGGGTGGTCATGGTAGCTGTCTTTTGTTCAAAAAGATAAAAGTAAAACGGGGGGGAAGAGTAGCTAGCATTCACAAGTTAGCATTCACAAGCCTGATGGCCTGTGGGTAGAAACTGTTTGTCAGTCTCTTACTCCTGGATTTCAGGCTCCTGTATCATCTGCCTGATGGTAGGAGGCTGAAGAGACTGTGCTGGGGGTGTGTACTGTCCTTTATGATGTTGTGTGCTCTCCTGGTGGTCCTGGTAGAGTACATGTCCTGTAGTGAGGGGAAGGCTGCTCCTGATATGTACTAAGCAGTTTTAATCACTCGCTGGAGTGCCTTCCTGTCCTTAGCAGTGCAGTTTCCATACCAGACCGTGATTGAGCTTGTAAGGACACTCTCAACCGTACTTCTATGGAAGTTGCTGAGAATTTTGGGTGGCATGCCAAATTTTCTCAGCCTTCTTAGGAAGTACAGTCGCTGCTGGGCTTTCTTTATTGTTTGTTGGGTGTTGTGATCCCAGGTGAAGTCCTTGCTGATGTGGGTCCCGAGGAATTTAAATGTTTTCACCCTGTCCACCTTTGTGTAGTGTGTACTCCTTCTCCGTGGGTCAATAATCATCTCCTTGGTCTTGTCTGTGTTCAAGGAGAGATTATTATCCTGACACCAGGCTACCAGTTCCGCTACCTCCTTTCTGTACGCTGCCTCAGCTCCCCCGGTGATCAGTCCGACGATCGTAGTATCATCTGCAAACTTGATGATACTGGTGTTGTTCTGGGAGGCCACATAGTCGTGTGTGAAGAGGGTGTACAATAGGGGGCTCAGCACGCAGCCTTGGGGGGTCCCTGTGCTTAGAACCTTTGTGCCTGATGTCTGATTTCTGATTCTGACTGACTGACGGTTTGTGAGAAAGTTCAGGACCCAGTCACAGAGAGTTGGTGTCAGACCAACAGTGAGGAGTTTAGCAGTGAGTTTTTGTGGGATGACCGTGTTAAAAGCAGAGCTGTAGTCAATGAATAATAGCCTGGCATAGGTGACCTTGCCCTCTAAGTGGGTGATGGTGGTGTGGATGACGGTGTTGACTGCATCCTCAGTGGACCGGTTCTGCCGGTAGGCAAACTGTAGAGGGTACAGTGTGTCTGGGATGGTCTTCTTGATGTGTGACATGACTATCCTCTCGAAGCACTTCATCACTGTTGGGGTGACCTGTCATTCAGACAGGTCACAGTGTTTTTCTTTGGCAGGGGCACGATGGTGGTGGTCTTGAAGCAGGTGGGCACAACAACTTGTGCTAGTGACAAGTTGTATATGTCAGCAAGTACGTCAGCCAGCTCTGATGAACACACCCTGAGGGCCTGGCAAGGGATGTTGTCTGGGCCGGCTGCCTTCCGTGGGTTTGTTCTCCTCAGAACTATACCTACCTCTGCTGTTGTCACAGTGAGTGGTGGGTCCTGCGTGCGCTCCGTGGTCAGAACCCCTCTCTGTTGGTTGGTGTTGAGGACCTCGAAGCTAGCAAACATTCTCATTCAGCTCATCTGGCAGTGAGCGTTGGCTGTTTGTGACCCCCCTGCTTGTAGTCTGTGATGTGTTGGCTGTTTGTGACCCCCCTGCTCCCCTGCTTGTAGTCTGTGATGTGTTGCAGGCCTTGCCACATGCGCCGGGAATGTGTAAGTTACCCATGTCTTGGGCACTAATACACCCCTATACCATCACAGATGCTGGCTTTTCAACTTTGCGCCTATAACAATCCGGATGGTTCTTTTCCTCTTTGGTCCGGAGGACACGACGTCCACAGTTTCCAAAAACAATTTGAAATGTGGACTCGTCAGACCACAGAACACTTTTCCACTTTGTATCAGTCCATCTTAGATGATCTCAGGCCCAGCGAAGCCGACGGCGTTTCTGGGTGTTGTTGATAAACGGTTTTCGCCTTGCATAGGACAGTTTTAACTTGCACTTACAGATGTAGCGACCAACTGTAGTTACTGACAGTGGGTTTCTGAAGTGTTCCTGAGCCCATGTGGTGATATCCTTTACACACTGATGTCGCTTGTTGATGCAGTACAGCCTGAGGGATCGAAGTTCACGGGCTTAGCTGCTTACGTGCAGTGATTTCTCCAGAATCTCTGAAACTTTTGATGATATTACAGACCGTAGATGGTGAAATCCCTAAATTCATTGCAATAGCTGGTTGAGAAAGGTTTTTCTTAACCTGTTCAACAATTTGCTCACGCATTTTTTGACAAAGTGGTGACCCTCGCCCCATCCTTGTTTGTGAATGACTGAGCATTTCATGGAATCTACTTTTATACCCAATCATGGCACCCACATGTTCCCAATTTGCCTGTTCACCTGTGGGATGTTCCAAATAAGTGTTTGATGAGCATTCCTCAACTTTATCAGTATTTATTGCCACCTTTCCCAACTTCTTTGTCACGTGTTGCTGGCATCAAATTCTAAAGTTAATGATTATTTGCACAAAAAAAAATGTTTATCAGTTTGAACATCAAATATGTTGTCTTTGTAGCATATTCAATTGAATATGGGTTGAAAATGATTTGCAATTCATTGTATTCCGTTTATATTTACATCTAACACAATTTCCCAACTCATATGGAAACGCGGTTTGTAGAATAACTTTGAAAATGATGATGCGGGAGCAGCAGGACATCGCTGCCAGCTCACAGTAAAGCAGCTAATTATCTGTGTTCTATCGATCCAAAAAAGTAGTTTGTCTGCGTTAGCGCTTATAATAACAACATCGCTAATATTTGGTTAATTTTCAAGTCACGATATGTAAATAGAGTATTGTTGGCGGGTTTTGGATGGTTATTTGGAGGGTTTTGTGGCCAGAAATGAGAACTTATATGACAGACAATTTATGTATTTATTTATTTACGACTAAGAATGCATAAAAAAAGAAAAACGTGTTCATGTCTTATATAGGAACTGTGAATAATAGACAGCACATCTCTCTCTCTCTCTAATGTTTGCATATTTTCAGTATGACTGATCTGATGATATGGTCAGAGCGCAGAAGCGTTACTCCAGTGACGTCAATCTACGGAAATTACTGAAGATGTTCAGAGAAAAATATTCAAAATGGTTGACTGAATTTGTGGCATTTTGTGATATTTAGACGGTATTTTCACATACTTTGCGGATTGTGAATACAATTGGATATGGTTTAATGGATTCAATGAAACACAATTAAGCATATAAAGTCAACTAAGTTTTCCACTCTACTGGTACTTTAACACACAAGGATAATGACTTGGTAGACTGTGCTATCTTTGTTCAATGCAAGAAACAAAGCAAAGGGCATCAAGTATCTGAACAAAACATCAGAGATTTATGTCATAGCTGGTTAAGTTAATGAGTGTAATATCTTGTACGATGGATATAATATAAATCATTAATAATCTATTACTTTTATTTCTGGGTCAATTTACCGAATTTGTGCCATTTGCCTGTTTAACTTAAGTTTCTTGCTTTTTACATTTCTAATCTGATAAAACATGCATTGAACTACTCAAAAGGTATAAGGTTTCATTTCAGACAACTTTATTTCATTTTTTACAGGACTTTAATATTCGAGTCACAGGACTGAAAGTAACAGAAATTAGTTTTTAGTAAGTATTGGTAATAAAAGACACCTCAGTGACTGTGTGACACACTCATTGGCTGTATTAACACTGCAATGACACTGTATTGGTGTTTCATAATGGTGCCATCTCCTTCAATCATGCAAATCACTCTATTTGACCTGCAAAGGAAATAAAGAGCAAATATATATTTATTTATATTTTTAGCAAATAGCTGTGCAGAAATATGAAACGCGCAACTCTACTACAATTGTATAGAACTAAAAAATTCCCGCATACATTTTGATGGGCCTGCTATCTAGGCACATGACATCAATGCTAAGAGCATGTTGACACATGATTCAACAAAAAAGTATTTTGAAAATAAATAAGTCAAAAAGTCACAGTCTGAATATGATAGAATATATGTACAAAAATAATGAGTGAACTTGGTTTTGTTCTTCCTATGCACGGGACCATTTGACTTGTGAAATAGTGCAAATTTTTTCAGAGATGACAATGTGTTAACAGAAAAAGAGTAACAACCCATGGACAAATACAATATTTAAAACAAATAAATATAACGGTATTAAGTACTAGGAAAAACTTGTAAATATGACATTTTCAAGGATTTAAAAATGATTTTTTTCAATGGTAAAGTCAAATTTTCTGAGGCAAAGTCAGTCAACTAATGCTATTTTCCTAGGGTTCAAGGTCGATTAAATGTCTTGAAAAGACATGACCTGGATAAATGACAATACTGTATTCCATGGCATGTACACAGCCCTTCTGTGATTTTTCTTTTGTTAGGTGAAATGTCAAACATATTCATAACTATGTCATGTTTCTCTGCTATAGTATTGTACTGTAAGTAAGGCCCTGTACACACTAAAGCAGTTTTTTCTTCATCAGATACAATGTACAATAACTATTACTTTACTGATTGTACAATTACTCCAACCGGTTCGTTGGCAACATAAGTCGTGGAATAACTAACAAAATACATTTGACATTTTAGGTTAATTCCTGAGAGAGTTAAAAGAAGCAATAAACTGATCTGAAAGCAAAGCCAAATGCAACAATAATCAACTCAACAATTCAATTTGTTGAAATCTATCTGTCACAACTCTTGTAACACTATCACCATTTGGGAAAGCAATACTAGACAATTTGGTCACCATATGCATACATAATACACACAAAGAGACATGTTTTTAACTAACATCTGAACATCTTTGTGTGGTCATTTTTAGATTCTGTGTCCATGTTTATTAAGCTACACTGTTTTATTAAGAGTTCTACTGAAAAAACAAGAAAGTATGATTTGGATCGTTGTACGGTCCTGTACCTGCAAGTAGAAAAGTTCAGTGTTTTATGTTTCAAGCTTCCTCCTTCCTATCTCTTTTAGGATTTTTTATTCCCAGCATTAATTGAATAGAAGAGCGAGAGAAACAATCCAGGTCAAGAGAGATGCAGTGGGGGCCTAACCACCAAAGTATGGATGTGTACTAATGATAAGTCCTGATCCCACACTGCTGCCATCAATGCCAGCCCATCAACTTGTTGTTGATTGTGGTAAAAGCGATAGTGCCTTTGCTGTATTGTGACTGGATATTGATTGTAACGACAGAGCCTGACATCAGGCACTATATTTATTATTGTTGAAGCAAATCAATGTTATTTTTCCAAGTGCTTGAAATAAATGTGCTCATTTGTAAGTATGGCATGTGCATGTGTTACTGTGCAGTAATCAACCAAACTTGATCAGTACATGTTTCAGCAGCTTGCCCATCCATCCTTTTTCTTAGGCTTAGTTGGTCTGGGTCGCAGGTGCAGCAGTCACAGTTGAGAAGCCCAGACTTCCGTGTATGCAGTCCCACCGAAGGAACACCGGAGCGTTCCCAGGCCAGCTGCTAGACCGTATCCCTCTAACTTGTCGCAGGTGTAACCAGGGGCCTTCACCGAGTTGGACATGTTCGGACCATTTGAAGTACAGTAGATGCCTGAGCCCCATATAGCAGGAATCTTGCTCTTTCGGTCACAAAGCTTGTGTCGTGTCTCTGGCCTTACCCGCTTCTCCCAGGCTCAAGGGCGGCGTGGGTGTGTGAAGGCTCAAGGAGGACGCCGGTGATGATCAAACAAGCAAGCATCGCAACATGTTCTGCAGTATATACCTGTGGGGAGAATCTAGCCAAATGATACCCTTCCTACTCAGGGTATCAAGACATCCAGTTTTTATAGACTGATATAATGTAATCTAAGTTCATTAGGTTCATGGCACTGAGGTAGGTTTTATGTGTACATTTACTATCTCCTCACATACCATGGACCGGTTTACTAAGCCTTTCTCCATTGATTAAAAGGGTTAAGGTATGGGTTTGCATACATGTGTGTATCACTTTATGGCTGCACTTTATTACCTGCCCACAATAATGGACCTCTGTTTAACAGAACTGGCTGCTCGCTTGCTCCCGGGAATGTAGCCTTATCTGGAAAACATATTATTTCATATTACAATAGACACTACACTCGTGACCATCGTTAAATAGAGAGCTTTGTTTTCTGGCTTATTGCTCTCTTCACCACGACAGTCCGATACAGTGACCACATCACTGCAGATGCCGATTCGCCTGTTGATCTCATGCTCCAGCCTTCCCTCACTTATGAACAATATCCCAAGATACTTGAACTCCTGCATCTTAGGCAAGACCTCACTCCCAAATGAAAGTGGGCAGTCTACACTTTTCTGGCTGAAAAACTCACATTTAGATGCGCTGACTACAACATAATTCGCAAACCGGTCACTCTCAATGTCAGCTTGACTTAGAAATTCTATTTTTTTTTTAAATGACTGAATTGTTGACAAGCTTTCTGCTGATGCAGTGTATTGCAAGTGAAGTATTCCATGAATTCACATCTTGTGTCAGTGGTACAGGTGGCATGGCATGGGTCTTTGATACCTGTTATGCCACCTAAGCTGTAGTTGAGTGTGGGTGACATAGACACTGTTTAATGGCTTTGCAGAAGGAAGACAAAAAGATACAAACTGCACATTGCTGATGATGGAACTCATGTGGTGCAGTATTCCACATACCTCTTGGTGTATTTGCTCTGGTGGTCTTACAGAATGAAAGCAGGTACAATTATTTGGCTGATTTGCTGATGTCACTGTTGAGGCAGGCTAAGATTTTGTTTGTCTTATTGTTCATTAAACATCCATGAAACTACCACTGATGGAGACCTCGTGAGGACAAACTAGATGAATGTTTTTGCAGCTCACTGCCTGATTGTGTTCCTATTATTACAAGACTGCATGGGAGAACCACATGGACGAGATGCACTCATACCTGCTTTACTCATTTTGGTAGTCTGTGAGAAAATAAGATGGTCAAGAATGAGATAAATCACTACCCTGTGTTTGAAAAATAATTTCAAGCGGTTTGTACTGTTATCAGTAGAGCTCGCTTCTGCCAGTAAAATGCATTCTTGTCATTTCAGGCGTTTGAAACAACAATCAGATGTACATAAAAAAAAAAAAAAATATATATATATATATATATATATATATATATATATATATATATATATATATATATATATATATATATATATATATATATATATATATATATATGTATATGTATATGAAATGGTTGGCAGCTCTTTTCTCACTCTTGGTGGATTTTGAGCTTAAAGAACATGCTCAAAAAACTTCCTGACAGGACTACTGGCAATTTTTGTATCCTGAGATTTTCTTTTTTTATAATAAGCGACATATCTAAAAATTCAAATAACATCATAAACAGACAGGAAGGGAGCGACACATATTTCCGAAGAGGAAAGTCTAGATTAATGGTGCGAACTGCGGGCCTTCTGCAATACACAGCTTGTTTTTTATTGGTGCTTTCTACAAATACAATTACACAAAAAATCAACAAAAATGGGGCGAAATTACTAAATGTTGATACAGGAGGTCCTAGGGTTACGAACTAGTTCCGTTTTTATGACTGAAAAGTTAGTTGAATATTAGATCAAGATAAAACTTAGGGTGTACCTACACTTGAAAAGCACATGGACAGGACACACCTCTGCCATCGCCCATCATCACCCATCCCAAGAGTGATCACAGTTAAAATTATAGTGAAACACACCTAAATTATCCACTATCACTATTTGAGATCCCTGTAAGTGTAAAAAAAATTAATTCAAACCATGGAGGCCATGTTGAGATATTTATAAAACAATTTTGCCTTGTTCCAAACAAGCCATTGGAAATTTACCAATGAATGTGACATAGGTTGCTATTGTAAAGTCAGCAAGTATCTATACAGAAGGATTTCCCCAAATTCCTTATATTTAATCACAGACTTAGTTCCTATAATTTATCGCAATGGTGGATACAAAGTCCAGTAACAGTACATACAGTATATGATTTGTAATGATACGTTAGCATGTAGTATCCTCCTAACCATTGATTTTAGTATCAAGTAGGACACTTGCACAAGTTACAAAATTGGAGATCAATATGGGATGTTTACTCCTGAAATCATACTATTACGTACAGTAAGCACACACTAATTTCTCTGTGGTGGTAGTGTACTCACAGAAGTAAAACTATAAAAAAAAAACATAATTGTCTTATATTATTTCTATTATTTATTCCAATAATTTCAGGTCAACTTGTCATGCCTACTCTTTTCTCCAAGTTTATACAGTAACTGACATTAAAAGCTATAAAGGTTGTCTGTTTAGTGTATACACTTAGTTTATGATGGGGTGAGGAAAGTAAGGAAGATTTACAAATGTCATCTTGTCATGCTTAAATAGAAACTATCCATCCATTTTCTAACGCTTATCCCCTTCGGGGTCGCGGGGGGCGCTGGAGCCTACTAGTCCTTGTTTATTAGCAATATGTTTTCAAAAAAGTCACAAAAAATCAGGTTAAAATGTATTCATACATACCAGATACAAAATGAGCTGGGCAAATTTGAATTGTATCCACATTATTCACATCTAAATTCTGTTTTAGGCTTGCAAGCCATACTCGCCTTATTTCTTTTTAGACAATCGCTCTGCCTGCACTCCTTGTTCTTCACAACTTTGTACAGATATAGTAGTAGTACTGTAGATGTTTTTATCTGTTTGCTCAATTCTGACAACCGCAAAAACACTGCAAAAGTTAACCATTTAGCTTTAACAGAAATGCAGTCCCTTCTTTACAGACAATATATTGTTGTGCTTTCCTCTACCATTGTGACATTTTGTTTGTTGTTACATGAAAACACTTGATATGAAGCTCACTGCACCTTGTGCAAAAAAACACTTCAATGGCAAATGTGAAAAATGGCTCTTATCAGATTTGATAATATTGTTTTCAATTAGTTGGCTTCTGGTGTATTTAGTTAGTTTAACCATTTTGTTTTCCAATGTGAAAGCGCAGAGAATGAATCCATCCATCCATTTTCTACCGCTTGTCCTTTTTGGGGTGGCGGGGGGTGCTGGAGCCTATCTCAGCTGCATTCGGGTGGAAGGCGGGGTACACCCTGGACAAGTCGCCACCTCATCACAGGGCCAACAAAAATAGATAGACAACATTCACACTCACATTCACACACTAGGGCCAATTTAGTGTTGCCAATCAACCTATCCCCAGGTGCATGTCTTTGGAGGTGGGAGGAAGCCGGAGTACCCGGAGGGAACCCACGCAGTCACGGGGAGAACATGCAAACTCCACACAGAAAGAGCCAGAGCCCGGGATTGAACCCAGAACTACTCAGGACCTTCGTATTGTGAGGCACATGCACTAACCCCTGTACCACCGTGCTGAATCCACATACTTAAAATTATTCCGGCCCTCTGATTTTCCTTTATATCTTTGTATGTTTTTGTCTGTATTGATATGAAATGGTCTTAAATTATATTTATTATGGTCTTTAAAAAGTCTTAAATTTGACTTGTTGAAACCTGCAGCGACCCTGCTGCTGCCCAAAACAACAGTACAAAAATGTCTGTCGTCAGTTTCACTTAGCTGAAGGGGTACTCCGCTTGGAAAGGTCAAAAAAGCTTGTTTTCAGAGAGAGTCAAACAGGGACTTGAACATTCTGACCAAAGCATGGTTGTTATATGTCATGTAGACCAAAAGGAAGTGTTTTAAATGTAGAATGAAAATCGTAAAATCACCCATTTAAACTACAGGAATACTGTGACAGGTTTTTACCAAGTATGCACAATATTTTACTGATCACTTCCTCTTTCTCTGAATACTGATAATCAATGACCTATCTATGTTATTTGTATCTAGTATTTTTTAAATGTAGATTTAAGTGTAGTTTGTGCACACCTGAATTTAAGAAAGGCTCAAACAATGGTGGATTTGTAGATTTGTCCTGACAAAATACAGCATTCTTCAACCATGGGAAATGGCATTATTTGCATGATGAAATCACAGATCGCTTGGGTTGTTTCCAGGGCCCTCATAACCTAAGAGGGCTAAGGGGGTTTTCGGGGCCCCTCTAAACCCCCATACCAAAACATCATAGCAGTCTGCGATCGGCAGCCATTAACACCAATCATTGCATTCTGCCGTCAAATCAGGGGCCCCTGATTGGGTGGGGGCCCCTGGGCTTCAGCAGAGGTCTGTCCTGGTTGTCTCTGGCAAACAATTCACACTTTTCAAACTTCTTTTGTTGGCAGCTGACTTTGGGGCAGCTTCTTTAGAAGCAGGTGTCTTTGTAGGCTTCCAAAACATTGTCATAGCGATGTTGGTGCTTCAGGTGGCTGGTAAGCTTTGATCGATAGATAGATAGATAGATAGATAGATAGATAGATAGATAGATAGATAGATAGATAGATAGTACTTTATTGATTCCTTCAGGAGAGTTCCCTCAGGAAAATTATGATGTGTTGAAGCACAACATTTTTTCCCATCCTCACGGCATGTTTGCTCAACATTTGGTGCAAATAGCAGACAAAAACTCTTCCTTTGAAACAGTAAATAATTCTCACTCAATTGGTTTGTTTACCATAACTTCAGTGGAATTTTACATCAGCCTTACAGCACAGCACAAAGCCAAAAAGGAGCGCTTGTTTGGCTCACCCTACCCACTTATATCACCGTACGGGTAATCTCACCTCATTGGAGTGTATTTTTTTCTTTTATCACTTATAAAAATATTTTTGATGTTATCTGATTTATCATGTGATGTCATCATATCTCATATTGCTAGAAAATTATAGGTTCAATATTTATTCTGTACCCTGAGTTTTTAAGTGTGGTACACACATAAAGAGACGGTCATTTCCGGTGTAAAAGCTGCTACTATTAGTCACAGTTTGAACCCTGTGCTTTATACAATGTTGTGGCTAATTAAAAGGCACCTATTATGCAAAACCAACTTTTGTTAAAAAAACATTTTTGCTACGAGAGTTTCATAAACCACCAACTCGGCGAGTCTAAATAAAATAAAGCAAATGTGAGTAAAGCGTAAAAGAGTTGAGCTTTTACCAAAGGCAACAATTAAAAATGAAGCCTTCAGCACATACACAATGTTGATATCTGTACTTATGTTTTGATAAAGATGGGGAAAATGATGCATACTCGTTAACAGCGCAGCAAGAATAAGGCAACAAACAAAGTTCAATCATGAAATGCAACCTTACCCGAGCAAAAACGATGCACGATATATCCGGGAGAATCTTGATACCAATGTCCTTGACCCAGCCACACACAAATAAGTTGTAGACCTCCATGCTTTTCCAAGTTTGCATCTGTTTTGTCATGTGCAATAATGTCCGGAGGAAAATTCAACATGTCTGGGAGCGCAACTGACAGATAATTCTTGAAATCACTGGAAAAATATTTTATTTTGATAACGTATAGGGATAGATTCCATTGCATACAGTATTTTACATTTGTTTTGCTTGTATTTGCTTATAGTGGTTAGATCTTGGCCCCTTGCTTACTCAAGTAGTTCACACTCTGTTTGCGGCACAGTAGCCATGTTGATATGGTGGCCCATTTGTTTACTTTCGTTCAAAAGTCACGTGACTGAATACAACCTGTAAGCGGAAGGTTAGATTTGACATGTAACGCCCACCAAGAGAGTGCATCTTGGATGAAGGTGCGTAGTGACAGACTTAAGTGGAGGGGAGAATGCTGCGTGGCAGTGGTGTGCGGTGAGGTTAATGTCTGGTGAGGCACTGCATCATCACAGTCAGATTTACAAACATATGAACCCTAAATAGTATCTTATTCACCATGTGATTGGCAGCAGTTAACGGGTTATGTTTAAAAGCTCATACCAGCATTCTTTACACAACTGTAGCACACAAAAAAGCACATTTAATAAAAAAAACATTATTATGGTCTTACCTTTCTTGCTGGGCATCCACACAGCCAGCCTTTGCGTGTGTACCACGCCGTTTGAAAAGAACGGGTCTTCTGTCCCAAGTCAAAAGCAAACCTTTTAGCTCCGGCGTTGGTCTACCTTAAATTATTACCTCCTGCTTCGATTGAAAGTCCAGTTTGGAAAATTGTTTTATTTTACATATGTAATCCTCCATGTTTTTAATAAAAGTCCAGGCGAGAGGAAATAAACAATCGCTTGCAAACTTTTTTTTTTTTTTCTTTTTCTTTTCTTCTGCGGCCGAGGAATGATCTCTGGGATCACTACCGCCCTCTACCACCAGGAGGCCGGATTACTGCGAGCCTCAACCAGTACGCCTTTTGCAGCAGATTTATGAATGCTCAGCACAAGAAATACGTTACACACATACAGTTTTTGACAAAATACACTGTACATTATATACCTCAGCTAACTAAACTATGCCATAGTTTAGTTAGCTGATATAATTCATATAGCAATACAGTCTCACTGCACAGCAGCTCAGCAGTTAGCCGAGTCATTGTGCACAATCCATGTTGAGGCACAAATCAGTGACGTGCCTCAACTGGCTGCTGATCACCGCACCGTCTCTTCTCAGTATTTGAACGGCAAATGTGAAAATAAAAATAAAAATAATCTAAAACTGGTGAAGTTAAAAGGAAAATAACTTTAGTATAATCACTGGATACATATAACAATTTCATTATTTTTTTTTTCTTTTTACATTTTTTTTCTTTCCATCATGGCAGGTGAGGCCCCGCCTCCCCTGCCTCTAGTGACTGCACGCCACTGCTGCGTGGCCAGATTTCACACAACTGGGCAGTTATTTTGCACCCCCCATAAAATGTGCACAACTTTTGTGTTAAGTTTAGATTTTATTTCTTCTTTGTGACGCAATATACTCCCACACATTGTTTCCAACTTCAGTCGTAAGATGTTTTTCTATCAACAAAAAATCCAATAAACACATCTTTATTAGATCTCTTTCTTTCACAATTTCTTTGTATTGTGAGTTGAGTATTCTGTTACACCACTACTAATGATATGGTCGTACAAGACACACTATCACATTTTATAAATCTAAGCAGACTTATTTTCTTTTAAAGGCCTTACACACGAGGATAAAAAATAACCAATTTTGAACAATTTTACATCTGTACCCAACTTAAGACGTACATAATGTACATGAATGAAAGAATTTGGATTTCCAATTTGAACTATGACGTGTAAAACATTAAACAGCAAATATTATGTGAACTTTGGGCCAGTATTTTTTTTAAAGGAGTCTTTACTACTTACTTGGATTCAGATCAAAGATGGGCTTCATTAATTTTTTTAATGGATCTTTAGGAGCGGTTCTTTTGAAAGAGCCATTCAAAAAAATGTGCTTGTTGTAGTTCGTATAGTTATATTGATCAAAAAACAATCTATGGTAGCAGTTATAAGATAAGATGTTGATCAGAATAATTACAATTTACACAAATGTTACACTATTGGTGGGAATCACTGTATTCTGAAATATTGGCTATAATTATGTTGTTTAAATTGTAAACATTCCATACGGTGGTGCCATATCTCCATGCTTTGACAGTGACATCACTATTTTGAATGTTCCCTTGTAGCACAAAGGCATTGGAACAATCGAGAAACAATTATAGAAATAATAAGTAATAATACAAATTTTAAAAAGTAACAATAAAATGTACTTATGGATACAGAAAGTATAAATAGAACTCGAATAAAAATGTGATTACACAACTGTACGAGTGTACGCTTGAACTACTTTACGTTACAGAAAAAACTACCAGAAAAGTGAATCAAAATAAAATGTATAAATAAAAAAATAGAAAAACTATAAATTCATATTTTTTATTTAAAAAATCCAAATGCCGCTATGTATTATTTGACTATAGTCGCCAGTCTGGTGGGCAATTATCAAAGCTGTATTTGCATATAAAACGGCATCCAAACGAACGGCTCACAACTCTAAGTCGATTCTCATCGCTCACCTAGCAAAGCCGTTCAAAAGACTCTATTTGTTTTGGGAACGTCACAGCTTTATTCAAATAATTTTCTCCTCCTTGAATTAGCTGTGCATCCACCTCCTGCACAGGTTTGCAATTGAACAAAAACATGTTAAAAATGCGACAAACAACATAAAAACAAACAAGTGTCTAATAAAATATGACTCATCTGCCAAACAAGTAAAGTAAAGTTTACTTTTTCTTCCCTCTTAGTCACACAGTCTGCTTCGTATAAAAACTCTCGCTTTGCTTTGCATAAAAGCTTAGTCTTCCCAGAGCTGCCGTGGCACAGTTCCTTGGCTTCTTGTAATGACAAGTACCTAACCTGACCTAACCAAAACCTTTTAAAAACATTTGTAAATGTTCAAATGGTTAAAGACATAAGGCAGTCACAGGCCGTAGTTTGCCAATGCTTTATGTAAGCCATTCAGTGTGTGGAATAAATGTGAATAATTCTGCGAAGAAACATGCACTACAATGTTCTCTTTTCCGTTTTCTTCCTTCAGGCTCATCACCTTCACTCCCACATTGTTGTTCCTCAACTAGTAATGATATCATTATAAATACTTGCACTTAATGCAGTCCTTCAGACCTCTTCATGGCGACAGTGGAGTGGGCTGCGTTCAGTGGTGGGTGGTGCTCGATATTACAAGCTTGCTGAACTCACAACCTTGTTTGTGTTTGTGAATTAATTCTACATTTTTGACGGTGTGGACAAGCTGACTGCTGTGTTAGGTTAGTAGGCTTCAGTCATATTTCTGCACAATAAAACAAATTAACAGAAGAATAGTGAATTTAATGTTTTTTTTTTGTTTTAGAAAACGCTGAAATGGAAACTCATGCAGTCAATTCAAGACACAACGTTAGTAAGCCTAAATGTGTCTTTTAAAATGGTGTTGGCCAAAATAACGCCTTGGCAATCAAATGTTTAAACACAAATTCTTATATGCTGGTCTCACACAGTAGAAACAAACATAATGGATTTATCGAACACATTTGTAAAGAACAGCAGGTGTAGTAGCATCAGGGGATGACAGAACAAATGTCAGGTGAGTTTTTGTGCGTTTAGACTTTATTGATTTAAAACAAAGAAGACTGGGACTTTTTTTTATGTGGTAATACAAGTAAACACCAACACATAAAAACCTGAATTAATTTCAGGTCAAATGATAGTGGATTAACAAAATATTTGTTATGTGTTTTTGTAAAGCACTAATTAGTCCCAATTCATGCAAATTCAACCAATTCCTGGGAATTTTAAATCAATTAATCAAAGTGTACGTATATAGCCCTAAATCACGAGTGTCTCAAAGGGCTGCACAAGCCACAACGACATCCTCGGCTCAGATCCCACATCAGGGCAAGAAAAAACTCAACCCAATGAGACAATGAGAAACCTTGGAGGGGACCGCAGATGTATTATATTACAAATATATTTTTGCATAGTATTAACAAAGAGTTTTAAGTAATGTACTATTACACAAGAGTACAACTAAATAAATATTTTATGTTTAGAATACTTAAGAAATTAAGTTAGGGGTACTTATAATTAAGTATAATGGTACGTTTACACAACTGAATGACTTCAAGTGCTGTGAACTATGTCTTTATTCATTGTTACCTATTTCTATTTAATGTAGCTTTACTTAAACTAATTTAACAGCAATTTAGGATCTCTTAGTTATTTCTTCTAAAATCAACAATAATATTTACTAGATAAACCCATGCAAACCGATTGTCTTGAAAATATTAAGTACACCTTGCCATAACTGCCAACACATTATGCATCCACATATTGTTACCTTACCCTTAACATTTCAAATAAAGATCCCCATTACAGTTATATCAACTTAAAGCATTCCTTTATTGCCTTCTAGTTTGTGCTATGAAATACATTATGTTTTTTTCTGTGCGTAAGAAAATATAAATTATGTCTGCATTAGATGTTTTTCAGCCAACTGAATGGTCACATAATGATTAACAACTGTAGTTCTACAAGTTCAACATAAATATAAATATAAAACCTTCAATTGAATTTTAGCCATTTGATATTCATTTTAGACACCAAGCAGATGCAAATGGCCACAATACAGCACTTAAAAAAACAGCAACATCCAAATTGTCTGGGTTTTTGGACTCAAAAAATTATCACGGTGAAAAGGTCACTAACAATACATGCATATTTGCACAATCAAATGTCACAAACAACAAACACAGCTGAGGTGAGGCATGTTAAACTACTGTCAAACAACTCCACTTACTGTACATGCAGAAGTTCAACTGAGCAAAACATTTTTAAATGACAGCAGTTTTAGTGGGAGTTTATTGTGGCCCAAGCCAACCATCACTCTTTGAAGTCATCCCAAAGTATTTTTCATGGACTTTGGATAATCCAAATGCAGAGCATAAGCCAGGCCAAACAAGAGGCAATGTGTCATTGGTAGGTTTGGATGGTTTTACAGTACATCACAATACCTTCCTCAATGATGATCGCAGTCATTTGTGCTTCACCACGGAGACTAATGGAAGCAAATCTGTCTTCACTGAGAACAGTCATCAAACCAACATGTATTTGTGTCCATGCCTCGTCAGTGTTAGAGTCCTCCATCCATCCATTTTTTTTTACCGCTTGTCCCTCTCGGTGGAGCGTGGGGGGCTGGAGCCTATCCCAGCTGCACTCGGGCTGAAAGCATGGTACAACCTGGACAAGTCTCAACCTGGACATTTGTTTGTGGTGAACAACTTTGAGGGATGTTTGTTTTTTGTGGGAGGAAGAAGCAGAAGGTAGAAGCACTTTCGCAAAGGGCTCAGTAGAGGGAGAGGCAAAAGCACATACAGCAGAGCTATTCACCTGGCGGCCCACAGGCCAACGATAACAGATTGGTTCCCGAATTCAGTTCAAAACCAACGAGTCTAACATTTTTCAACAGATTCCTAAAAACACTAAGGCACTGTCAAAAATATTGATCTCTGACTATAAGTATACTGTAGGTTTCTTCTTTCTGTGCACAGGGGGCCGCTGGGTTCGTCTTCTTTGGTGTCAGAGTTAAGTGGACTGAGGGTTGCTTTGTCCAGCGTTTTTTCAGACTTGTTTTTGCTTTTACTTACATCTTGAGACCTCTGGGCTTCAGCAGTCTTTTTCGGTGCATGGCAGTCTGGCCTTTTGGGGAAAGCTAGTGGTAGTAGATTTCCGTTCCGTGCGGAAGCTGTTTCTTTTTTCGATGGCTGGGTTAACCGTCTTCAGTTATGGGGCTGCTACTTTGCATTTTGAAGGGCCTTTGCCATGATGAGGGTGATTGTATAACGCACTAAATGGCTGTCTGAATGATTTGTATAAGTGCATTTGATTTAATGTTAACTTAATTTGCAGCATGTGAAGCTTGTGAACCTGTAAAAATGAATAAATGATCCACAGCACTGTATAAAGCAAAGGGTTCAAAGCATTGGAATAAGTAGCCGTTAATAGTCCAGAAATTACGCTAGTATGGTAATGGCACGTTGTTAGCGTTTTTGGGATGTTTTTTTGAGCACTTTATAGGCGGAATAAATAAAGCTTTTTCTTGCATTAAAGTGAAGTGAATTATATTTATATAGCGATTTTCTCTAGTGACTCAAAGCTCTTTTACATAGTGAAACCCATTATCTAAGTTACAATTAAACCAATGTGGGTGGCACTGGGAGCAGGTGGGTTAAGTGTCTTGCCCAAGGACACAATGGTGACTAGGATGGCGGAAGCGGGGATTGAACTTGGAACCCTCAAGTTGCTGGCACGGCCACTCTACCAACCGAGCTATACCACCCCACATAAATGCCCCATACTAGAAGTTTTTTTTATATTTAAAACGCACAGAACAGGGAAAGACATCTGTTTTATTCTCACATAGGGATTGCGAATAATGGGCAAAATAAAACTGAAAAGTGCAGTTTTCCTTTGAGTTGAAAAACTGAACAAAACATGTTAGCATTTCACCTACACTCTATTTACTGGAACCCTTGGGGAACTGCACACACTTCTCCTGAATTTGACCTCTTTAGATGACCTGAGAGTGAAAATTCATAATTAATTTAGGTCTGCTTAGTAGTTTTGTATTAGAGGTGGAATGCGACTCTGAATCGATAGACAAATTATATTTTATAAAAGTAATACAGACAAGAATTCTTAATAAAAATATAATACATTTATAATATATATTACAAAATTCAATAATATACAGTTAACTGGGCCGGTCCATGAGTGCATGGTGCGAAGGTAGGAAGAAATGATGCTGTGCTGCCTACACTTCCGGGTCTCGCTACGCACCCACAACCGCACTAATGGGAGCGCCTGATGCTACATCTACGCTCCGGTGAATTCTTATGTTTGATTACTGAGTGAAAGCACCACGCAAGAAATACTTCCAATAAAACATGGTGAACTCCGTATTGTGGATTCTACAGTGCTCTCTATCTATCTATCTATCTATCTATCTATCTATCTATCTATCTATCTATCTATCGATCTATCTATCTATCTATCTATCTATCTATCTATCTATCTATCTATCTATCTATCTATCTATCTATCTATCTATCTATCTATCTATCTATCTATCTATCTATCTATCTATCTATCGATATCTATCCATCATGCATCCGGAAAGTATTTACAGCGCTTCATTTTTTCCACATTTTATTTTACAGCCTTACTCCAAAATGGAATAAATAAATGTTGCTTCTCTTCTAGGGCAAAAGGAGCGCTTGAACGATTTGTGTGGGGGTTATCTAAGAAGATAATCGATTTACATGACTTCAGTTCTCTTTTTTCAATAGAATTTAAATAATTTTAACCAAAGCATATTTAACAAAATAGTTAAGCCTAACACAAGCAAAAATGTCAATAATGTTTAACGTACAAAAGTGACAGATACAGCCGTGGACAGCGCTCATGCGCCTGCCAATAAACAGGCAATACATCGAAAATGCAATAAGTGTATTCATCCATTTGCATAATAAACGAAAACAGACGACTATGCATTGGCAATATTATTTAAGATAACAACATGATAACTTAAGAAATGATTAATAGTGAAATTAATATTAGGCCTACAGGCTACAAAGTGCAGCCGCATTGCTGCAATGAGAAGTGCGAACAGCTTGTGTCTAATGATTAAGCTGGGGAACAATTGTTCGTATAAGATTGGGAAGAAACACAAATGATAACATTTATTTACAACATCCAGTAAGATACTGTATGCACAGTAAATGTACAAAAATATACCATACCATACCATACACATATTTACAAAGAACAAGTTACAATACACACTATTTACACTGTATATGAAAACAGTCAGGTAAATGGAAAAAGTTGGAATACGTTAGGCGAGAGGTAAGTCCTGTAAGTAGAGATGTCCGATAATGGCTTTTTTGCCGATATCCGATATTCCGATATTGTCCAACTTTTAATTACCGATTCCGATATCAACCGATACCGTTATATTTGGTCATGGAATGAACACATTATTATGATTAATTTTTTTGTGATGCCCCGCTGTATGCATTAAACAATGTAACAAGGTTTTCCAAAATAAGAGAACAACTTCAACTGAAATTATGGAAAAAAGTGCGAACATGGCACTGCCATATTTATTATTGAAGTCACAAAGTGCATAATTTTTTTTAACATGCCTGAAAACAGCAGCTTGGAATTTGGGACATGCTCTCCCTGAGATAATACTGATACCCACTACAACTATGGGAAATACTATACTTTGACTTTCACAAAGTCTAAGTCTAAGAAAGTGCATTATTCTTTTTTTTTTTTTAACATGCCTCAAAACAACAGCTACAAAAACAATGAAGGCACACAGCTTTGGTCCAGAGTATACTAGAGTAATAAAGTAAACAATAACATAGTCCTCATTTAGTGCGAGACTGCCTGGTATACTGTATAACAGGAAATTATAATCTGCCCTGTTCTAACGTATTTGTATGAGTAACACAAATGTGCTGCAAGCTAGTGGTGAGTGTTTGAAGTGGCCTAGCAGTCAGCCAGAGCTTCTGAAATGCTGCGTTGAGACATGGCATCTCCGTTCACTGCAAGCTACAAAATGTGCGCCATGCAGGGCAGACTAGCCATACCAAACTCCATCGTAGCTTTTGCCATACTGCGTGCGTTGTCCCTGACCAAAACGTAAGCTTTCGTCCCGGGGTGGTTTTTGTTGTATTTTTGTTTTTTCTCGGCGGAGTCTTTAAGCGACAACTGTGTGGTACTACTTTTTTTCAGTGTTTGCTTTTCATCCATCTTCCGCTTGTATTCATTGTTTATCTCCTTCTAGTTCTTGAAGAGGTGGGACATCAAATTGCTCGTATTAAAGGAAGACGTCTTGGTTCCTCCTCGCATAACCAACTTTTTGCAGTCATTGCAAATTGCCAGTTTTTTATCCGTCAGACACACTTTAAAATAATCCCAAACCATAGACATGGTGTCGTTAGTCAGTCACCGAGCGAGCACGCTCGTTAGCCAGGCTACAGCACCGGCAACAACACACTCATGTTGTTCTGCTCCGCTCGAGGCGGTTTGATGAGGTCATCAAGCGTCGCCAGTAAACCTCTCATGCTGCAGTCGTCAACTCCTGTGTTGTGTGTGAGAGAGGGGAGGGGCAGCTGACTGGGTTTATATCCGTGTTTTACCTGATATGTACCGCTCCGTACAACGGCGTTTTAAAAAGTAATTAATTTTACTTTTGGAAACCGATACCGATAATTTCCAATATTACATTTTAAAGCATTTATCGGCCGATATTATCCGACATCTCTAACTGTAAGTGAAATGAAAAGGTGATTTTATACTTACTTCCTCTATATTCTTAGCCACTTTTATTTATGTAACTAGAATACACACCACACTTACTCTTCTCTCACATAAATATACACATAACAACTTGTTAAATTGCTTTGGATGTATTTTTGTACAACCTACTCAAATAAATATACTATAGTAGGTTAAATTTGTAGCCATTTAATTTATGATTTTTAGTGAAAATGGATTATAAACATGTAACAGGCTTTGAATATACTTTTGGATACAAATTGTACTACTTTTGTTGCCTTGGTGCAGGCCTGTTACCTGCGTCTGCAGGCCAGATGCCAGTGTGTGCAAAACACCTCAGCTAAGAAAGCCACACATTGTCATCATGGAGTTGTGGCTTGGACGACATTACTCAAAAAAACAATAGCATATGTTTATTGGATGACTATAGAGCAATACTAACAAATATGTTACTGCCAAATGAGGCGAAATTGATAAATACAAAAGTTCTTACCTTTCAATTTACGAGGGATCGCTTTGAAAGTAGCGTGCTGAGGGGTGGGACAAAAAAGTGCACATGCATGCTAAGATTGGGCAGCCAAAATCTGGAGCTGGACTTTTGATTGGCGTTTGGAAAGATAAACCCGACTGTGTGATTGGCCACAAAAAGATGAGCTCAGCCGTGTTCGCGTGGAAGTGGAACAAAAAAAAGTCCACATTCGAGCTGTGATTGGGCAGCCGATAGATGGAGCTGACGTCACCAGTGGGAAGTCACAAATACCCCTTTTCCACTGCACCAAATGGTTCCTTTGGAGGAAGTATGGAGAAGGGCATGATTGTTTTATAAATATCTCTGCAACGCCTCCACAGTTTGATTTCATATTTGTATGACTTACGCAGATCCCAGATACACAAAACCAGGTAAAAATAGGTAAGAAAAGTTGGTTTTGAGCAATAGGTCCTTAAAATGCTGGGAGGGCGGAACTGAGGCTAAACCGATTTCTGACGGGTCAATAGCTTCTGCTCTTGTTGTACCATTTTCAACATGATAAAACTATATATCGTATCGACAGCAACCTCTCGCTCTCTTTCATGTGTGCACTCGAATCAGCCAGAGATGTGTTCACATAGACATCTTATAAGTAGACGCAGCATCGAGCGCTACTGCCTACTGGCGCTGACGAGACGCGGGGCCGCCATCTTGGAGTGGTGATCCGCTCCACTCAGTGCAATTAATTTGGCTGTAGCAATGAACTGTCAGCGCATTTAATTAATCTTACCTCATGTGGTATTGGACAGAAAGGAGGACTTTTTTTCCCCTTCATTTGAAAATGCGGACGTTATCAGCACCACTGTCTGATTCCTATCAATGCAAGTCATCAGAATCAGGTAATACACCAACTTATATTCTTGTCTTCATGAAAGAAAGGAATTTATATGTGTTAAACATGCTTGCATTATCTTTAAACACCCTTAACTTGTTAACAATATTAACTATATGTGTTAAACTGTTATGTTCGACGGGGAAGGAGACGACACAGCAACAAGAATAAGCTCAATAGTTTATTTAGAGCTTGATGATGTGGTGGAGTGTGTATGCTACTGTGTATGTTTGCAGGACTATGTGAAGCGTTACAATGAATATTTACCAGTGGTTGTTGTAAGTGCGTGTTGAGTGAGAAGGTGACCAGTTCAGTAGGGCGAGGCAGGTAGGGGAGTCCGAGAAACAAGTGGGGGTCCGTGGGGCTGAGAGGGGCGTCCAGAGGTCCAAGTCCAAAGTGGGGGTCGAGGATCGAGGGAGGCAAATCAGAATCCAGAGGGGTCCAGAGAAGTGAGGCGCACTGCTCACTTCCAAGGCGACGGAGGGAATACTGGGGAAAACAAGAGACAAATGAGCACAAGGGTCGAAGGTCACAAGGAGCGAGCAAACAAAGGTGAGGAGCCAGAGACGAAAGCTTATTGCAAGCAGAGACTACGTTCCAGTGTTGGTTCTCTGGACACGCTGGCTTTTATGAGGAGTGATGTCATCAGCAGCAGGTGTGTCGGTTGATGATTGCGCACAGCTGTGCTGGTGTGTGGCAGCAGAAGCAGAGTGTGTATGGGCGTGTCCTGCGGCACGTGCAGACGAAGGAGCAGCTGATTGTGCACGCCCCATGACAGTGCCCCCCTCCTTATGCGAGGCTCCTGACGAGCTACGGGGAGCCTCAGGGTGAGCCCGGTAGAAATCCTCCAACAGAGAGGGGTCCGCAAGATAGGAGGCCGGTACCCATGATCGGTCCTCTGGTCCATAGCCCTCCTAGTCTACTAGGTACACTAGTCCCCTACCTTGCCGACGAACCCTGAGGATCTCCTTGACTGACCAAACTGGGTCACCACTCTCGAGGATCCTAGGAGGGGGAGGGGTAGGGGCAGGGGGTGAAAAAGAGCTCTCCGCTACAGGTTTGATCTGTGACACATGGAACACAGGATGCCTCTTAAGAGAAGGCAGGAGAGACAGTCTAATGGAGGCAGGATTGATAATGGCCTCCACAGAAAAAGGCCCGACATATCGAGGTGCCAATTTCCGGGAGGGTACCTGGAGATGGAGGTCCTTGGCGCGTAACATCACCTGTTGTCCAGGTTGGTATGATGGTGCCGGGATGCGGCGCCTGTTAGCACTATGGCGCATCCTTTCGGAGGCTTTCAAGAGTGCATCCCGGGCGGTCCTCCAAATTTTATGTCAGCGTTTGATGTGGGCTCGAGTGGACGGAACTGCTGCTTCGACCTCCTGTTGGGAAAACATAGGAGGCTGATATCCTAGGGAACACTCAAAGGGAGATATGCTGGTGGCCGAGCTCTTCATGGAGTTATAAGCATACTCGACCCATGGCAAGTACTTGCTCCAGGAGGCAGGCTGGCGAGCGGCAACACAACGCAACATGGTCTCCACGCATTGGTTGGCCCTCTCCGCTTGACCGTTGCTCTGGGGATGATACCCAGAGGTGAGACTGACCGTAGCCCCAATCCCCTTGCAAAACGATTGCCACACCCGGGAAGTGAACTGGGGACCACGATCTGAAACAATATCCACCGGGATACCGTGTTGTTTTACAATGTGCAGAGCAAGGAGGTCAGCAGTCTCGGAGGAGGAGGGAAGCTTGGGGAGGGGAACAAAATGTGCAGCCTTCGAGAATCGATCGACAATGGTAAGGATAATAGTGTTACCTCGGGACCCTGGGAATCCTGTCACGAAGTCCAATGCGATGTGGGACCAGGGACGGCCGGGGACAGGTAGTGGGCACAGGAGGCCCGCTGGAGGTCTGTGGGAAGCTTTATTGCGGGAGCATGTTGTACAAGCGGCGATAAACTCACGGGTGTCTGAAGCCATAGACGGCCACCAGAACCGTCGTCGGATGAAGGATAGCGAGCGTTGAAACCCCGGATGGCAGGAGAAGATGCTGGAATGCCCCCAATCCAGCACCTTAGATCGGAACTCACGGGGAACAAACAGCTTGTTGGGCGGGCTGCCACCTGGTGCCGGATTAGACCGCAGGGCGGTCTTTATCTGTTCCTCCACCTCCCAAGTGACCATGCCCACTATCCGGGCAGGAGGAAGGATGGGTTCTGCCGTAGGCGAACAAGTTGGCTCCTCCGAGAACTGCCGGGAGAGGGCGTTGGCCTTTGTGTTCCTGGAGCCTGGCCTAAACAAGAGTGTATAATCAAAACGGCTAAAAAAATTGGCCCAGCGAGCCTGACGGTCGTTAAGCCTCCTGGCGGAACGAATGTGGAGCAGGTTGCGATGGTCCGTCAAGACCTGAAACTGGTGTTTCGCTCCCTCCAACCAGTGTCTCCACTCTGCCAAGGCCTCATGAACAGCTAGTAGTTCTCGGTTACCGGCATCGTAATTCCGTTCAGCTGGAGTGAGGCGCCTAGAAAAGAATGCACAAGGGTGTACAAGATTGTCCTTACGGGAGCATTGGGAGAGCACTGCTCCAATCCCAGAATCCGACGCATCCACCTCCACGATGAAGGAGTTGTCCGTGTCAGGATGGACGAGGACCGGGGCAGAGACAAAACTCCTCTTCAATCTTCTAAAAGCCTCACTGGCCTCCCTGGTCCACAGAAAAGGAATACTGGTAGAAGTGAGTGTGTGGAGAGGTGCAGCTACCTTGCTGAAATCCCTGATGAAACGTCGATAAAATCCGGCAAATCCCAGGAACCGTCTTAGTTCCGTACGGGTGGTGGGTTGGGGCCACTCCAGTACCGCCTCAATCTTCTTAGGGTCCGCTCTTATGTGGCCCTTCTCAACAACAAAACCCAAGAGTCCCACTGAAGGTGCGTGAAACTCACACTTCTCTGCTTTGACGAACAATCTGTTCTCCAGCAGGCGTTGGAGGACCAGGCGGACATGTCGTTGGTGCTCTTCTGGGAAAAAAATCAAAATGTCATCAAGGTACACGACAACGAAATGGTCCAACATGTCCCGTAAAACATCATTGATGAGGGCCTGTAAAACAGCCGGTGCATTAGTAAGGCTGAATGGCATCACCCTGTACTCGAAGTGTCCGAGATGGGTGTTGAAGGCCGTTTTCCATTCATCACCCTCTTTGATTCGCACCAGGTGATAGGCATTTCGGAGATCAAGCTTGGTGAAAATAGTGGCAGGAGCAAGGGGCTCAAAAGAGGAGCTCAGCAGGGGTAGGGGATATTTATTCTTGATGGTAATGCAGTTTAATTGTCTGTAGTCAATGCAAGGCCTCAAGGAACCGTCCTTCTTTCCCACGAAGAAGAAGCCTGCTGCCACCGGGGACTTGAAGGGGGTGATGATACCTGAGGCAAGGGATTCAGTGATGTAGTCCTTCATGGCCTTCTTCTCTGGTAAAGACAGATTGTAAAGTCTGCTGGAGGGAAGGACAGCGTTGGGAATCAGGTCGATAGCGCAGTCATAAGGTCTATGCGGGGGAAGAGACAGCGCACGTACCTTGTCAAATACCGCTGAAAGGTCATGATAAGCAGCGGGAACACAGGAGAGATCAGTGGGAGGTGAGGTGGGCTTGGCCCTGCAGGCTGGGGGAACTGCCGACCTTAGGCAGTTAGCGTGGCAGGCAGTGCTCCATGCAAGGACCTTGCCCGTGGACCAGGATATGTGAGGGTCGTGCTGTCGAAGCCAAGATCGCCCGACGACAAGCGGGGCGACGGGAGCGTCGAGCACCCAGAGGCTGATGGTCTCGGTGTAATTCCCCGAGAGGGTCAGAGACAGGGGTTCGGTGCGGTGCTTGATGGGACCGAGGGGATGTCCATCCAGAGCTTGTGCCGGCAGGAAAGTCTCCAGTGGAATGAGGGTTATTCCTGCTTGGCGAGCAAACTCGTGATCCATGAAACTTTCGTCTGCTCCTGAATCCAGGTAGGCCCCCACGGTCAGAGTCCTAGAGCTCCATGACAGGGATGCAGGAAAAAGAATGCCTGGGTCTCTCTTGATTTGGGGAACAGTTGTGTGGCTCACCAGGAACCCCCTTGGTGGCGAGCCTGGTCTCTTGGCCTCGTCGGGCAGCTCCGGATGGGGTGACCAGCCAGTCCGCAGTAGAGGCAGAGATGCTGCCTGAATCTCCTTTCCCTCTCTGCTGCCTCTAGGCATGACCTGCCCAACTGCATGGGTTCCACAGTTGCTGCTGGCATGTACGGACGTGTAGGCCGAAACACGGCGGCGTGGTCGACAGGTCGAAACTTGGGTCTCGGAGATGAGCTAGCTGGAAAACTAGCAGAAGCCTGCGCTCTCTCTGCTGCTCGTTCACTGAGTCTTTGGTCAAATAAGAGAGCCAGGTCGATGAGGGCTCGACACGAGGTAGGTCGGTCTCTCAGCAAACCGTCCTTGATTTCGTCACTCAGTCCTCTCCTGAATGCACTCTGGAGCGCCTTGTCTCCCCACTCGCTGTCGGCCGCCAGAGTGCGGAACTCAAGAGTGTAGGCCGCAACCGAGCGGGAACCCTGTCGGATGGAGTGCAGTCGTGAAGCAGCATCCCCCCCGTCCACGGGGTGATCGAACACAGCCTGGAACTCCGCTCGAAAAGCAGCATAGTTGGTGCTCAGCCCCAAAGTCTTGTCTACTCCTGCAATGGCCCACTTGAGAGCCTGTCCAGAGAGTAATGAAAACACAAATGCAATCTTCGCTCCATCAGAAGCATAGCGAGATGGTTGGTGCTTAAAAATGAGTTCACACTGAACCAAAAAACCTCGACAAAGTTCAAAATCCCCCTCAAAGGGACTGGGGCTGGAGATCTTGGGTTCCCGGGGGTTTGAGGGGCTCCAGGAGGTGGCGGCTGCCGGAGCACTGTAATTCGGCACAGGTGGAGGAGCAGGGCTTGGACTAAGGCTTTCCAGTCTAGCCAGCAGGCTAGCGAAGGCGACATCAAGCTTGTTCTCTAGGCTCGAAAATCGAGCGTGGTGGGCCTGAATCTCAGCGTGCATAGCCGTGAGGTTAGGACCCGTGGGGGGTCGAGGAAGGGACGCGGACTTGGGTCTGCTTGTGCCGTCCGGTTCCGACATGGCTGGAACGTACTGTTTTGTTCGACGGGGAAGGAGACGACACAGCAACAAGAATAAGCTCAATAGTTTATTTAGAGCTTGATGATGTGGTGGAGTGTGTATGCTACTGTGTATGTTTGCAGGACTATGTGAAGCGTTACAATGAATATTTACCAGTGGTTGTTGTAAGTGCGTGTTGAGTGAGAAGGTGACCAGTTCAGTAGGGCGAGGCAGGTAGGGGAGTCCGTGAAACAAGCGGGGGTCCATGGGGCTGAGAGGGGCGTCCAGAGGTCCAAGTCCAAAGTGGGGGTCGAGGATCGAGGGAGGCAAATCAGAATCCAGAGGGGTCCAAAGAAGTGAGGCGCACTGCTCACTTCCAAGGCGACGGAGGGAATACTGGGGAAAACAAGAGAAAATGAGCACAAGGGTCGAAGGTCACAAGGAGCGAGCAAACAAAGGTGAGGAGCCAGAGACGAAAGCTTACTGCAAGCAGAGACTATGTTCCAGTGTTGGTTCTCTGGACACGCTGGCTTTTATGAGGAGTGATGTCATCAGCAGCAGGTGTGTCGGTTGATGATAGCGCACAGTTGTGCTGGTGTGTGGCAGCAGAAGCAGAGTGTGTATGGGCGTGTCCTGCGGCACGTGCATACGAAGGAGCAGCTGATTGTGCACGCCCCATGACATAAACATGCTTGTATTATCTTTAAACATCTTTAACTTGTTAACAATATTAACTATATGTGTTAAACATGCTTGTATTATCTTTAAACACCTTTAACTTGTTAACAATATTAACTATATGTGTTAAACATGCTTGTATTATCTTTAAACACCTTTAACTTATTAACAATATTAACTATATGTGTTAAACATGCTTGCATTATCTTTAAACACCTTTAACTTGTTAACAATATTAACTATATGTATTAAACATTCTTGTATTATCATTAAACACCTTTAATTTATTAACAATATTAACTATATGTGTTAAACATGCTTGCATTATCATTAAAGACCTTTAACTTGTTAACAAAAACATATATTTCATAAATAAGTAAATATAAATCATATATATGAATGAGGTAGATCCCTGCGACTTGATCAATTGAAAAGTAGCTCGCCTGCAGAAAAAGTGTGAGCACCCCTGCAGTAGACGAAAGGGTAGCTTCCTTCCAACTCTGTTGTTTGTGCTTTTGCACCAACCAGCAATTCAGAGTACCTGCCCTTTTTGGAGTCCCTAGATGGAGTACTTTGAGTGCTGCCTCTGGTGATTCCCTTGTTCTACTTGGGGACTTCAACGCTCACGTTGGCAACGACAATGAGTTCTGGAGAGGCATTATTGGGAGAAACCATTACCGTATTTTCCGCACCATAAGGCGCCCCGTGTTATTAGCCGCACCTTCAATGAACGGCATATTTCAAATCTTTGTTTACCTATTAGCCGCACCGGGGTTATTAGCCGCACCTACGCTGCGCTAAAGGGAATGTCAAAAAAACAGTCAGATGGAGGTCAGTCAAACTTTAATATATTAAAAACTAGCGTTCTAACAACTCTGTTCACTCCCAAAATGTAATGTGCAATCATGTAACGTGCAAATGTGCAATCACAAAAATAGTAACACTCAAAATAGTACAGAGCAGAGCAATAGCAACATCAATAACTCAACGTTGCTCGAACGATAATGTCACACAACACACAAAATAAACATTTAAAGCTCACTTTCTGAAGTTATTCTTCATCCATAAATCCCTCGAATTCTTGTTCTTCTGTGTCTGAATTAAAAAGTTGGGCGAACACGGCATCCAAAATGGCTGGCTCCGTCTCGTCGAAATCATCAGAGTCAGTGTCGCTGTTGTTGTCCAGCAGTTCCGTGAATCCTGCCTTCCGGAAAGCTCGGGCCACAGTTGAGACCGATATATCCGCCCAGGCATTTACAATCCACTGGCAGATGTTGGCAGATGTTGGCGTATGTTGTCCGGCGCTGTCTCCCTGCTTTAGTGAAGGTGTGCTCGCCTTCGGTCATCCATTGTTCCCACGCCGTTCGCAGTCGAGCTTTAAATGCACTGTTTACACCAATATCCAGTGGTTGGAGTTCTTTGGTTAATCCACCCGGAATGACGGCGAGTGTTGAATTGGTGTGTTTCACTTGTTTTTTTACACCATCAGTTATGTGGGCACGCATGGAGTCGTAAATCAACAAGGATGGAGCTGTGTGAAAAAAGCCGTCTTTACAGTAACACACAAATGAAATGAATCGTAACACACAAATGAAATGAATCGTATTATCGGCGCGCTTCTTCTTCTACGGGGGCGGGTGCTCACCTTGGAGGTTGCTTACAGTAGAAGAAGAAGCGCTTCCTCTTCTATGGGGGCGGTTGCTTATCGTAGAAGAAGAAGCGCTTCCTCTTCTACGGGGAAAAAAGATGGCGGCTGTTTACCGTAGTTGCGAGACCTAAACTTTATGAAAACGAATATTAATATTAATCCATACAAAAGCCGCACCGGGTTATTAGCCGCGCTGTCAGCTTTTGAGAAAAATTGTGGTTTTTAGGTGCGGCTTATGGTGCGGAAAATACGGTACTTACTTACTTACATTATGTTCTCTGTTCTGGCGGCTGATTGGCTCAGCCACATCAAGCTCCCTGCTTGCTTCAGCAAAGTTCCATATAACTCAGCTTGTGTGTTTGCTTTGCGTGTTTTCGGAAAAACATTTTTACGTATTTGAAATCCTACGATGTGGTCTAAACGTTCTACACATTGTAAGGTTTCTGGCACAGAACGTAAGCCCAAGAAGAAGCTGTTTACCATTGTAGAAAAAGGTGGACCACCTCAGTGCTATGCGAGAAGGTAGCTTAGCTATGAGCTAATATACACTACCTTCAATGACAAGATAATGAATCTTCAGTTCGCTACATGAAGAAGTAGAAAAACAATATAGGGACGACTGTCACAGCGCCTATAATCCTCACTTGTGATACCACCACGGTCATCGTCATGCACCTAATTCTTTAGTGCCATCATTTGTGATTACCAATATTTTATGTTACAATTACATAAGAATGTACTAAGTGTGTGTGTGTGTGCGTGTGTGTTTGTGGGTGTGTGTGTGCGTGTGTGTGTGTGTGTGTGTGAGAAAGGTTAATAACAGTGTTTTAAGGTTTTATAAAGATCTAAAATGCATCCAGTATTCATATAATTCACAAAATGAATAGAGAGTCCTTACTTTGCATGTATTAATTTCCCTTCACCTCATTCAACCTAACTGCCTCGGTAGATGAGGGTACATTTTATACATGCATTAATAATTCTAAAAATAGTTCAATAAACAGAGATTTTCTTTCATAAAAATATTTTTTATTTGTTTTTTGTGTAATTTTAGTGCCAATCTGTTAATACACTATGTCAGAACAATAACTGTATACATAAGGGGTTGTACTAGGGAAAAAAAGAAACCAACTAAAATAAGATAATCTGTTTTTATAATGAACTATAAAGTCAACACAAAAGTAAGTACAATTCTACCCTGAACGCCTGACGTTTAACAAATAATTTTCAGCACTTGAATTTTACGTTCCCGTAATATAGTGGTAGTGGGCATAACAAGGGGTACGGGGTATGAATCTAGCCCTTCAGAGCAAGGGACTTCAGATGCTGACTCGCTCGGGGAGGGCCAGAGAAAATTTCCCAATTTCTGCGTGACTTATATAATATATTACATGTTAGTTTGTAATGTTAGCCAACTAGTCACACTAGCTGCTTGTGGTTTATCTTTAACAATGTGTGCTTTACCTGCTGCATGTCTTATCTGTGTACTTTTAACCATAGTATTGTTTTCAGTATTTACTAATTATTGTATTTATCTTAAAGCACACATAAAAATTGGCAACCATAAATCATGAGGCATTTAATATAACGTCAATAAAGCTTTCTCTTCTATCCTAACATAATTCTAGATTATGGCAGGCTACATGTATTATGTAAAATTGGAAAGTGTTATTTGATTGCGATAAGAAAAGCCTTGTGTGTTAAATGCCTTTTAATTTCAATTCCAATCTTCCAATATTGTTCTTTGAGTGTAATAAGAAATGTATGTTTAATCATAAGTTTTAATGTAAGATTTTCTGTTAAAATGAAGCCAATAATGACATTTTTTGTGGTCCCCTTTATTTTAAAAAGTATCAAAATACATATCGACATACATTTTGGTACTGGTACTGCTACCAAAATATCGGTATCAGTAAAACCTTAGGTGGTACGTATGTGCAATCGTAACTACATAGTATCTTATATGCTCGAACGTAAACTATGCAGTGATGTAGCAAGTGGTGTCCCAAATGCTAGGGAAGATTACAAAGCTCTAGCCCTTGTTGCTTCATTTCAAGGGTGTAGTGGTAATAGGTTAGGGGGCTAGTGGTAGTGAATGAGGGTGAACATTGGGATTGGGTCTTAATCTGTAATAAACCCAAAAATGTATCATAAACACAAAAGTCAAACAAAAGATATATGAAAGACCAAGAAAGTTACAAAAAAGTGAAGAAGTTGAAATAAAACCATACAGAAAGACAAAACACAAAGCCTGCTGTTTGGCTTTGTTATTTTTCTGCTTGAAGCATCTCCACACATTAGTGGGTTGTGCTCAGCACCATGTGGAGAAGTTGTTTGGACGTCAGCTGTGAGGCTCTAACTGCCTTGTGGAGTGAATAAAGGCAAAGTGAGAGAGCTGCCACTCACAGGGTTAGAGTATGATATAACCAAGACCTTTGTATTATTTGCTTGTGAAAATAGCGACAAGCTTTCAGAAAAATCCAGATGGCGAAAAACAACACAGTAGGAAATCAAAGAACCCCCTACCCTGTTTGCATTGAATAAGATAACCCTCAGTCAACTATGAGAATAATCAACATCTTCCGCTACTGTGATACTATAATGAATCATTTTTCCTATCGTGCACTGGAACAATATTAAACATAAGAGTCATGCATGCTTTTTTAATGTTTCCCACCTTACAAGGACATTGACAGCCCATATTTCACTAAGATTCTTGCTGAAAGGAGCTCATTGACTACAGCGGACTACAATGGCGGACGCGTGCAATGCACCCTGGGTAGGTTTACACCATAGATGGATAATCCGCTGACGGTTTTTCTCCAATATGTGACATTACTATGTGCACATTCCAAACAGCTCCTTTGGAGGAAGTATGAAGGAAGGCAAGATATGCAATTTGTTATACTTATATCCAGACCTGTGTGTGCAACAGTTGTAGCTGAAACCGTCAGGTACGGAAGTAAACACACAGGTCTGACTAAAAGAATAACAAATTGCATAATTTTTTCAGGACCTAATGAACCTATTTGGATTAAGGCAAGATATTTTTATAAATATCTCCCCCATGCCTCAAAAGATTTCACATGTTTGGACTTATGCAGATCTCTAACACACAACAGCAGGTACCAATAGGTAAGAAAAGTTGTTTTTGCATAATATGGGCCCTTTATAGCCATTCGGTTCTTACTAGAGCTGCTGCTATCGAATATTTTAGTAATCGAGTATTGTATCGAATATTCCGATCGATTAATCGAGCAATTTCTTATTTCATTTTTATTTTTTTTTGTCCTGTCCAGCTTCTCAGGCAAATCATATTGTTGATGTAGATGCCCATATCGGCTGTACAAATTTACTTTACAAAAGAGAAGTGTGAGATACTTCTCTTGTGCCTTATTTGTATTTTGACTTTATTAAATGGATTTATATTATTATTTGGTGCAGCCGGACCAGAGGTTTAATTATACATGTTAAGATGTGTCCTCAATTATTGGGTTTGGCCTAATTGTCTTTTATTTCCTAAATGCCTGTTTTCATTACTGAAGGCTGACACGCACAGCTGAAATGCGTCCGTGGTTGATCGTGCCAATTTGTGTGTGCTAATAAAAACAGGTGCGCTCACAGCCCTATGTGCTTTGTCCGCATAAAGGAAGTTCTTGTCTCTTGTGCGTTTTTGGTGATTATTATACGGTGCCGTTTAAATGGTGGTTTCTCCACGCAAATCCGCTGAGCTGTTTTCAACCTGCCAACAATACATAAACAAAATAAAAAGACAAACCACTTAATAATGACAACAGTTTTAAATATTAAGAATGCAATAATAACATAATAACATGTTTGAGATGAAAACACATATATACAAAATTTGTTCAAAATCTCCCCGTGACTGCGTGAGTTCCCTCCGGGTACTCCGGCTTCCTCCCACCTCCAAAGACATGCACCTGGGGATAGGTTGATTGGCAACACTAAATTGGCCCTAGTGTGTGAATGTGAGTGTGAATGTTGTCTGTCTATCTGTGTTGGCTCTGCAATGAGGTGGCGACTTGTCCAGGGTGTACCTCGCCTACCGCCCGAATGCAGCTGAGATAGGCTCCAGCGACCCCCAAAAAGGGACAAGCGGTAGAAAATTGATGGATGGATTGTTCAAAATGAATATTCCCTGAGAAAGTTAAAATACAGTTTTCATTATATCAAACATAAAATGTGGATTAGGTAGTGCCTTTAATACTGCATTTGAAATGTGCAACTTCATATTCAGAACCAATATGGCTGACAGGAACTTGGCACACAAGTGCTACCACTTTGAACAAGGACTTGGAACTCTTACATTCTACAGAGACTATAGTGGGTGCGTCACCGCAGTCCCGGAGGCGCCACTCCCGACGAAGGACGTCAGGGAGGGCTTCCGCAAGCAGAGAGGACACGTCACTCCCGCAAGCTCCTCCCCCTCCGGGCGGAAGCAAGCCACAGGCAGCCCGGCGTCACCCTGATGACATCACAGCTCAAGATTTTTTTTCTCTGAACTCTTTTTCTTGTGATCACTCACCTCCAGCAAAAGACTTTAAAAACATGATAATACATTATCAGGACATGTTTTTACAAATTAGATCCTGTCAGTCACAGTCACCCAGTTTTCATGCCCCGCCCCCCAGAACTCAAGCCACGCCCAAGTCACACAATTATTTTTTTTCACCCACTCAATCCCAGGAAGAAAGACTTTTTGGACAGTTTGGAGGGGAAGATTCTGCCCCCCTCCTGACCTCCCTCCACCCACCCCAAAAGACGGTTCCAGACCGCAGGGAGCGCGTCTGGGATCCGCTCCTTGAGGGGGGGGGGGGGGGGGGGGCTAGGGCTGGGGACTGTTCAGGTGGGGTCGCTTTTCGTCACGCCAAGCCACAGCCTCCAGCACGACCACCACCACCACCAGTATTTCTTCACGCCAAGCCACAGCCTCCAGCACGACCACCACCACCAGTCTTTCATCACGCCAAGCCACAGCCTCCAGCACGACCACCACCACCAGTCTTTTGGCCTGCTAAGCCGCAACCTCCGGTTCGGTCACCACCACCGGTCTTTCGGCCTGCCAAGCCGCAACCTCCAGCTAGGCCACCTCCACCTGCTCCACGCCCAGCTCCACGCCAAGATCCACCACGCCAAGCACCACCAGTACCTGCTCCACGCCAGGCACCTGTCGCAGCTCCACGCCAAGTTCCGCTACCTGCTCCACGGCGCCAAGTGCCGCCAGTCGCAGCTCCACGCCACCAAGTGCCGCCAGTCGCAGCTCCACGACGCCAAGTGCGGCCAGTCGCAGCTCCACAACGCCTAGTGCCGCCAGTCGCAGCTCCACGACGCCTAGTGCCGCCAGTCGCAGCTCCACGACGCCTAGTGCCGCCAGTCGCAGCTCCACGACGCCAAGTGCCGCCAGTCGCAGCTCCACGACGCCAAGTGCCGCCAGTCGCAGCTCCACGCCAAGACCAAGTCCAAGACCCCTCAAGCCAAGACCAAGTCCAAGACCCCTCAAGCCAAGACTAAGTCCAAGACCCCTCAAGCCAAGACCAAGTCCAAGACCCCTCATGCCAAGTCTAAGACCCCTCATGCCAAGTCCAAGACCAACCACGCCAAGACCAAGTCCAAGACCAACCACGCCAAGTCCAAGTCCAAGACCAACCACGCCAAGTCCAGGACCAACCACGCCAAGTCCAAGTCCAAGACCAACCACACCAAGTCCAAGTCCAAAACCAACCACACCAAGTCCAAGACCCTCGCCAAGACCAAGACCCAGACCCACGCCAAGACCAAGACCCCCCACGCCAAGACCAAGACCCCCGCCAAGACCAAGACCCCCGCCAAGACCAAGACCAAGACCCCCCACGCCAAGACCAAGACCAAGACCCTCGCCAAGACCCGCCACGCAGAGACTCTCCGCCTGACGCACCACGCCGAGCTTCGCTGCCTGCTTCGTCTGCTGCACCTGCGTCATCGGCTGCTTCCACGCCTGCAACGACGACGACGCGCCTGCCTCCTCGTCGGCCTCGAATGTGGCCACTACCTGGTCGTCCGCCACGCCAAGCGCGCCCACCTCTTAGTCGGCCACGCATGTGGCCCTTCCCGGGTCGCCCACCTTGCCTTGCCACATGACTATGCCTCGGTGGATTCGGGGCCACTTGGCCTGGCGACCCACCGCCATGTCCCCCTCCTGCCCTCCCATGACTCTTGATCCTGTTTTTTGGACATCTGGGATCTGTCCGTAAGGGGGGGGTTCTGTCATGTCTGTTCATGTTTTTGTTTTGGTCATGCATCATGTCTGTTCATGTTTTTGTTTTGGCCATGTGTTTGTTTTTTGGACTCTTTTTAGTTCCTGGTTGCACTTCCTTGTTTGGTTTAGTTTCCATGGTCACCCATTAGTTTTCACCTGTCTTGTCACGCACCTGTTTCACGTTTCGAGTCACGCACCTGTTTTCACTGATCACGTCACTATTTAAATCTGTCTGTTTCTGTTGTTCGGCCTGGCGTCCTCACACTATTTTGTCACTCTGCTTCATGTCGTGTCACAGTTCTTTACCAAGTAAGTTTTGTTCATTTATGCCACAGTTAGTGTTTTTGTTTTATTATTCATAGTTTTTGTGCCCACGTGCATGTCTTTTGTTTCTTAGTCAAGTTTATATTTCCGCCTTTGTGCGCGCCATTTGTTTGCTTCCTTTTTGTTTGTAGTTTATTAGTGTTAAAAAATAATAAATCATGTATTCAAACTCACGTCTGGCTCGCGCCAACATTCCGTTGCCTTCTGGAGAAACAAGACCCAAGAACCCAGTCGTGACATGTAGCACACAAAAAAGCACATTTAATAAAAAAAAACATTATTATGGTCTTACCTTTCTTGCTGGACATCCACACAGCCAGCCTTTGCGTGTGTACCACGCCGTTTGAAAAGAACGGGTCTTCTGTCCCGAAGTCAAAAGCAAACCTTTTAGCTCCGGCGTTGGTCTACCTTTAATTATTACCTCCTGCTTCGATTGAAAGTCCAGTTTAGAAAACTGTTTTATTTTACATATGTAATCCTCCATGTTTTTAATAAAAGTCCAGGCGAGAGGAAATAAACAATTGCTGCACTAATTGACTTGCAAACTTTTTTTTTTTTTTTTTCTTCTGCGGTTCTGGGATCACTACCGCCCTCTACCACCAGGAGGCCGGATTACTGCGAGCCTCAGACAGTACGTTTTTTGCAGCAGTTTTATGAATGCTCAGCACAAGAAATACGTTACACACATACAGTTGTTGACAAAATACACTGTACATTATATACCTCAGCTAACTAAACTATGCCATAGTTTAGTTAGCTGATATAATTAATATAGCAATACAGTCTCACTGCACAGCAGCTCAGCAGTTAGCCAAGTCATTGTGCACAATCCATGTTGAGGCACAAATCAGTGACGTGCCTCAACTGGCTGCTGATCACCGCACCGTCTCTTCTCAGTATTTGAATGGCAAATGTGAAAATAAAAATAAAAATAATCTAAAACTGGTGAAGTTAAATGGAAAATAACTTTAGTATAATTACTGGATACATATAACAATTTAATTAATTTTTTTTTCGTTTTAAATTTTTTTTCTTTCCATGATGGCAGGTGAGGCCCCGCCTCCCCTGCCTCTAGTGACTGCACGCCACTGCTACACACAAACACATACACTTGCTGTCATGCACATTTTGTCCAATCAGAAGCCTGAAAAAAGCAGCAATATCTGACTTGGTGGCATTACATCTCCTATTATGTTTATTTTGATCGACATTAGATGTACAATGACATGTACATTATCTTTAAAACCTGCCTGCACGTACACAAAGAATCCTGGGAACATTATTAAAGATCGAATGCACGCCTGTGCTGCTGAAACCCAACACTCATAGAATTATAACATGTTCAGCAACATGGTGATGTATTACATGTGCTGTGAGGTGTACATTATTTCTAAAATCAACGCACTAACGAAACCCTTTTGAATGTTTAAGTGCCTACATAAAGTGCACGGACGTGCGTGTACCGCTGCAAAACTCTCGTGGAATTATAAAGCATTTAATCATGGATATAGTGATATGGTACATGTGCAATGAAGTGTATATTGTCTTTAACATCAGTACACACTACGAGTAGGGCGCTACATTATGTTTTTTTTAGTTGCTTGGTCGCTTTTTAGGCGGGAGCACGGTCGCGGCTCCATCTACAAAAATGGACGCAAGACACGTAAGTTAACTTCATGATTTGTCTTTAAAAATGGACTAAAAACATAAAATAATGTTGCATCTTTCTTATGACACAGAGCAAAAAGTATTGCTTGTCAAAGTTGTTCCATCAGGTGGTATGTTTACGTTCAAACATACATTTTGTCCTCTTATAGTGTGTTTAAAGGCAGCAAGGCAGTGTCGCTGAGCTTGGAAATGACAGCGCACAACCGTGATGTCATCACAAGTCTTCGTTTGTGCCGTGTACACGCATACACTAAGTGGAGAGTTTTGGAACTCTACACTTTGGCCAGTGTTTGTAAAAGTCTGCGTTTTTAAAGAACAAAGTATGCGTCTGCGTGTGGACAAGAGGCCTAAACGCAGAGATAAGTATGCATTTATTAAGTATCTGTATTTGTGTGGACATTAACGAGGGAAAAAGGCCGTAAAAAAAAACTTAGCGACGCCTCGAGGCAGCAAAAAATCCTCATATATTTTGTAGTCAAATTACTTGAGTTACTCGAGTAATTGTTTCATCTCTAGTTCTTACTACAGGTGGTCCTCGTGTTACGACGTTTCGTGGCAATGAATGGGTTCCCATCCATCCATCCATCCATCCATCTTCTTCCGCTTATCCGAGGTCGGGTCACGGGGGCAGCAGCCTAAGCAGGGAAACCCAGACTTCCCTCTCCCCAGCCACTTCGTACAGCTCTTCCAGGGGTATCCAGAGGCGTTCCCAGGCCAGCCGGGAGACATAGTCTTCCCAACGTGTCCTGGGTCTTCCCCGTGGCCTCCTACCGGTCGGACGTGCCCTAAACACCTCCCTAGGGAGGCGTTCGGGTGGCATCCTGACCAGATGCCCGAACCACCTCATCTGGCTCCTCTCGATGTGGAGGAGCAGCGGCTTTACTTTGAGCTCCTCCCGGATGACAGGGCTTCTCACCCTATCTCTAAGTGAGAGCCCCGCCACCCGGCGTAGGAAACTCATTTCGGCCGCTTGTACCCGTGATCTTGTCCTTTCGGTCATAACCCAAAGCTCATGACCATAGGTGAGGATGGGAACGTAGATCGACCGGTAAATTCCCATGAATTAATACAAAATTGAATTATGGTCCTTGAATAGTAGATTCACTCAAGGACTTGTTACAGCACATGGTGGGAGCAGGGTTTCCCCTCCCTATGCCCAGAACACCGTCTATTGATACGATATTGAACAATATCTTTTCCCATGAATTAGTTTTAGTCCAAAACATGCACCTTTAAATTCAGGATTGAGTCAAATAGTTTTAAAGTCCATCCATTTATTCATTTTCTACTGCTTATCCCACTCGGGGATATTCATTTTACCATTCTGCTTCTGGTACAAATGGCATTCTGGTCACAGAAGGTGACCAGAATGCCATTTTTGCCATTTGTTTACAACTGAATGGAATGCTATTTTGTACTGTTAGTCGATCCACAACGATCGTTCTGCCACACAATACCTTAATGCTAACGAGGGGAATTTACACTTCAAAGACTGTTGTTGGCTTTGACAATTAGGATTGTTCATTTGCATTAAAACTATGATAGGGCAGAACCATCCTTGCCCAGGCACACTCTCCTGGTTTTTGGAGCATAAATATTTGGGGTTTTGGCACCAACCGTTGGACTAGATCTGACCAATCTAAGTCTATGAGCACGAACTGATCAAGCCTATTCGGATGAGCGGCGAAACGTCTTCCAAGACAAACCAAGCTGTCCAGTTGCAAACGATTGATTGCTCTGAGATGACAACGACCTGGATAAATTAGAACCTTCATAGGTATCTCTCTATATTGTATATTATTTACACTGTTACATTGCTATGGATGTTCTCATTCATTCAGGTCATTGTCATCTCAGGGCATTTAATCGATCACAACTGGACCGTTTAGTTTGTCTTTGAAGACGTTTTGCCTCTCATCCAAGTAGGCTTCATCAGCTATATTGTTATTGCTATATTATATAATATGTAGTGATCACACCGCAAAGAGAAGTATGTGTAAATGTGTGTGTCTTGAACACATGGTGAATTGACATTAAAGACTCTCAAAAATTGCATGATGAATAATTAGTGATTTGCGATACCACTGAATTTCTTTCCGATCTGATACCGAGTTATTCTTCACTGAATGGATTATCTTATTTCTATTCAACTACATTTGTAGTGTCTCCAAATAGCCTACAATAAAATAATACAATAATAATAAGAATACTGAGGGACTCATTTTAATTGCCAGTCATTTTCTTAAACATTTGAAAGACTAAATGACTGAGCACGGCACAGTGTCTCGCTGTGCTCGTGCATTACGTACTTAACTACCGTAAATAAGATGCCACCAAGCGCGTTTCATTTAGACAAGCTCTCTGTGATTGAGTTACTTTACACTGTGTTCCTGTTAATGATACACATGATCTTACATAACTATAGACTCGCAAGTATCAATATTTTGATTTGAGAATCGATATTAAAGCATAAAGATCTGGTATCGGCAGTATCGATATTTCAGTACCGATTCGCACATCGCAATGAATAATGATATTTCTAATAATGAATGAGTGTGTATGGCTATTCTGTTTCCTAAATGAAACATCTTCTCTAAATGACTGATACGACATTACAGAGCTTACATTTACTCGAAACAGGACACACCTCCACATTTCAAATGTCTAATAGGTTTATCAGAAATGATTATGATTATGCCAACATTATTTCTTCCTGCAAATGAACTTATTCAAGATGGTGGTGCGCATAAGCGTTGCAGCTCTTTGTCGTTTGACTCAAGAGTCTGTGTTTTTCACTAGTCGGCAGGATCGAGAATACAACATAACCGTAACGTAAATGTATGATTGGCCTACTGTGAGTATGACCTTGGTTGTCAAACAGAAAATAATTTACAAAATGTTTCCTTTAGAGTTTGGTGTATTTGTCGGACATGAAAGAAAGTCAGCAAAAGACAATCCAACAAAATCAATTTATACCTGGCAGGTACACAACAAACACTAATGCACAGCAAGATCAATGGTGCCTTTAGTATACCAGTTAAGTTTATAGGAGGGTAAAACTAATATGGATATAGAGTGCTTACAGGAAATAGCTTACTTGCATAAGCATACTTTATATGCTGTGCAGAGAGGCTGCTAAGTGAATGGTAATGGATGCACTTACATAGCTTCTGTGTATCTTCATGGTACTCAAAGAGCCTTTAATACATTATCTCATTCACACGATGATTATGGCGCATGCTGCCATGGAAGTAAAGTAGCTCATTCAAACACTAATGATGCAATATCAGGATCAACAACGACTATTCTAGCATTGGGTTTATGGTGTACTGAGCCATGCAAAGCCTTCTCTGACTCAGTTACTGATGCACAACTAAAACACATGGTTGCAGCACCTTTTGTTTTCAGTTATAACATTTAACATTGTTGGGGTTTCTCAATATGATGCTATCACACAAATTAGTAAAAATGCATATAAAGTAATCCATAAACTGGAACCCCAGAGGTCGGCGAGGGGATAGGCCAGAACACACTTAGCGAAGGAACAGTCTACAAAAGGTATTCACTCCACCTCAGGGAGGATATAAAAAACACACGGAGGTTAGGCGCATTATAAAAAGGCGAAAAAACATACCAGGACTTGGAGGTCAAGCAAGGCATGCAACGTGGGAGAGCAGAGAACAATAACCAGCAAGACACTGCTGTCTGTGCCTGTGTAGTCCATGGACTGATTAGCTGCAGCTGTGCCCCGATGGTCCGCCCCTCGCCCTGGAAGAATGAACAGAGAGAAAAAAAAGCACAAAAGGGAAAATGCAGGGACAAAACAATAGGGAAGGCCACCTGGCGACTTACCTGGCTACTCCGGAAAATCATGAACAACAGATAATAATGTTAGGTCTAGAATAAGGGAAAAAGAAACCCAGGATCAATCCTCGGGGCCGAATAGTCGTTGAAAGGCCTTGGCTGTAAATGCAGGATGACTTTCAATAAGCCTGGAAGGAGAAGGAGGCACTTCCGGAGGGCTCAAGTGGCTGGAGGTAAAGGGCTTGAGTAGAGAGACATTGAAAGAGGGATGTATCCTGAGAGAGTCCGGAAGATGGAGTTGAACAACAGAGGAATTGATTACTTGCTCAATGGGATAAGGACCTAAGTGTGGCTGCAGTTTCTTGGAGTCCACCTGAAGGGGTAGGTCGCGAGATGACAACCACACCCTCTGACCAGGCTTGTATTCCGGTGCTGGGCTGCGGTGGACTGTGGACCAACTCTATACTCTCTGCAGGATTCTTGAGGGTGTGTGGGAGTTTGCCCAACCGGTCTACATGTGTTTTGTGGACTTGGAGAAGGTATTTGACTGCGTCCCTCGGTAAGTCCTGTGGAGAGCGTTCAGAGAGTATGGGGTATCGGGCCGCCTAATTGTGGCAGTCTGCTGCCTGTATGATCAGTGTCAGAGCTTGGTCCGCACTGTCGGCAGTAAGTCAGACCCGTTTCCAGTGAGGGTTGGACTCCCCTAGGACTGCCCTTTGTCACCGATTCTGTTTATTTTCAGGCGCAGTCTGGGCGTTGGTTTAGGTCACTGCTTTTTGCAGATCATGTGGTCCTGCTTGCTTCATCTGACCAGGATCTTCAGCTCTCACTGGAACGGTTAGCAGCTGATTGTGAAGCAACTGGGATGAAAATCAGCACTTCCAAGTCTGAGTCCATGGTTGTGGCCCGGAAACGGTTGGAGTGCCATCTCTGAGTTGGGGATGAGATCCTGCCCCAAGTGGAGGAGTTCAAGTATCTCTGGGTCTTGTTCACGAGCGAGGCAAGAGTGGATGGTGAGATCAACAGGCGGATTGTGTAGCATCTGCAGTAATGCGGACCCCGTATCGGCCCGTCGTGGTGAAGAAGGAACTAAGCCGAAAGGCAAAGTTCTCAATTTACCGGTCTATCTACGACCCTATTCTCACCTATGGTCATGAGCTTTGGGTCATGACCGTAAGAACAAGATCATGGGTACAAGCAGCCGAAATTAGTTTCTTTCGTCAGGTGGCAGGGCTCTCCTTTAGAGATAGGGTGAGAAGTTTGTCATTCAAGAGGAGCTCAAAGTAAAGTCGCTGCTCCTCCACATCGAGAGGAGCCAGATGAAGTGGTTCGGGCATCTGGTCAGGATGCCCCCCAAATGCAGTATATTTAGCTTCAAAAGTATAAGGTTGTAAATCCTCATTTGTCCAAAAATAGTCGTCTTTGTTGTTTGTTACCAAGTCTGCCATGATTTGAAATCTCACTCAATGTTTGTTCCAGAAGTACGAACAAACATTTGTTGTCAGAAGTCAGACGTGCGCTGCTATGGAAAATAAATCAATGCACGGAATAAATCGGTCCCTGAATTGATTAAAATAACCAAAATACGGTAAATATTGAACATATTACATATTGTTATGAAGGTGTCTGTTACTACATTATATATAAACCTGCAATGTGTATATAAAACGTTGATGAGGGGTTTTGAAGTTGTTTTAGAGGGCTTTGAAGGTTACAACAGTGACTCCCATTAGCTGCATCTTTCAAGCTTTTTTATCATCTTTAAAATCATTTAAAAAAAGATGTGTGTTCTTGTCTCTCATAATGATTGTGAATGATGCAGTTCCCCTTTAAGACCCTGAGAATATCAGTATGTGGAATTAAATTATGGAATGAATTAAGCAAAGAAGTCAAATAAAGTTGATATGATCCAATTTAAGAAACTGTTCATACTCAAAGTGTTTACAAAGTACAAAGAAGAGGAATCCTAAAAAACATCTTGAAATCTATTGAAAAATGAGATAATCTTACTCATCTGATTATGTGAATTAAATTTTAACTATTTATTTAGAACTTAAATATTTATTAATAATGGATTTAAATTGTGTATACATTGAGAAAAAGAAGTGAACAAATGTGTTCAGAATTGCTATTAAATGGAAAAGAATCAAATAAACTCAGCTTAAGCTTGTTTTAACGAGAAACCGGAAAATATGGGATGTTTCATATTGTAACTGTATGTGCGAAATAAGCTTAAACCATAAACCATGTGTGCTTTTGTATTCAACTTTATCCGTAATGCCAGTATTTATTTTGGCGTCTTACACTTTGTCTATGCCATGGCTAGACATGAGTAAGTCTTATTATTTCTGTTGTTCACCAGAAAGACCGGGTTAGACAATTAGAGCTTCACGTTGTACAGCCAAATTATGGAAAAAGTTAACCATTTTAGATATTATAGGCATTTGATTGGACCAAAAAGACAGATAGGGTGAAAACTAAATGTAAAAAGATAATAGTTTTAATAAGAACTGTCATTGGGAAAGATTAGGGAACATTAAAATGATTACTGATTTAAGTTGCATTGATGGCTGGATAACCAGTATATGGCAAAACATTTCTGGAGGTAGACTGTGTAAGCAATTTAACATTTTTGTAAACACACGCACACACAAACACACACGCACAAACAAATCGTTGCAGCCACACACATTATTAGCTAAGTGAGCTGTGTGTTACTCATTTATATTTTTATGTCAGAGATCGGACTGAAATAATGACCTTCCCTATTATGTCTCCCAATTTTTAAAATCACTGTGGCCACTATGCTATCGGCATTACTGCCATTACGGAATGAGCTTGAAGCCAAACAGGATGCTTGTTTTCATCACCACTGCCAGAGGGAACATTTTTCTTTATTCTATTCAAAAACAGTACTGTTAGGCAAAAAACTCAAACATATTTTAGAAGTTCATATGTGGTAGTCTTATTTGGGGACGATGTTAGAGGGTGGCTACTTGAGTTCAAGCCCTGGATGTGAATTTTACTTTTGAGGAGGCGAAAAATAATCTTGGAAATAACATGCAGTACAAGAGTCCAACAGAGAGGCGGCAGCTGCGTAAAGAAATCTGTGCAGTGGGTTTAAATAATTCAGGCATGGAACTTTAGTTATTGTTAGAGAGTTTCGGTTTTCCAATGATTTTCCATTGTTGTAGGTGGTGGCACTAAGAAGCCAGAGATGTAGAGATACTGCTCGATTGCTGATTTGAAAACAGAGTCTGAATGTCAATAAAACAATTAGCTCTATATTTTAAAATTCCTCTTTTGACTACCGTCCCTCCACGCTACATTGATGACCCTGATGTCAGTCCCGCTGAAGTTTCCGAGACTGAACGGGACATCTAACAAAGCGATATGGCAAGTTCCACCAATCTTAAATTGCGGGACTTTTGGGAGACGTTAGCGGCAACGTGGTTTGCACAGGCAGAGGCTCAGTTTGCCCATCCGTGGTACTACAGACGATGTGCACTATAACACGTTGTGTCAGTGCTTGGGAGCTCCACTGCAGCCAGAGTAGTAAGCTTCAGTACATCTCTCCTTCTGCCCAGGATATGCGGGGCTCAAGGCTTACCTCCTCAAAATTATTCAACTGTCAAGGTCAGAACGAGCTTGACGTCTCCTTGCTATTCAGGGGATGGGAGACGGCAAACCCTCTAAAAACATGGAAATTATATAAAACCTGCTGGTTACAGAGGAGCCGAATTTCTGCGACACATGCCACCACACACTAATACAGCTATTACTGAGCCACGCGCTCTGGCAGAGGAAGCAGACCGATTCTGAAGTGCTGGTCCCAGCGCAGTCACCCATGGGTGCCAGCGTGCAATCGGGCAGGGGACACATTGCTACGGACAGCCCTGGTTTGTGTTACTTTCACGCACGTTTTGGTGCCAAGGCTAAAAGGTGCCGCTCCCCCTGCAGCTGTAACACGGCGGGAAACGCCAAGACCTGCGCTCAGTAGTGACCATGAGCACAAAGAACTAGCTGCTGTTTGTCAAAGACACCCTTTCTGGGCGCAGATTCCTCTGTGACACCGTCGTCCAGAGGAGCGTCTTGCCAGCTTTACTGGACCATGCCACTGGAGGGAGAACGGCCCACCTTTGACATCCGCCAACAACACCCCATTGGGACTTATGTTTCGGGTGTCAACAGTTTACACTTTCTCCTCTTCAGCGCATATTTTTTTGTGCACACACGGGCTGCTGGTAGACATCCAAAACGTCCTGGTGGACACATTGACCTTATTCCTTGTTTGCGTGTGTCCACGACAAGGGGACATATAACGGTCACTCAAGCTTGCTCTCTCGAAGTGACAAATCCTAGCAGCTTCTCGGTTGGTTCCATGGTCTGACACAGCACGCCTTTTCGGCCTCCACAACTAGATACTGAATCGAGCACCACATCGAGACCAAAGGCCTCCCCATCCATGCTCGGGCCCGACCAGTCAACCCGGAGAGACTGGAAGCGGCTCAGCGGTCCGAATTCCCCACATGGAAGGCCTTGGTAACATTCGCTTGCCGCTAGCATCCGTGCTGCGACTACCGCCGCCACAATGATGCCACCACGCCCGACCGCTACCTGGTCCCTCACGTTCAGGACTTCTCTGCGCATCTGGCGTGGAAGCTCTGGTTTTCTAAGGTGGACCTGTTACTAGGTTACCACCAAGTCCTTCTGCACCCTGCAGACAACCCTAAGATGGCTTTGATGACTCCTTTTGGGTTGTTCGAGTTCCTCAGAATGCCTTTCGGGCTGAAGAAGCGGCCCAATCCTTCCAGCGGCTGATGGACTCGGTGCTTAGAGACATGCTCTTTGTTTTTGTCTTCTTAGTCAATGTCCTTGTCGCCACCTCTTTGGAGGAGGAGTACCTGACACACCTTCAGGACCTCTTCACGAGGCTTGACCAGCACAGCCTGATCATTAAACCAGCAAAGTGGGTCTTTTGAGTGCCATGCAGCCAGTTTCTTAGGAACCTCATCAGCAAAGCCACACCACTGCTGTCGAAGTTGGAAGCCATTTACACCTTTCCCCACCCACGCTCGTCCCAAGGGCTCAGATAGTTCAATGTTACCACCAATTAATCCGTCAGGCAGCTCACATCATGCACCCGCTGTACGAGGTTCTTCAGGGCAGGACCCCCAACCAGGATGTCGAGGACACGAAGGCTGCACTGTGCCGGGTCACTATGTTGGTTCACCCGTCCCTGGAAGCCCCAGTCGCTCTCACTACTGATGCATCCGACTACGCTGTTGACGCTATGTTCGAGCAGTGGGTCGACGGCGCTTGGCATCCGCTTGCCTTTTTCAGAAGCCAGCTAGTTCCCAGAGAGCGTAAATACAGCACCTTTGACAAGGAGCTCCTTGGCGTCTGGTTGGCAATCCGCCACTTCTGCTTCAGTTTACTGTTTTTGTGGACCACAAACCCCTCACCTTCTCAATGTCCAACGTGGCCAAGCAATGGTCCGCCCGCCAGCAACGCCAGCTGTTGTTTATTTCGGCGTACACCACAGACATCCGACACATCGCGGGCAATTTCAATGTGGTTGCAGACTGCCTCCCCAGAAGTATCGTCACCACAATGCAGCTGGGTCTTGACTACTCGCATATGGGGGCGAAACAAGCCTCTCACCACCGGATTCAGACGCGCAAATGTTCGGACACTATACAGCGCCTGTAGGAGGTCGCGGTTGGTGACTTGGGGTCAGACTGTGGTGTATTCTCTCAACTGTCCAGCCTAGACCCCTAATCATTGTTGGCTGGCAGCGGGCTATTTTTGAGATGACCTACATCCTCTCCCATCCCGGCAAAAAGGACTCTGCGAGGCTGGTAGCTCAGAAGTTAATCTGAAGGGGGCTGAAGAAGAACGTGCGGGGCTGGGTTGACTCATGTGTGGCCTGTTAGCACTCAAAAGCGCTCCGCCACACCCTTGGAGGAGTTCACTGTCTCCGAGAGGAGGTTCGACCATGTTAACATTAACCTGGCAAGCCCACTTCCCCCTTCACACGGTTTCACCTACCTCCTCACAATGGTGGACAGGGAAACCAGCTGGCCATGAGCCGTTCCCCTCGCGTCAACATTGTCCACTGATGTGGCCCGGGCGTTCATCAGCCCCTGGGTCGCATGCTTCAGAACCCCTTGAGACCTCTCCTCTGACCGGGGTGCACAGTTACATCAGAGATTTTGGAACATTGTCACCAGGGTCTAGGGGTCATGCTGCACCGCACCACCACATACCACCTCAGGCTAAGGATTTATGTGAGCGATTCCACCGCTCCATGAAGGCTGCCCTTGTAATGGACCCGAGTGGTGGAATATTAAAATGTTGCTAAAAACAAATATAAGATATTAAGAACCCAATGTAGTGAGAGCAGCTGTCCAAAATAAGGGAAGATGATTATGCTTGTTCGCACTTTATTATAATTCAAATTAAAAACCACGACAGGAGAAGTGAGTCAATGTCCTGGCTCCGCCCACTTCCACGGCATCCTCCTGCACACAGAATAAAAACAGAGGCAGGCCACGGGGATAAAATCTTCTAAAACCAAGGAGACGCTCTCCGGGCTGACGCCACACTTACACGCAAGGCAGGGTTTCCCCTGCCCTTGCTGTAGTTCCACGTCGAAGTCTTGGGTACGCCCACTCTCCTCGCCAGTCGCCGGTCACTCGCGGGGCCTAGGTGGCCGTACCCGTCCCGTCTCGCTCTGTCTCTTGGTCGCTCCCGGGGGTCGCCGCAGGTCTCTGGGTCCCAATCGCCCCCTGTCCACAGAACCACACAGCCAGCGTACAACGCACGAGCTCGCAAGCCCACAGCCCAAGGCAGTTGGTTGCCCCCACAGATCCACAACACGCGTCACTTACTTCGGAGGCAGAGTTTCCTCTGCCCCTGCGTTTTGTGGGATTCCTGGGGGTCATTCCGGTAGCCTGCGGGGTCTGCTGTGTAGTCCGGGGGTTCCTTCCCACCCTGCGTGCGTCCACCCGGTCGCTCTTGGTAAAGCCTGTCGATCCTCTCCGGTCGCTTCCTCTTGCTGTCGCTTCCCTCCTGCTGTCGCTTCCCTCTGCTGCCGCTTCCCTCGATGCTTGCCTGTTCTCTCCTTTTAAATGTGCAGTCCTAATGCTCCACAGGTGCATCTAATTTCAGGTGCCGTTCAATTGGGCACCTTGGTTACTAGGGGCAACAAGCTAAAAGGGTCGAGTCTTAAAATGCCAGCAAAGTCCACAAGGAGTAAAAACATGCAATTAAAAATACAATCAAATTCTAAAGCGATTCCACCGCTCCATGAAGGCTGCCCTGCATGTCAGTTTGACTGACGACAACTTTGCTAGGCCTCAGGACCGCCCCCAAAGAAGACCTGCAGGCCTTGTCTGCCGAGCTTGTATACGGCCAAGTGCTGCGAAATGATTTTAGCTATGTACAGCTCCAAAATATATGAGTATAATGGGAATTTAATGAGTTACATTGTCTTCAACATAATTGAGATGTTATTAACATTTTACTTTGAATCTTAAGTGTAATAAAAAAACAAAGCACATTTTTCCAATTAAACACCCTCCATTCTTGTGAGCTAGTGGAAGTAAACTGGTTTATACACATATACCATTCCTCAGATGTAATATCTACTTTGAATTCATCTTCCCATTTCGATTTTAAATGCAATGTTGAATCACTTTTCCTTTCCATAAGACTCTCATAAAACCTGGAGACAACTTTAGCATAGGTTTATACCCACTCAACCTGACATTAATCACTGAATTTGTTGTTTGAATACTTTGCATTTTCACTTCCTTGTGAGTGTTTGAAAACACTGCTATTCATTATTTTCAATGACATAACCTATTGCTTTTATACCTTTCATTGTCCACTGTTTAAATGTGAGATCTCTATCTCCTGGCTTGAAGTGGGTGTCAAATGCTTTCTATCGAAGAACTTTCTGGCCATTCCTTGGTTTGAAATGTTTAATAAACATAAACCAACGTTCCAATGTGCCAGAAGTTATTGGGCTTATTTTATCTTTTAAAACCAAGGGTATTTTATTTTCATATAGGAGTGATTGCGCCAGAAAACATTGAGAATGTGTTTAATTTCATTCCATCTTGCTACATTGTTATCATTATTCCAACAAAAGAGGTACCGAAACAGAGCTGCATAAAAATACTCTTTCAAATTTGGGAGTGCCATTCACCCCTTGTGTTTGGATAATTTGAGTGTTATTTATCTCACCTTAGGTCTCTTGCCACCCCAGACAAACTAAATGATAAAAAAATAAATGGGTTATACTTGTATAGCGCTTTTCTACCTTCAAGGTACTCAAAACGCTTTGACAGTATTTCCATTCACCCATTCACACACACATTCACACACTGATAGCGGGAGCTGCCATGCAAAGCGCTAACCAGCAGCCATCAGGAGCAAGGGTGAAGTGTCTTGCCCAAGGACACAACGGACGTGACTAGGATGGTAGAAGGTGGAGATTGAACCCCAGTAACCAGCAACCCTCCGATTGCTGGCACGGCCACTCTACCAACTTCGCCACGCCGTCCCTGGATATAAGTATATCCCAGGCTGTAAACTGACTCTGCGGGACCTCTACTGGTAGGGCTTGAAATAAGTTCAACAACCTTGGTAAGATATTCATTTTAATGACATTAATCCTACTGGGTAGGTAAGCCATTGTCCAATATTGTTTTGGATTACCGGTATATATTTGCCTCATATAACATACTTTGTTGTTTTACTCTATTCACTCCCAAATACCTTACTGATGTCATGTCCCATCACAAATCAAATCTTTGTTAGATTTTTCCTGAGGGAACATTATTAAATGTTAATAATTGTGACTTTGTAATATTTAATTTATAACCTACATAACACCTAAAACACTCCAAGACATTCATTAATATTGGTAGGGAGGGCTCCGGCTCCGTTAAATAAATCATGATGTCACCTGTAAATAAACTAATTACATTTTCACAATGTTTTCTCTAATGCCCTGTAAATGTTTATTTTGTTGAATGGCCTGGGCCCATGGTTCAATATAATTGGCGAGGAGAAGTCTAGCAAAACTCCTAGCCATTATGGACAACACCTCCCATTTTGGAGAGAATGAGCATGTTCAGTGGAAGGCTCAGACTCCCAAAATGCAACACGGAACGACACAGGAGGTCCTTCATACCGACAGCCATCAGACTGTATAATGCATATGTTCCTTGACTGCACTTAAATGTAGAGTATATGTAGAATATATTTATATTATTTTTATAATATATATTATATATATAATACGTTATATATATTATATTATTTATTATTATTCTTGTCTATTGTGAGCGAACTGTGGTGCTGAATTTCCCCCAGGGATCAATAAAGTACTTTCATCCATCCATCCATCCATCTTCTTCCGCTTATCCGAGGTCGGGGGCAGCAGCCTAAGCAGGGAAACCCAGACTTCCCTCTCCCCAGCCACTTCGTCCAGCTCTTCCCGGGGGATCCTGAGGCGTTCCCAGGCCAGCCGGGAGACATAGTCTTCCCAACGTGTCCTGGGTCTTCCCCGTGGCCTCCTACCGGTCGGACGTGCCCTAAACACCTCCCTAGGGAGGCGTTCAGGTGGCATCCTGACCAGATGCCCGAACCACCTCATCTGGCTCCTCTCGATGTGGAGGAACAGCGGCTTTACTTTGAGCTCCTCCCGGATGACAGAGCTTCTCACCCTATCTCTAAGGGAGAGCCCTTAAATCGTTTTGCAATTATTGATGTATATAATTTGTAATCGGCATTATGAATTGAGACAGGTCTATGATTACACCTATCTTTCTGATATTTCCCTTCTTTTATTGTTATAATTATACTTATAATTGCCACTTTCCATGATAGGGTAAGTTTGCCTTTGTCTTTAATCTAGTTAAATGTTCTCAACCAACTCTTCTTGAAATATTTTAAATATTTACCAGTCTGATAGAAACTACCAAACCTTATTTGGTTTTGTGTTGCCAATTGCATTTTTAATTTCCTCTAAAATTATTTCTATTTTAATCTCTTTGTTCTGTAATTTGCCAACATTGGGCAAATATTTTGTATTCAGAAACATACTTATTTCTTCCACTGTAGCTTCAGAGGATTATTTATACAGTTGCTTATAACTGTGTAAATTCCCTTTATTAATCAGAATTTTTTTTTCTATATCTTCTGTTTGTTGTGTGAGTTCCATATTTGAGAGATAGTGCAAACATCCTAAAAATGTGCAGTTCCCCTTTAACTTTCTTGGAGCCTCTTTTTGCCCTGCTCACCAAAATCTAAACAATGGAATTGATCATCTCTCCTCTCAACAAAATTGACAAGCTGTTCTTAACAAGAAGCTTGGCTTCGGGGGAACCTGCCTGTCCTAACGGAACGTCTGTTGCCAGACACACAATGGAATCTAAGGAGAAGTGGAGGGTTATGGGCTTGGCAATTCTTTCAGTCAAGGACGTTGAAGACATCTACTTATTCGGAATCATGATAACAGGACATCTGCTGATTGGGGTGAGCGTTGCCCTGCTGTATTAACACATTTGGAAGATGCTGGCAGCTGTTCAAGGTACCCTAAACCTGCCACAAATCATTTAAGGATAGGCAGAGCTGTGGGCACTCAGACTTTTGAGGTTTGTGAAATAAATGGCAAACTGGATAACATCTTGGAGAAGCTGTCTGCTCTGCAAGGCAAAGTTAAGACCAGGAATGGACAATAAGGGGAAACACAACCATTCTAATCGGGATTTTCCCGCTACGCTCAGCAAGGTTGTCGCCTGAAGACTCCACCAGCGAACAAGCTCCAAATTCCTTCTCCGTCTTTCATGGACATACGCCTGTTGTTTTTGTTTAATTTTGTTGGACTGACTGATTGTATGTCGCGAAAACACTCTGCGAGACCACCAAGGTCAAAAGATAAGCAACTCTTCAGGCTTACACACACACACACACGCATCCACGAAAAATACACTCCATAAAACACGTACATTACCCCCCAAATCCCAGACCTTCGATGCTTCATCCACCCAGGTGTGATGGACAACGAAAGAGAGTCTCTGGTGGGGGCAGCTTTGGGCCCAATCCAAGCATAGACTAATGACAATCTGTTAAAACAATCAATGCTCTTTGAGATTGTATGCCATTAATCAATAGTCAATTGACTGCGTTTTTTGACTATTGCTTCCAGTTACCCTACTTCTCGGCCTGAACTACGTTGAGGCGTCACTGTAATGGAAGTGTTGAAGGTTGGGCAGCACTTCGATAAAAATTGATCTGCCTCATTATTCCACACCATTGACTACTCACGTCGGCCATTAACGAGCAAATAAAAGACATCTAAATCTTAGTAACACTCAGATACTCCGAACACTCTAACTTTGGTCTTTATCGCTGCTCCAAGGCTGCAGTACTTTGTCAGCCTGTCTTTTAGATTGTATCTTTGCTTTGTGAATTATTGGCTCTTTTAGCTTTGGCGGTCACAGGAACTAAGAGGGCAAACGGTGGAGCTTCAAAGGCTGGCACTTTGTGCTTTTATTGTTGTAGCACAGATCAAATTCAAAGCCAAATTTACAGAATTATCCATCCATCCATTTTCTACCACTTGTCCCTACCAAAATAAAATTTGTGCTTCCTACATATTGTGGTGCAGATAGGCGTGGTAGTGGCTTGGTGCTCCCAAAGCAATTTGCTGTTTATCGTTGTTTCTTTGTCTGTTCCAATTAAGTAAAACATTGCTCAGTGTAATCAAAATGCTACACAAGCCCAGGGTAAGTGTCTTTGTGTTTGCTAACTTCTGTTATTTATTTCATAATTTACCTTAAAATCAGTTTATCTGACTTTAGTTGTCTGGAAGTCGCTTCCTTCCAGGTTCTTTGGGCCACCAGTCACCGACATCACCACTCCTTTTCAGGGTTAACAATAATGTTTATTTTACAATAAAGGTCTCAGATGTGCAAAGTTTTTGTGTGCTTTTCAGCAACTGTCCTTTCCCTTGATCGAGCACATTAATGGTTTTCCCTTCAGAGTCGTCTGTCTTGCTCTCGCTCCGCTCGTGCGTCGCCAACCGCCATCAACAACAACTCTCCTCTCCTTCCCGGCTGGAACAGGTGATTAGATAAACGCGCCCAGGTGGGCCATCTACTCACCTGTCGCTGATCTCGAAGCCGGTCCTGGCACATCCCGCTTTGCCGCAGGCCACGCCCCTTCCACAAGTTGGTTTCATTTTTTTCAGTACATCGCGTGTAGACCAATTGTTTCTTCCCTTTGCCATGGGGTTTGAGCTACCAAAATGACAAATACAGGTACTGTACCATGAATGGGCGTTTTACAGGTGATCTACTAGGACTGCGTGCACAGTAGATAACGAGTGTAAAAGTCGTGCGGGCCACCCTATTTAAATGAGGGGAAACTTATTTAGCGCCCTATTCTCACATGTGCTTAAGTAAAAAAAAAAATTCACAAGTTGCATTCTCCTCCTCGACTTAAGTCTGTTATTGTGAGCCTTCATCCAGGATGTGCACTCTGGGTGGAGCAACTATGAAATGGAGCTTTTCTTGTCAACAAAAAAGTTTAGAACAATAAAAAATAAAAATGTCATAATGGGGAGTAGAGTTCATGATTAAAGACTGCTTAGGGCCTCATTTAGCCATTATTTTCATTACCGTATTTTCCGAACTACAGAGCTCAGCGGGGTATAAGCCGCACACACTAAATTTTAGGGAAAAAAAACATTTCCCATATATTAGCTGACACAGACTAAAAGCTGCAGATATATACATTGCAAAATGAGTTATTTACATGCTAAGATTATGTAAATGTTTATTTACATACATTAATTGTTTCCAAACATTGTCTGTAACACAGCAGCAAAATGGATGATCAAACAAAACAGAAGTCTTCGTCATGGACCCACTAGCTGCGGAAGCGAGCTAAACAGTTGAACTCAACAACTTCACGGTGGCGTTTTGTTGAATTTGCTGAGGATTTTGTGAAACTGAAACAATATAAAACGAACGCCATTGTAAGTTAATAATACTAACACAAACACTCGTAAAGGTGATAGCATATTAGCTCATGCTAACGACACTAGTGTCATTACATTACGATAGCATGTAAAAATATGCATGAAAACACTGGTACAGACATCACACATGGCACGGTTTAGTAAGTAGAAACAGTTTGTTATATTGTAAAACTAACAAACATTGCTTGGAGTGATGAATGTACAATCCATACATGTAGAAACGCTATGGACGGCTAGAAGACTGGACGCCACTTCTACTTCCAGTTGTTAAAAGCATTAAAAGGAAGGACATTGCAGCACCTGCAGTTAGCGAATTTGTCCAGAAGATGGGGCCATATCACAAACAATAACATACCCTGTCAGTGTTTTATCAGTCCTTTTTTTTTTTTACATAAAATTATTTTTATTATGGCCGTCAGCAATGACAAATTCATAAATTAGCCGCTCCGTCTTACAAGCCACGGGGTTCAAAGTGTAGGAAAACAGTAGCAGCTTATAGTCCAGAATTTGTGGTAATTAATTATTAATTAGGTGTTTCTTCATTTATCTATGACTGTAGTTATAAATTGTTGTTCTGATTTTAATATCAGAGATTTTACTTTGACATTTTAATGTGTGTCTGTGTATGTTTGTGTGTTTAGTAAATGGGTAAAGCCAGGTTGCAGGGCGACTAAAAGTGTACTGTACACCTGTGTTTCTTAACCATAGGGCCATTGTTTGGCAGCAAGCGCCCTCTCGAGGGCCGCCAAAAAATATTTGTATCTCAGCTGTGGTCTGATGGGGTACTCACTTGTTATTACACTTTCCCAGCACTTGTAACAGTAATGTGACAATCTCAAACAAACAGAAGAAGTCTGGAGCTAAAGTCACGGAGAAGGTTCTGAAGAGAAAATATTATGAATAAAGTGGTGAAGCTTTGTTTTCATATGCACTTTAATTTTCTTGATAATTTAAATAAGAAAGTAAAGTTAAGTACCACTGATAGTCACACACACACTAGGTGTGGTGAAATTACCCTCTGCATTTGACCCATCCCCTTGTTCCACCCCCTGGGAGGTGAGGGGAGCAGTGAGCAGCAGCGGTGGCCGCGCTCGGGAATCATTTTGGTGATTCAACCCCCAATTCCAACCCTTGATGCTGAGTGTCAAGCAGGGAGGCAATGGGTCCCATTTATATAGTCTTTGGTATGACTCGGCCGGGGTTTGAACTCACGACCTACCAATCTCAGGGCGGACACTCTAACCACAAGGCCACTGAGCATATTAATCATTACTTTTGTCAATATATTTTTGCAAAACATAAATTGTATGTGCATTTAGTTTTTGTCAGTTTTTTAAGAGACCCTTACGCAGTATATTTGGTTAGTACTATTGTTCTAATCATAAACTTAAAGTTTATGTGTTAAATAAATAATAATATTTTGTGATTAACACATGGTTTTATATAATTTGACAAGGTTGTAAACTGTAAGTAGGGAAGCTATAATGATTTAATACTATTAAAATTAAAATTAGGATCACTGATTCAGTGTTAATATTTGTGTGGGTCCCAGGCCCCTCGGTAGTGGAACACTTGGGCCCCAAGTTCAAAAAGGTTAAGAACCCCTGCGATCTACTAAAGGAACACATCAAACCCTAACCCTAGTAGTTTGAAATATATACAGCATGTATGCACCTTTCACTTGTTTGACAGTGCTAGTTTTATACATAAATGCAATATTTATAAGTCCATATAACTTTGAGGTGCAAGGTAGATAGTAGGGGTGTGGGAAAAAATCGATTCGAATTCAAATCGCGATTCTCATGTTGTGCGATTCAGAATCGATTCACATTTTTTTAAAATCGATTTTTTATTTATTTTTTATATATTTTTTTTTAATAATTATTATTAGTATTTTATTTTTATTTTTATTAATCAATCCAACAAAACAATACACAGCAATACCATAACACAATCCAATTACAAAACCAAACCCGACCCAGCAACACTCAGAACTGCAATAAACAGAGCAATTGAGAGGAGACAAAAAAAACGACACAGAACAAACCAAAAGTAGTGAAACAAAAATGAATATTATCAACAACAGTATCAATATTAGTTACAATTTCAACATAGCAGTGATTAAAAATCCCTCATTGACATTATCATTCGACATTTATAAAAATAAAAAAAAGAACATCAGTGTCACAGTGGCTTACACTTGCATCGCGTCTCATAAGCTTGACAACACACTGTGTCCAATATTTTCACAAAGATAAAATAAGTCATATTTTTGGTTCATTTAATAGTTAAAACCAATTTACATTATTGCAATCAGTTGATGAAACATTGTCCTTTACAATTATAAAAGCTTTTTACAAAAATCTACTACTCTGCTTGCATGTCAGCAGACTGGGGTAGATCCTGCTGAAATCCTATGTATTGAATGAATAGAGAATCGTTTTGAATCTGGAAAAAAATTGTTTTTGAATCGAGAATCGTGTTGAATTGAAAAAAAAAAATCGATTTTGAATCGAATCGTGACCCCAATAATCGATATTGAATCGAATCGTGGGACACCCAAAGATTCACAGCCCTAGTAGATAGGATGGACTGTTCAAACAGTTATCAGTGACATAGCAGGAAAGTATTGTACAAGTGATTTTTGTGTAAAAATACTTATATAACACCATGTGTTTGTAATCTCTATTGCATTTTACCAACTATTTTTGATTAGCCCACCAATAAGGGACACAACACATCTCTTAATAACTCAATATGGAAGGGAGTGGATGGATATCGTTCTTAAAACCTAATGATGCATTTGGTTGCAGGATTGCCGGAGGATAAGAACGTTTGATGTGTTTTAAAACTTGTGCTATTTTTGTTGTTTTGTAAGTATTGTTTGAATTGAATTCATTTCTGACCAAGAAATCAGTTTGGGGCATTAAGTGGACAGCAGATGGCAGTATTTAGTCACTTTTTACAAAACAAAGATCAAATGTACTATGAAATAAGAAAATATGGTGCATAAAACACAAACAACATAATAGTGCTCTTTTTAATAAAATACTAATTGATGTAAAATATGTGTAATGTTACATAAATGTTACATTGTTCATGATTAATGCATTCATTATTTAAAAATAACTTTTTAGTGCAGTACTTTGATTAGCGTTGTATTAGCATTTTTGGTACTGTGGCAAACACGTTACATCAGACTTTCCGCAATTTTAGGACCGGAATCAATATTTTCCTAACTTGTTTTATATTAATTCATTAAAGAAATGTTGTAAGTTATATACATATTTGGCACCCTATTACAGTTTTTTCTGGATCGCTTAATCATAATTTTAAAAACAGGAATATATATATTTATATCATATGAAACGCATACATTTCAAAGTAACTAGTAATAGTCTGCTGTGCTTAATCTAAAGCACTTTTATAACTACTCCCCAATGATCAGAGTGGGCTACTATAAACAAAGTAAACAGCAAAAGTACACATTTTCATTAGAAAACTGTAAATGTACCAAACATTCACAAGACCAGAGTTGCAGATTGAAGAAAATGCCATTTATTACTTTATACTATGGTATATTCTGTAACTAACATGAAACACGTAATAGTAAAAACAGCACACATGAAAAAACATGAAAAAATACAGTCAAAATTAGACAGTCTCTTTGCCTAGTTGGACCTTGCCAGAGGATTTCATCATTATTGCAGTCAATGTCCTCATCATCAAGACATCTTGGAAATGATTTTCTTGAATGATAAATCCATCCTTGTATAGATGCAGCTTGCATTGCACCACAGGCACTCCTCATTGGCTTCGATTAGAGGCACCCGAGCCTGTAAACGCAGATCATGAACTTTCTCTGGATCATGCCGAGAAAAACTCCTCAGAAGGATTTAGAAACGGAGAGTATGATGGCAAATATAATAATGTCAACTGTTTTGAAATCTGTTCTGGACCAGTACATAGCAGTGGAAAGACACATTGTCCCAAACAACAATTTTGCATCTGATCCATTTGGTTCACTGCTGATGTTGTGCAATCGGTCCAAGAATGTAAGAATGAGGGGGGTGTCATAAGGCCCCATGTGGGCATGACGGTGGAGGACGCCATTCAGCATGATGGCAGATTAAAGTGTAATATTGCCCCCACGTTGATTGTAATCTTGTGGCCAATGATGTTTCTCCCTCTCCTTCATGCCCTTGTGAGGAGGTTGAACATTTATATATATAGGGACGGTATAGCTCGGTTGGTAGAGCGGCCGTGCCAGCAACTTGAGGGTTGCAGGTTCGATCCCCGCTTCCGCCATCCTAGTCACTGCCGTTGTGTCCTTGGGCAAGACACTTTACCCACCTGCTCCCAGTGCCACCCACACTGGTTTAAATGTAACTTAGATATTGGGTTTCACAATGTAAAGCGCTTTGAGTCACTTGAGAAAAAGCGCTATATAAATGTAATTCACTTCAATTCACTTCACTTATAAAACTGTCTGAAAAACGGTGTAATTCAGTGTAAATCCAGATACAGGTTAGAGTACGGTCAAAGATTACATGTGACAGTATTCAAGATCATATTGCTAGGTGAACACATATACAGTACCTCTGCAAGTCTGCGTAATTATGCTACAGCTGTTTTACCCTTGCGGAATTATGCTTAAAAGGCACTGGAAAAATGAGTCTGATTTTGAAGGGATTCTTTCTTAGGATGCGTGCCAGCGTTGATAGGGAGACCTGATAGATGTGAATGAAAATGACTTTTTAATTGAAAATTCTGGCTTGGAATTGTTAAAGTATGATCACATTATTGGCCATAACTATGTTTATTATCTCTGTCTTTTGCTGTTCTGTGAACATATTTGGACACATTTTAGGACATCTAAGGGCTGATCAACTAAAGGTTTGAATGTATTAAAACGTGCAAATTTGGATATTGTGCTTTCAGGATGAGGCTAACCTGTACCATATAACCAGAGGTGGGTAGAGTAGCCAGAAATTGTACTCAAGTAAGAGTACTGTTACTTTAGAGATTTATTACTCAAGTAAAAGTAAGGAGTATTCAACCAAATATTTACTTGAGTAAAAATAAAAAGTATGTTGTGAAAAAACGAATCAAGTACTGAGTAACTGATGAGTAACCTGTTAGTTTAATGATGACGGCAACAAATAATGCATAAAAACATAAAAATAGCAATGAGCAAATTCAGAGCCAGGAAAATCTCTTAAGCAACTAAAACAATAATATATACTAAATAATAATACATTAACATAAAAAAAATTAAGGCAAATTGAGCCACAATAACTTAACAGCACCATAGGCTCCGTAGGCAGAGATTACAAAGGAAAATAACAAGTTAGCCTTTACGCAAACCATAAACTGAAAGGTGTGAGCTGCACCTGGGAACACACTGTGCACTTCTGATTGGTGTCCTATGCATGCGTGAGTGTGTGTGCGACTGTGCGTGTGTGTGTGTGTGTGTGTGTGTGTCTCTCTCTCTGTCTGTCTATGAGGCTGCAGTGCGTTAATAAATGTCCCTACATGATGTACATTTGACAGTGATTCATAGCAGGGAAGCTAACATCAGCCCACGGTGACATCCAAAATATCTACTAACGTTACTTACCGCGATGTGCTTCCTCAAATTTGACGTTGAGTTCATGTAAGCTTAAGCTTGTTGTTTGCCGCTGAAACTTTATGTGCAGTTAATCATGTGACCACCTGGCTCTGTTTGATTGGTGAAACGGAGTCAAACGTCACCAGTGACTGCATTTGATTCGTGAAACGGAGTCAAACGTCGCCAGTGACTGTATTTGATTGGTGAAACGCAGGCATGCGATAGATCCTACTTTGCAGAGGTGGGACCAAGTCATTGCTTTGCAAGTCACAAGTAAGTCTCAAGTCTCGAGTCAAGTCCCGAGTCAAGACAGGTCAAGTCCAAAGTCAAGACTAGAAAGTCTCAAGTCAAGTCCCAAGTCCTGCATTTTGAGTTTCGAGTCCTTTCAAGTCCTTTTAACCACAGACTAATATTTTTACACAGATTGTGTATGCTTTTAAAACGCTGTATTTATTTATTAAAACAAGTGCATTTGAAATTGCAGGAAAAAAAATAGTGCTGACATTGCAATTCATAATAGCACTATTAACACGCGAAGTCCCAGAGAAGGGTCAATTGACATTTTTACCTAGAAAACACACAAGAGGGTCATTTGACCCCTAGTCCCCCCTGTGGACACTCCTTTTGTTATGAAAATGTGGCTGTTAGTGGCACACGGCAGGGGGCCACTTGAGCCTGTGTGGGGGAGGGGACCTTACAGCTCAAGCTTTAGTTCTGAGGTAGGTTGTGTGTGTTTTTGCAAGGATCAACAGAATGAAGGGATCAACACTCTGACATTTATTGTTAAAAAAAATACAAAACAAAACATATTTACAAAGAATGAAAAAGCAACTGTTTTCCCAGTTTTGGTGTGGAGGGTTGTTGCAGAAGCAATTGTTATTTTTGTGTGCCAAAAATAGTTTAAAAAAAAAAATTTACAAAGAAAAAAGCATATTTACAAAGAATGAAAAACCATGTCCATGTAAACGTGACTGACATACATTTGAGCAGTCACTCACAATCCTGGCACTGCCATTGCTCCTTTCGGCATTTCCCACATGTATAATTTTTCTGTCTACCTAGACAAACTGCCCCTAACAGCCTCATTACCATAACAAAATGAGTGATTAGTGTATTCGGGAAAAGCGTCGGGCCAAATGACCCCTCTCTGGGTCTTCTAGGTAGACAGAAAAATGCTGGGACTTCTAGTGTTAACCAGTCATTTTAATAGTTTAAACAATTTTAAACATGTAAATCATTCCTTTACAGAATAAACACATTTGCAAAAACAAACATTAACATACTATTGGTTGTATTTTATGAAAATAATATAACCACAGAGTTGAGAAGGAGCAAAGATCTTCAATATTTGTATGTGAGAATCACAAAGAAATCTTCTGGGGGAGGATGACCCCCCTACAGGGGTTTGGTTTACAAACTTTCAGCCCCACCTAAAACAAAATTCACCAGCCGCCACTGATTATGATGCATTCTCATTTTAGGCTAAGTATAAGACAATACTTTCTTAACAGTATAATTGTAACCAGGAATAAGTCTTCAAGTAACAATATTCAAATACTAACATTGTTGGGTAAAACAGCATTTGGTTTTATTCTGAATCCAGTGAAACAGATTGGTGGTTTTAGCTGATATAAAGACTTTCAGGTGTTTATATACAGTGTGTTTAAGTATTTGGCAGACGCTTTTATCCAAAGCGACATACATAAAAAATACATATATAACAATCACTGTAAACATTATCATTTAAGGGAAGAATGTAATAGAAAATATCAATACAAAGTGTCAAGACAGAATAAACTCTCTGCTGCAGCAACAGATATACAGTCTATAGGTCCCTAAGATATATAGATATCTAATGTATTCATACATTGTTTATGTAGGATATATGCATGTATATATAACCTAATCATATTGTTTCTTCAATTTAAAAATAGCTGACCGTTTTTTTCCCCCTTCTCTGGAAATATATTCCCAGTTTTGATCTCGGACATCTGGTCACTTATAGCGTATAAGAATATTATATTACTGTTAAGCAAACTATGAATAATAAAAACGCCAAAACATGTGTCCGTTATCATAGCTACACGTATGACAAAAAAAACGCGTGAAAATCAGTGGTATTCAGTGAGGTAAGATGAATTAAATTCGCTGACAGTTCATTGCTCCTGCCAAATGAATTGCACTGAGTGGAGCGGATCACCACTCCAAGATGGCGGCCCCGCGTCTCGTCTGCGCCAGTAGGCAGTAGCGCTCAATGCTGCGTACCCTTATAAGATGTCTATGGTTATAATGTTAGCAGTGAGTTTACAGCCTCACTGATTTAACTATACAGCAAATAAAAGTCACGTTACTTAGCCAATAAACGTTATCTTACATTCAAAACTTACCCTTCTTTGTGCAACTTCAAATGTCGAACGAAGTTGGAAGTTGTTGTGTCTCCGTCTGTAATATTCGAACTGCGTGATTTGCATACGGCAATTCGTTTTTTGTTGACCAAGTCGTAGTTTTTATACCCGAACGAAACCAACTTTGGCATAATTGTTTCTCACTGCCGCGTTGTTTGACAACTCATGTTCGTTGGTTGTCCTGCAATTTGATTGGATGAGAGCTGTGGGATGAAAACAACGTAAATCTAATTTGATAGGCTGTTGCACTAACAGCACACACGCTGACAAGCATCACACACGCTTATAGACACAGACGTAGAAAATGAAAGATACGGAGCGCTCCCAAATAACTTTTTAAGCTTTGGGTTTTGGGGAAAGTAGCAAGTCATGTCAAGTCAAAAGCCTCAAGTCCAAGTGAAGTCACAAGTCATTGATGTTAAAGTCTAAGTCGAGTTGCAAGTCTCCTTACATTTTGTCAAGTCGAGTCTAAAGTCATCAAATTCATGACTCGAGTCTGACTCGAGTCCAAGTCATGTGACTCGAGTCCACACCTCTGCTACTTTGAAGGTCTGTCTGACAAACCAAAACAAACAAAGCGTGCATTAATAGATCGCTAAAAATCAGTAGCGAGTAGCGAGCTGAATGTAGATAAATGGAGCGGAGTAAAAGTAGCGTTTCTTCTCTATAAATATACTCAAGTAAAAGTAAAAGTATGTTGCATTAAAACTACTCTTAGAAGTAAAATTTATCCCAAAAGTTACTCAAGTAGATGTAACGGAGTAAATGTAGCGCGTTACTACCCACCGAAGTTCCAGAACTTGCACCTGGCTCGCTGACAACAAGCTATCCATACACTTGGGTAAAACATAATCCATCCTGTTTGGGTCCCACATCAACCTCAAGAAAGTCAATGACTTCACCATAAAAGTGGGTGACATTGTTATCACCAGGAAAGATGAGGTCACCTACCTAGGTTCCATTCTAGAGGCTAACCTTTCCTGTGATAAAATGGCAACCAAGGTAATCAAAAAGGTTAACCAACGAACGAGATTTCTCTACAGAATCTCCTCTCTGGTCAACAAAAGCACCTTGAGGATTCTGGCGGGAACTCTCGTTCAACCCTTTTTCGATTATGCATGCACCTCCTGGTACCCTAGCACCTCCAAAACCCTCAAATCTAAACTCCAAACATCTCAGAACAAGCTAGTCAGGTTATTGCTAGACCTCCACCCCAGATCCCACCTCACTCCTACCCACTTCTCTAAAGTGGGCTGGCTCAAGGTGGAGGACAGAGTAAAACAACTAGCACTGAGCCTAGTCTATAAAATCCGCTACACCTCCCTGATACCGAAGTACATGTTAAACTACTTCCTTAACGTAAATGACCGCCATAACCACAACACCAGGGGGAGCTCCACTAACCACGTTAAACCCAAATTCCGAACTAACAAAGGTCTTAACTCATTCTCTTTCTATGCCACATCAATGTGGAATGCGCTCCCAACAGGTATAAAAGAAAGGGCATCTCTATCCTCCTTCAAAACCGCAATAAAAGTTCACCTCCAGGCAGCTACAACCCTAAACTAACACCCTCCCCGGATTGCTAACAATCAAATGTAAACAATCAAATGCAGATACTTTTTCTTATGCCTTCTGATCTCTCTCTCTCTCTCTCTCTCTCTCTCTCTCTCTCTCTCTCTATGTCCACTACTTGATGTCCATATCCTAACCCCCCCCCCCCCTCCACACCCCTGATTGTAAATAATGTAAATAATTCATTGTGATTATCTTGTGTGATGACTGTATTATGATGATAGTATATATGATAGTACATATCTGTATCATGAATCAATTTAAGTGGACCCCGACTTAAACAAGTTGAAAAACTTATTCGGGTGTTACCATTTAGTGGTCAATTGTACGGAATATGTTCTTCACTGTGCAACCTACTAATAAAAGTCTCAATCAATCAATCAAAAAAACCTCTGTGTATAACCTATACAACTTACTTGGACCTTCTCCACACTTTTGAATGTGCAGAGGTGTTTATTTTTGGCCCGCAGCTAGTTTTTATTGGCTTTGAACTACTGTATTTGCCTTTTCACCTATAACACATAAGCTAATATAATGTTTTTTTGTTTTCTGAATAGCTTATCGTGTATTGATGTTTATTTAAAGTGACCTATTATGCCAAACCAACTGTTCTTACCTAATGGTACCTGCTTATGTGTATTTGGGATCAGCATAAGTCCTGAAAATGTAAACTTATAAAATCAGCAGGGGATCAAATACTTATTTTTCCTACTGTATATCGTATTATATATATATATATATATATATATATATATATATATATATATATATATATATATATATATATATATATATATATATATATATATATATATATATATACACACAATAAAAATCACTATCCTTGTGGTCAAGATTTTTTTTTTCCTTAACATTGTCCACAAACATAAAATAAAAGCCACATATGGTTTCAGTCCCAGTGTGTTTCCAAACATTTGCCATGATAAGGGTCAGCTGTTTCCTGCCCCATGCAAGATGTTTCCAACTTTGAATGTTTTCCTCTCTGGTGATGAAGCTCTGTTTTATCCTCTTAGATTAAACCAAATAATGCTCATCCTGCCTCCACGGAAACACGTTCTATATGATTAATGGTCGACGTGATAGCGGTTCCGGTCCAGCTGAAGCAGGAAGTGAAGTGATTGTGCAATAAATATTCTCTTTTTACAGGCAAATCACATAATGTGTTGATGTAAAATGATTCTATTGGACTTTAAAGTGATACCATAAGTGAATGTTCCTTCCCTTCCTCCCCTGTTTGGTGGTCTTGTATTGTAGTTAAGTAACACTCAAACTCTTTTGAAAGTTGACACAAGGCAGATGTGTGAATGAAGGCTTCTTCCACAATCCCGGCTAATGTATGTCAATATTTCTTCTTGCTTTCTGTCACTCGTGATGTTTGTTTTTGTCTCATTCTTCTAGCTAACGTAACAGTGTGCAATGTTCTAGGTGGCTGAATCACGAGCGACATAAATTCTTTGCTGCCTGGGATTGGGGGTTTACCTCATGGAATGTTTACATACGCCAAATTCAATCAAAATATGTACATACAGTATTTCTGAAGAACATCTGTACATTTGAAATATTCTGATCCAATCCAAGTGCTGCCAGTGAATGTTTTCATGTTAGAAACAAGTTGCCATCAGGTGACTTTTAAAAAGCACATACTATAATGAGCCAAGGACTCTTTGACAGAAACGGTGCAACACACCAGTGTTCTGACAAGATGTGTGTCATGCGTTTTTGGAGGTGTACCAATTCGACTGGGCTTGAGTGATAACCAGGAAACGGTGGTGGAGAAAGCACATGCTATCTACCATACAGAGAGAAAAGCAAGCCTAAATAAACAACTACAGGTTCAAAAACAAGCCTGAAAAAACACAACCTGCACCTCACAAGATTTGCAAGCGACTTTGGAAAAAAAATCCCAAGGTCGCAAGCAAACTTGGCAACACTGTGAGTCAGTGCATTTGCACTATATACATCTGTTGCACACGAGTGGGGCTGTGATTGGATGGCTGGTGGTGTGATTGGCAAATGATCTGCCACTTCTTTTTTTTTTTTTGTCCTGTCCAGCTAGGCAAATCATATTGTTGATGTACCTTAGATGCCCATATTTGCTGTACAGGTTCACTTAACAAAAGAGAAGTGTGGGATACTTCTCTTGTTGCCTTATTTATATTTGACTTTATTAAATGGATTTGTGTTAATGTTTGGCGCGGCCGGACCGTAGCAGGAGGGGATAGAAAGACAAAAAAAAGTAAGACAGAGGGGAAATTGCGGAGACAGGAGGAGGATAAGACAGAGAGACAACAGCAACAACAACAACAGAACAGCATCACCAAATATGAAATGTACTAATATGATATGAAAAGTGATAGCAAAGAATCAGTTAGTGAAGTAAATATTAATAACACAGAAATGTCAATGAACATTATTACACTACAAATGGAGCAATACAAATACCAATAGAAATAGCACTATTGATAATGAATAATAATAATAAGTACCTCTATTATCAACAATACAATTGTTTCAAATGCAACAATACATATATGTAATGATAACAATCTGCCACTTCTGATCTAGGATCTATAGAAAGCAGCCTGCTGTATTTAACAGAGTTAAAGGGGAACTGCACTTTTTTTTGGAATGTTGCCTATCATTCACAATCCTTATGAAAGAGAAGAAAACATGTGTTTTTTTCTTTTTTATGCATTCTAACTAGTAAATAATTGTCAGCGAAGCTGTTAGCGGACTCGGTTGGTAGAGCGGCCGTGCCAGCAACCTGAGGGTTGTAGGTTCAAACCCTGCTTCTGCCATCCTAGTCACAGCTGTTGTGTCCTTGGGCAAGACACTTGACCCACCTGCTCCCAGTGCCATCCACACTGGTTTAAAAAAGTAACTTAGATAATGGGTTTCACTATGTAAAGCACTTTGAGTCACTAGAGAAAAACGCTATATAAATATAATTCACTTCACTTCACAATGGGGCCTACATGGAAGTTGCTCTATTCTGCCTATAAAAGCCCTTAAAAACATCCAAACACGTCCATTAAGGTTTTAGACACACTACGTATATATGTATTGTAGTAACAGGCACATTTATAATAACATTCAATATTTACGTATTTTGCTCATTTTAACCATACGTTACTGTATGCTATCACTGTGATGCCGACCTTTAGGAAGTTGATATATTCTGATTTAGATGAAGAATGACTCATAATCTTCACGAAGAAAAAAGGGTGATGGAACCAAGCGTCTTTTCATGTCTTTATATGCATTTCCAGGTCTAAATTGGCTGATGAAGTTGACCAACTTGTTGGATCATGTCCTCATCCTTCTACTATCCAGGTGGGAGACATTATTTATGATCTAGAATAGACTTTCATAAGCTCAGAGGCGAGGAAGCAGCTAAACAGGTGATGCTGTCAATACTGCAGCTTAAACACTAGTACACAATATAAAACACACAATACACAATACATAATAACTCAGATATGGTAACACTAGTGAGCAGTAAAGAATATGAAGTGATTTTTGGTCCAGAAATGTTTTGCTTTATTCATTATTGATGTGTTTCTTGCTACTTTATGTTGTATATTTTTTACATGAGGTTTCCAGTTCATTTTATTATCTATTATTACACCCAAAAATGTGTTTTCTTTTACACTTTCAATATCTACTCCGCCTATTTGTATTTGTGTTTGACTTTCCCTTCTACTGTTACTAAATAGCATTATTTTAGTTTTACTGAGATTCAAAGATAGTCTGTTTTTGTCAAACCATCTTTTTAATTTGTTCATATCTTCTGTTATTATTTGTATTACCTTCTGTGTGTACTCTCCTGAACAAAACACCGTTGTATCATCTGCAAATTATACTAACTTTCAGTCCTTTGTAACTTTACAAATGTAATTTATATCAGGATTGAACAATTTTGGTCCGAGTATTGATCCTTGAGGTACGTCACAATATATTTTCAGCTCTGTAGAAGTGTGTTCTCTTAGCTTCACGTACTGTTTCCTGTTGGTTAAGTAGCTTCTTACCCAGTTCAGGTCACAAAATCTAAATGGAGTATTGCTGGTGGTGTTTGGATGGTTATTAAGAGGGCTTTATGGGCGGAATAGAAGGCCTTCAATTGACTGCATTGTAAGTCAACTTTAATTTATGTTTATTTACGAGTTAGAATGCATAAAAAAAACAAAAAACTTTTTTTCTCATAAAGATTGTGAATTATAGGCAAATTTTTTTTAAAAAAGTGACAATTTCCTTTAAGTCTAATTACATAGGACAATTGAGGTCCTGTATGAAACCAATTTACAAACCAATTTAGCCCAATATACGGGTCTCTGTAATGTGAGTTCTTTTTAGTTGCTCAGCAGTCACAGATCAGTTACTAGTCTCTTATGTCTGGGGATGCATAAAGAATTTGGCCTGTTATTGTTTGGAACCAAAGTTGTATGATAGGTGAAAAAATAAAATACAACGATGGAGGTGAAACTCCTGTGAAGGTCCGAGGCCTCCATGTGTTTACAGCAAGGACTTGTTCACTGTAAGCAAACGTTCTGTGTCACATGGTGATAGAAAGCTTCCTGTTTACATTAACTTTGATTTAACCAAAACATCTCCAAGGAAGATCAGTTCAGATCTTCCATTGCTTGTCAGGTTGCAATCACCAAATATGAACTTCATGGTTGTTATTTTGCTGCCAGTTGGACCAACACAAAAATGGTTTATTGTCTTGAATCCAAAACTCTGTACATTGGGAATCGTGACTTTTCCAGACTGGTTCGTCCATCCCGCAAGCCCATTTTAACTGCAAAAGTTTAAGTATCCTAAGTCAAAAATATATATTTTACACCAGTGGTTCTCAAACTTTTTTCACCAAGTAGCACCTCAGAAAACACTTGGCTCTGCAAGTACCACCATAATGACCAATGATAAAATACAGTAGCATAGTAAAGCTAAGTATTCACTAAAACAAAGCTTTACAACAAGTATATTTGGGATTTTTGGCCACTTTAACATTACACACAGTTTTAACAGTAACTTTGGGTTTGAATATAGGAAAATAAAACACTGTACTTTAATGAAGTGACTCTCTGGCGTACCACTAGATGGAGTCCACGTATCACTAGTGGTGCATGTACCAGAGTTTGAGAATAACTGTATAACCCGGCTGGTCCAGGCCCTGCTTCCACTCGGCCCTGGGCTCGGACGTGGGTCATCTTGAATGAGAGATGTTCGGACTAGGCACCAAGCTGTTACCTCGGTGTCCAGCGCAAGCTATTAAGGTGTTAGGGAGTGAGGTTGACCATGGCCTCGGCTGCACTAACACCATTTTTTTTACTTGTTTTACCAATTTTCTTTTTAAATGATCAAAGTAATGTGTGCTAACATGTGAAATTTTACAGTGTTTTGCATTTGCTTACACACAATTTTACTGTGTGTTGACACACTTTTCCAAACACTACATTTAAGTTTCTTAATTCCTATATTATTTGCAAAATGACACACTTCGGTCAAAACATATGCCCATTCATCAAAATAAAGCAAGCATTTGTAAAAATGCAGTTTTATTTTCATCTCGATCACACAGACTTCAAATGATAAGACACTATTGGATTGAGTTACCCAGAAGAGTGTTGCACCTTTCCTGCTTCCGGCTCCCCAGACCGTAGTCGAGGGGCGCAGGGGAGACTCCTCCAGGGCCGATGTATCTCGGGGGCAACACCCTTTACTCTACCCGGCAGTGGGTCTCCTTAGCTCCGGACTCCAGGGTGAATAATGAGTCCGGCGATTAGTGGCAACTCGTAACTTTATTAATGTCTGCACACAGCCAATCCACCACAACAACTAGTTTTCGCCCACACTCACGCTACCGCTCCCTCTCTTCTCTCTCGCCCACACACTCACTGACGTCACTCACCTCGCAGCAGTTAAAGGGCCACACACATATAGGCTAATCTCATAACACTACCCCCACTCTGGATGACAATTAAAACACAATTTCACTCCAGCATAGTAATAAACATTGACATTTCCATACAGACATACAGTTCCATATACATTCAATACAATTGAAAGGGTGCAGCATGACTAGTAGGAGTCAACTTAAAGGGGGTGCAATAATGTAGCTTGTAGTGCAATTGCAACAGTTCAACAGCCCATGTGTTTAGTGCACGCATTACAGTTGAGCGAAACAGCTCTAAAAGAAACATTAGCATGTCCAATACTCAGGCTACAATTTGGGAGGAGAAGCAATTAGCATTTTTAAGTGTAACGGTAACTGAGTCCCCTGTAATAACTCCAAATATTCACAGAAAAATATACCAATTGCCTATTACGCATTGTGCATACACTAACCATTGTCAAGTTGCCTTTTTTACGTATAGAAAAATACTATTAACTTGAACAGGTCATGCAGTAAAAAAAAAACCTATAAGACCTTTTTGCCTTCTAAAGGGAAATACAAAACATAAGGCAGTAAGCAACCCCTTTTTTTTTTTTTTTTTTTTTTTTAACTGAACATGAATTCAGCATTTAGTGAGCCACCCACTCACCAAACTTTGCTGGTGATCTACGCCTACGGTGGGGCCTTTGAGAACGAGGGTTCTGAGGGTGTGACACTGCTGCACCACCCCCACTGTCCTCTAAGTCCACCGGAACGGGAGAGCCAAGCTGAGTGGTGAAAGGGTGAGAAGCCACAGGAATACCCACGGCTTGATCCGATGATGGGTAGCTGCAGCTGTCATCAGCGTCGGCGCCGGAAAAAAACTGAGCCAGACCCAGTAAAGAGTCAGCAGAATCGACATCCTCCGGGGGTGACACCTCCATTGGTGTCCAGCTCTGTGCTTGCTCCAGGACCCAGGTGTTGTCCAGTGGGTCACGGCAGCGATAAGGCTTTAGCTGATCGTGGTGAACCACCTATACCTTAGTTCTCGGCCCTTTCTGGATTCGATAGACCAGGTCGTCCAACTGACCCAACACGAAGAATGGCCCCTCGTAAGACGGGAGGAACTTCCTCACTTTGTTCTTGGATTACCTTGTTCCTTTGATGAGGTACCACACAGCATCACCAATGTGGTTATGTGTGCGGTAACAGTTCTTGTCATATTGTCTCTTTGCACGTTTTACAGATTCTCTGAGAGCATCTCTGGTGATTTGGTGCGCCAGCTCTAGCCGCTCTCGAAGGTGCTGGACAAAGGCCGGGCCCGAGGGAGCTGGGTCAGGGTCCGGTGGCAGGCCAGATACCAGGTCCACTGGCTCGCTCACTTCCCGGCCAAACATCATGTAGTTTGGAGTGAAACCAGTTGAACTGTGCTTTGTTGCCCTGTAGGCCATGACAGCGTAGGGAATCATTAAATCCCAGTCCCAGTGGCAACGCTCGGCTGTCGTGGCCAGGATCTTTTGTAGAGTTGCGTTGAACCTTTCAACCTGTCCGTCAGATTGAGGACGAAAAGGAGTTGTGTGTGTTTTGTCGATTCCAAACAGCGCGCACATTTCTTGGAACACCTCCGACTCGAAGTTCCTACCTTGATCACTGTGCAGTGCCTGTGGGGCTCCATAGCGACACACCCACTCAGAGGCAAGCACTTCAGCCACAGTTACGGCTTGTTCATTAGGAATGGGAAAAGCTTCAACCCATTTTGTAAAATAGTCCTGTATCACTAATACATATCTGTTTTTGCGCTCAGTTTCATTCAACGGTCCCATAATATCCAAAGCAATGCGTTCCATAGGGGCTCCGACTCGAACGGTACCCATGGGGGCTTGCGGTGTCTTCCGTGGCCTGGCTTTTGATGCGCAGCTGGTGCAGGTATTACACCAGAGAGCGACATCCTCCCGCATTCTGTACCAGAAATACAGAGTCTGCAGTCGTGCTACAGTGCGCTCAACCCCAAAATGTCCACCAACCTGTCCGTCATGCATCTGTCTCATGATATCGGCCCGGAAAATGTGGGGCAGCACCACTTCTGGATAAAATTGGGTGTCGTCCAGGCAGTAGAACCGTCTCACTAGTATACCGTCTTTGATGTAGAGGCGTTTCCACTGGCTCCAATACGTTTTTGTGGCTGGGCTGCATGGTGAGACTGTCACCCATGCAGGACGTTCTTCACTGGTTGTCAGCCAGGTCCTGATAGGTGCGATATCTGCATCGTCTTCCTGGGCTTGTCGCAGCTCCTCCAGGGACCAACCGCCAAACAGTTTATTTTCTTTTGTCTTGGTCAGGAATATTTTCTCTGGGGACTTTAAGTTATCCCAGTCAGCTGGCGGGGCCTTGACTACCCCCACTGGACTCAGCATCGCCTGGTTGATGTCAGAGTACAAGTCGCACAGCACAGCCTGGTGACTGACGCTCAACTGAGGAATAGAAGGGTTCTGGAGCTTACAAGGGCAGGACTGACGGCAAGGTCTCCGGGAGAGGCTGTCTGCATTGCCGTGAAGCTGGCCAGGGCGATGGACGATCTCAAAGTTGTATTCGCTGAGTCTTTCGAGCCACCTGGCGAGTTGCCCCTCAGGTTCCTTCATTTTAGTGAGCCACCGGAGGCTACTGTGGTCGGTGCGAACAGTAAACCGCCTCCCCAGGAGATACTGGCGGAAGTGGGATGTGAAATCCACCACGGCTAGCAGTTCCCTCCGCGTAGTGCAGTAATTTTGTTCAGTTTTGGACAGCTTGCGGCTCCCATAGGCGAGCACACGTTCCACACCTTGTTGAACTTGCGAGAGGACAGCGCCGATGCCGACGTCGCTGGCGTCTGTGTCCAGTATCATGTCGCCCTGGTCAAGCGGATACCCCAGGATCGGCGCCGTTGTTAGCCGACTTTTGAGATCATCAAATGCCCCCTGACATTCCTCAGACCAACGAAACTGGACATGTTTCTTGGTCAGGGCATGGAGAGGCTCTGCAATACAAGCAAAGTTCTTAATAAACCTCCGATAGTAAGAAGCGAGGCCAACAAAACGGCGAACATCTTTGAGCGACGATGGTGTTGGCCACTCCTGCACCTTCCGGACTTTGCCTGGGTCAGTAGCCACACCGTTCTCTGAGACAACGTGACCCAGGTAGGCCACTTGGCGACGGAAGAGGCAGCATTTTGACGGTTTTAGTTTCAGTTTAGCCTGGTGGAGGCGACTGAAAACCTGCCCCAGCCGCTGCAACATCTGTGGCACGTTGCTGCCCAGAACAATGACGTCATCCAGATATACAAGGCAGGTCTCCCACTGCATGCCAGCCAGCACACGGTCCATCAAGCGCTGAAACGTCGCTGGAGCATTACACAGTCCAAATGGCATGACATTCCATTCAAACAGTCCCTTCATGGTCGCCAATGTTGCACCTTTCCTGCTTCCGGCTCCCCAGACCGTAGTCGAGGGGCGCAGGGGAGACTCATCCAGGGCCGATGTATCTCGGGGGCAACACCCTTCACTCTACCCGACAGTGGGTCTCCTTAGCTCCGGACTCCAGGGTGAATAATGAGTCCGGCGATTAGTGGCAACTCGTAACTTTATTAATGTCTGCACACAGCCAATCCACCACAACAACTAGTTTTCGCCCACACTCACGCTACCGCTCCCTCTCTTCTCTCTCTCGCCCACACTCATGCTACCGCTCCCTCTCTTCTCTCTCGCCCACACACTCACTGACGTCACTCACCTCGCAGCAGTTAAAGGGCCACACACATATAGGCTAATCTCATAACAAGAGTGATAAATACAAAACACATTTCTAAACAAAACCTATTTTACTATACATAAGAAATCACATGTTTGGGGCATTTTGCCCGACCTTTTTAGCATATATGATGAATGATTAATGTAACTTCACAAAATATATTGGCAAATCGACAGCAATCGTCATTGTTTACTTTGAAGTGGGCCTATATGGAAGAACTTAAAGACAAAGTAAAAATATCCTGTAATCTTTTCAAGAACTGCTCAACAATGATGCTGCAAACTGAAAATATTTATTTTTACCACAGTCAGGTAAAGTAACATATCACAGTAGTCAACAATGACATTCAGTATAAATTAAAATCTGAGACAAATAAAAAGGTTTGAAAAAAAATCTGGAGATAAAAATTACAAATGGAAAAAACTGTCTAGCTGTAGCACCCACTTGAAAGCTGTATTTTCAATGTATCACCTGTGTGTCTTTACACCTGGTGGATGTGATTATACAATGTGTTCAATTGTGTGGTCGTTGGCAAGCCAGCCCTTTGGATTGACCAGGAAGTAACTTCACAATCCTTATCTTTGTGTAAGGTGTAAAGATGTGTGTATCACAATCCTAGTGTGTGTGTAAAGTGTGAAAATGTGTGTATCACAATCCTTATATGTGTGCAAGATAGGAAGGTGTGTGTAAAGCATTGGGTGTAATATTTCGCAAAAAAATGTGATGCAAAGTTTATGCCTAATATTAGGCAAATCTGCACAGGGGTTTTGTTTACTGTGTGTAGACTTTGTTAACTGTGTAGAAATGTAAAATTTAGTGTGTCAGCAATTGGAAAAAACTGTACTACGTGCTATTTGGTGCAACTGGAGTAGAATCCTGGTTCACTGTGAATGTTGGCCTCCACCAAAGCTGCCCTTAAATATTATACTCATAATTTTCATAGACAGAATTTTTAGGTCAATTTTTTGGGGCTTAAGGTGTTCGTCTCTTGTGGATAACGTGTTCCTGATGGCTTCATCGAACTGTGACCTCCATGTTTGGGCGGTTCACAGCTGAGTGTGAAACTTTTAGGATGAGACTTAGCACCTCCAAATCCATAGTTCTCACCCAGAAAATGCTGTTTTTCACCCTTCATGTTGAGAGTGAGGTCTTGCTCATCACAATGAACAGAGAGCTTAGCCAAAGGGAAAATTGTCCCTTTAGCAGTCAATTCACTTTCCTACTCTCACCTATATTCATTAGCCTTGGATAGTGATTTGAAAGAGCAAGATGGTGAATACAAGCAGGCCAAATAGTTTTCCTCCATAGGGTTGCTGGACTTAGACTTAGATATCGGGTGAGAGCTCATGCTGCTTCACATCGAGAGATGCCAGTTGACGTGGTTTGTGTCATATTTTGTTTGGTTATGTTCCGTTGGTTTTTGGACTCTTTTAGTTCCTGTTTGCGCTTCCTGGTTTGTTTTGTCACCATGACGACTCATTGGTTTCACCTGACTCATTTGGACTCACGCACCTGTCACTAATAAGGAAGAGACTATTTAAGCCTTTAGTTGCCAGGTAGTCAGCCTGGCGACATTACTCTTGATACTCTGATGACATTATCATGCTCTGTTTATTCTTGTTCAAAGTTCATGCTGCTTTGCTCACATCACCGTAATGTTTTTGTTTATGATCATAGTTCAGGCTATGTGTTAGTTTTGTTACCTGTGCCAAGTTTTTGTTCCTCCGCTGTGAGCGCTTTTTGTTTGTACCCTTTTTGAGTAAAAATTAAATCATGTATTTACCTGCACGCCATGTCCAGTCAAGTTCGTTTGCATTCCGGGAAAGCAATCCTCACATCAAGCGTAGTAATAATCCACGTCATGACAGTGTGCACATGTAGTCCACATGTCTCCCTGACACCTCACTATTGAGGTGGTCCGGAAATAGGAATATACATCATTAGGATTATCAATATCATTTAGAATATTGATACCCCCAGGAAGTGCTCGAGCCATTACACGTGTTAAAATTAGTCTTCTTTGAAACATTCTGGCACCAATTACAGTTTTTGCCTGTTGCTTGAACATGTTTTACAAAACTTTACTTGCCGTTTCCTAACTGTACACACAAGCGAATAAGCCACAAACACTGGGAAATAAAGCATTCACATTAATGCCAAATTGAAACTGCTAGCAAAAACTAGCAATCATTTGTCAAAATGTGATATACTGTTTATAAAACATTGCATTCTTTTTTCACAGTTTGTATTAAGTTCCACAAACGGGATGTTTTCACAACAGCCAAAACACTTAAATACTCAATACTGTACATTACTGTAGTGTTCTATACAGTATAGTAAATTAAGTTAAAACAAAAATAAAGTAAACCAAACACTACTGTAAACATCAAAAAATACAATTGTGTGTACATGTAAATTGATTTATGGATCCCACTGTCTGTTGGTGTCCATCCCCAGAAAGTATTCTGGCCATTCTGTAGAAAAATACAAGCACAAATTGTGATTGCTTTGCTTCCTTTTTACAGAACTGTCTATACTATACTTTACATTATATATCAATCAATCAATAAATTCCTTTATTGTCATTGTCATAATAACACTTAAGTCATACATGTCAACGAGATTTTGTTTGAGCTTTGTCTAGCGGCATAGAAACTGCATTGATGTGCAGGTTGACCATAGTTTACAGTTTAGCATTGTCAAGAAGATTGCGAATAGAGGGGTGTGGGGGTGGGAACAGTCAGATGTCTGATGGGTGTTACGTTGATGTTGCAGCAATGCAATGTCCAGAGCACAATTATTGAGGTGGTGAAGAGTGAGGTGGTAAGATGGTCCGGGGCAGCTAAGGGGCTGGCTGTTCATTTAGCAGTCTCACATTCTGGGGATACAGACTGTGAGACATTCTGGTGGTCATGGCGCGAATCGATCTATACCTCCCTCCTTCCAGAGGTATATGTACTATACACAGTAGTGAAATATGTCAACACAGTACACGTGTTGCAGTAATGTGATATGGTACAGTACTGTAAATATTGTAGATACAGGTATAGTCTGAGTAGGGTAGATAACTGAAGACATACCTGTTTTACAGTCAGAATGCGCTTACAGTATTATGGAGGAAACTGTGAAACGACCTAAATTAGGTTGGACTCTCTGTCCAGCTTCCCTCATAGTCGTACTTCTTGACATGATGAACCAAAGTTGCTCTTATATCATCATAAATAATGTTCTCTGCATGGCCTCTTCGACCAGGTCCTCCTCTATCTTTGTCTTCCTCTTCCTCTGTCTCAAGCCCTCCCTGCCTCCATTCTTGGTCAAAGTTCTCAAAGTAGCTTTATTGGGACATTTTTGTAGCTGGCTGTTTGGTGTTCAGTTTTGTAAGTATGTATTTCCAGGTGTATGTCCAAGTATTTACAATTACCCAATGTGTTTTGTATTTTGAATGTGTTTTCCAAGTGTGTGAAGTGTGCTGGTGCAAGTGTGCTGCAAAAAGAGAAAGTGTGTTGCAAATGTTATAACTCAAGTGTAAAGCAGCGCTCTTTTTAAGGTATGGTGCCGTTGTGTTGAAGGAATATAGTAACACCAGTTTTACTGTGTGTCTACAGTGTTCAAGCAATGGACAACAACTGTAAACAGGTAATTTTTCATTTGATCATGTACCGTACTTTAAAAATATTGACCTATTTCTGCTTCTGTATCTTTAATTTCTATGAATGTCTTAGGGATGACCTGTTAACTAGAGGCAAGCAGGCGTTATGTCATCACCTACTGTCTCTGTGAAAAACAGCATTCAGTCATTAGAGTTCCGTGTACAATGTCACACAGGTAAAGCAGCGTCACTACTGAATAGACGGCTGGTAGTGTCAAAATAGTAGTAGTATAAAAATAAAATATGCTTATAAAAACTGTGAGGCAGTAAGTGTGCAGTCAGTGAAGCACAAAGTGGCGTGGGAACACTGAATCAGGAATTGTATTGCTCGTGTAGTATTAGCCCCTAGAAATGATTTAGAAAAATAAATACAATTTCAGTTTTGTTTAAATTAAAAAATTCTGATACTGATTATTATTATAAAATATTGATTATATATCATTTTATAATTTTTGAATTACATATTGAGAACTTGATAATATTTATTTACCTGTGCAACACACTGAGTTATATATGCTGACAATGACTCCTTTTTCTTTCCATTCCTGTCACAAACTTCTCCATCTCTCCGCCTTCGGTAGCTCTCCACACATATTGGTGTGTACATACTGTACTACTACTACTACTGGGTACACCAGGGAGCATGTTAATTACATTGAGCACTGCTGCCACCTAGCTGCAAGGTTGTGTCGTTCTAACATAAATACTAGCGTGTAGATACAAATCTTCCCCCTCACACGTTATCGGGACCCCCAGGAGGTGCCGACCCATTATTTGAGAAACACAGCCTTACACCACATGTGAGCATTAAATGTGCACACTATGACCACACCAGTATCACACTTGCCCAAAGCCTGAGATCATAACAAGTTACATGGCTTATAGAATAGTCAAAATACAGTAGTTATTTTCAAAATTTCAATATACAGTAAGTGATTTTGCCCACTTACAATAAAAATAACAAAAGACAATGTGCATCCATTCTTGTTGTTTCAGTTTTTGAGCCTTCTACAACCACGGAATGCCCCCACTAGCTTAGCCTCGCTATAGGCACGCAGCTCAAAAGAGCGTATACCATCTACTAATTATTATCTATGGACGTGCCTTTGCCTGTTCATTTCGCCATAATAAGCGGTTGGCACTGCCACATTTACCTCTTTAAGTCTGCCGCACCATTGGCCTGCCAAATGGTCAGCATGTGCAGCAGTCCATACATCGACACAACATGTTTTTATGGCATTGATTGGCTGCGTAAGTAAACGTGTGAATTGCATTTATTTTTTTATTTTTTTTATTTGTCGCACTTTTATTATTTCATTATTTTTATCTTGCAATTCAACTTTTTATCCGAACCCTTTCACCGTATTGCTTTTGCACTATCTTGTTTAGCTTATGCAATGTTTTTTTTTTTTTTTGTTTTTGTTTTTTTTTTGTTTTTTGCTCTATGCTTTTTAACCTGTAAAGCACTTTGGTCCAATTTAAAAATGGTTGTAAGTGTGCTATATAAATAAAGTTGCCTTGCCATGCCATCATATCATTGGCTGCAGTGTCAAGCTGCGCTGGATACTTTAACTGTCTTTTATCTGTTGCTGCCACTTGTCATCTGTCACTCGCCAAGTTGTATTTGAAGAATGGTACAGAATGAATGATGTATATATTTTTCTTTACTTTTTTGGTTGGATTGTATTCTGTGTGTTGTGTGCAGACAGTGCACAAATGTACAAGCATGCACCTCAGAGGGACCATTATGTGATAACCTTATTTTCATAGACACTTAAGGTTTCTTTTTTATGTGCATCCTGTTAGTCCCAATATTTTTCTGTGTGGGCAAACTGAGTGTTCTCCCCTCCATTAATTTGGCTTTTTAAACGTACAGTAGTGCTCCAGTCTGGGCTGTTCACCTTTTTTATTGCTGTGTAAATTTCCTTTTAAGAGTATTTTCATTGGGTGTGACGAAGGATGTTGGTCTTGCTTGTGATCTAAAGTAAAAGACAGTGAAAAAGATCCCCCACATAGTCAGCACACAAACTTGTAAACACATTTCTTGAAACTTTACAAGCCGTCTCTTTGCTTTGCTTTTTTTATTTCAGTAAACCTGTGACCATGTGACAATAACCCTTGGGGTGAGGAGGATTATGTTAGATTGTCCACACATGTGGGTGCGCGCCACACCACTACAATATATGAAAGATGTACGACACAAACTCATCACCTTCCTATCTTCCTGGTCGGCGAGAGCTTTAGTCAAATTGCTCGGGTAAGCACGAGTTTGGGCTGCTAGTTTCCCAGCACCCATGGCCCATGCTTTGTGGTGCTAACTTTGCTCTACTCAAAGTATGTAACTAAGCTATGTTGTGCCGCTTAGGGCGCCGCACTTTTTCCACCCCTGGCTGGGAATGGTACTACAGATCTACACTGTGTTTGCTCTTTTTTGTCTGTTGATTTCAATGGCTATTTAAAACACTTCCTTGTGGTCTACATGTGTTTCTTAACTATTGTTCAGAGTCGTTTATAAAGAGAGTATGGCTAACTTGGTTTCAGGAAAGTTCCTCATTCAGTATGTGTCCAAGCACTAAACTAGTTCGATTTCTCAAATAGTTTGGCTCTTAATAAGTCTCCTACAACCCATGGAAACACCTTAATCCGATCGTGTTGGTTTTTGAAAAGTTGGACAAACACACCTGGATCATGTGATTGGAAACCAAATCTCTCGAAAAGATGTGTGCAGCAGTAGAGAATCCTTCGTATTGTGCATGCGCCAGTCTCAACATGTGGGAGATAACCCAGAAGCAGATACCATTCAATACAAACGTAGCAACAATTGTAATTAAGAGGAAAATATTTATTTGCTACACAAATGAAAAGAACAGAACATTTTGAAGTGGTAGAAAGAAAGAAACAGATTTATTTAAGAAGGTAGCTAAGGAAATGTAAAATGCCGACTTAATTCGGACTCCAGAACAAAATACGAATGAAATGAAAGAGAATGAAGCAGGTATATTAAAAGTGAATAATAAAGCGTACACAAACCTCTTCACGCTGCATTTGTGCAAGCCAACTGATTAACTTTCCACAAAACTGGCAAGAGAGTCCAGAACAATAGCAACCTTCCTCTGGATATCAATCCACAGAGTCTTTTGAATTAACTTTGAGACATTCAAGTTTTGTTTCCCTTATTTTCTAAAAAATCCTACTGCTGGACCTGCATCCGCCCCAATACATTCTTGGAAGTAGCGTCATGTCCGTAGCAAAATGCAAGATCATTTCTTGATGCTGTCTGCTATTTAACATCAGCATAGCCATTAAAGACGTAATATTTGTCATCTCTGCCAATATTACAGCAGACATCAGTTAAAACAAGTTGGAAGGATCTGCAAATGGCCAGTGTGATGTCATAGGTCAACCGGAAAAATAAATCAGTTATCCGTGTTAAGATGAAATAAGCGCCTCCCCAGGGTACAGGAGGCACATGACAAATGTCCAATAGTCGCATTTGAGAGAGTGCATGGACACTTGGACATCACACGTAGGTGTGAAAATACAAACTATTTGAGAAATCAGACTAATTGAAAAACTAAACTAAAATAATGCAATTAGGTAACAGTAGAAGAGAAATTCAAACACAAATACAAATAGACAAATTAGACATTGAAAGAGTGAAAAAAAAACCCCGGCTTCATCATGAAAATAGTAGACCGTAATGGCTTACTTGGATGCAAGAAAGTAATCTTACATATCACACAATACAACAGTGGCGTGCAGTCACTAGAGGCAGGGGAGGCACGGCCTCACCTGCCATCATGGAAAGAAAAAAAAAAGTAAAAAGAAAAAAAATTGTTATATGTATCCAGTGATTATACTAAAGTTCTTTTCCATTTAACTTCACCAGTTTTAGATTATTTTTATTTTTATTTTCACATTTGCCGTTCAAATACTGAGAAGAGACGGTGCGGTGATCAGCAGCCAGTTGAGGCACTTGTGCCTCACCATGGATTGCGACTCGGCTAACTGCTGGCCTGCTGTGCAGTGAGACCATATTGCTATATGAATTATATTATACATTTCCATAGTTTAGTTAGCTGAGGTATATAATGTACAGTGTATTTTGTCAACAACTGTATGTGTGTAACGTATTTCTTGTGCTGAGCGATCATAAAACTCTGCTGCGGAGACGCACTGTGAGAGGCTCGTATCATAACCCCGCCTCCTGGTGCCAAGACCTCCACCGAAGAATGCACCGCCCGACGGGAGCGCCGCAGCCACACCAACCAAAGCCCACACCCAAACCCTCCACGTGCAAGACCGAATCCACCCAAAAAAAGTCACTTAACAAGAAGCCAAAAAGTGCAAAAACAACAATGCTCTCGCTGCAGGAGCCGCGAACGACCGCAGGGACACAACATTAGGTACACCTGCACTGCAGGTTCATATGTTTGTAAATCTGACTGTGATGATGCAGTCATGCCTCACCAGACATTAACCTCACCGCACGCCACTGCAATACAATATTCAAACATTGTATTGTGTCCATTCATCTTCCATTATAGTGTTTCTAAAATAGTTGGTCGTGTACAGGTGTCAGGGTATATTTTCATTATTTTTGTCTAAACTCTTGTATTCATGTTAGACTGATTCACAAGTCTGCAGCTAGGTGGAAGCATGTGCCCAATGTAAAGTAATCAACAGTCTCCCTGTTCCACCCAGTAGAAGTAGTAAGTACACAGTAGCACGCGTCTACAGAGCTAACGGGGACAAAGGAATAGAGACGTTTTTGACAAGAACAAAAGAAAAAATAAGTCTTTAGCGGCATATATAAATAATTTTAGTAACGCAGTGTGTTGTACAAATACATAAATATAAATATCAAGTTCACAATAGTAATTCAAATCAGGGAGGTTGTGGAAAATATTGTCCCATAGGTAGGTCATGACTAAAAAAAATAAAATAATAGCACTGTTTCAACAGATGGATTATTGTAGGATTTTTGTTGTCACTGATAATGTTTAGGAAAATGGTGGCACTGCGTCTGTATCTGCCAGTCACGCTGCTGTAAGATGCATGACACAATCAAAACACATGCATGGCAGTCCTCTGGGAAGACACTATTGACATATGCCATCTGTGTGGACTGAGGCTGGACACAGAAGGCCTATGGCCATGGAATTACTTTTATGCAGGACTTGAGGCCAGTTTAAAACAAAACTTAACAGATATCCCTTACCAAACATTGATCTTTCTGCCCTGTATTACATTTGTAAATATTAACCACTCACATGATTTATTTATTTTATTACAGTTTTAGTCAATTCTCCTCGTCAGTCGTTTTTGTTTGTGTTGTATCGGAAAAGTAAGTGCAAGCAGCCCAGACTTTTTAGAACTTTTCTGATACTCGACCTCCTTGATTTATGTACTTTACTACCAAGTCAGGTTTGCTTCGTCTTACCTGCTCTGACTGATAATAATGAAGTGTGAAGTCCCGCTGTTTGAGTCTATTCCTGCTCTTTGTTTTACTCCTCTACAGCCATCTCTGCAGCCGCAGCAGCTCCTTTTCTGGAGCAAGTAAAAAAGTAAAATAAACACATAGGCTGTGAGTGTGTGTGTGCGTGTGTGTGTGTGTGTGTGTGTGTGTGTGTGTGTGTGTGTGTGTGTGTGTGTGTGTGTGTGTGTGTGTGTGTGTGTGTGTGTGTGTGTGTGGTGGTAGTACAAGGGTTAACTGGGCCCCCAGGTATGCCCTACCCCCTCCACCAAAGACTGTTCAAGCAGTTTAGATTAACACCAGACACAGACTAAATATGAGGATGTTTCTGTTGAACAATGTTATAAACGAGAAAAGGTAATTTGTCTAGAAATTGCGTTTGAATGCTGGAGAGTGAAAAATGTGGAATTTTTGTCTAATGAAAAATTGTGCTTCTAAATGTTGTTGTTTTTTATCTGAAATTTATTGAATGGATTAAGAAATGTGGAAAAAATTCCTTCCCTCATTTCAATGGGAATTTTTGTTAAAAGAAAATGTAGAATTCTAGGAAAACGTCTAATTTGTGCAATGCCAATTTCTTGAATGAAAAAAATGTTTGGTATTGCAATGGTGTTAATTTTGTTGACTAAAAATGTTTGTCTTAGTTATCGTTAACAACCTATTTTCCTTTGACGAAATTAGGACGATAACGAATGAAAACAAAGGCACTTTAACTAAAACAGTGATGAAATAATTGTCAATTTAGTCATCAAATTAAAACGAGACAAACATGTTGACAGAGACGAAATCAAATCAAATCAGATTGAATTTCGCCTGAAGGTGGGTGGGATAAAAATCACAGTTGCATGTGGGAGTGGGGCGGGTGGAAAAGCATCAGAACTATCCAATCAGAACCATCTTTAAAATGGACACTGTCATGAATTTTCACCCGGAAAACAAGACGCAATACAAGACATCAATACAATGTCCCCTACACTGGGAAGTAGGGTTGTCCCGATACCAATAATGTGGTACCTGTACCAAAATGTATATAGATACTTTTCAAAATAAAGGGAACTACAAAAAATTTCAATATTGGCTTTATTTTAACAGAAAATCTTACAATACAATAAACATATGTTTCCTCTTGCATTTAAAGAACAATTTAAAATATACATTAAAGGGTTTTTAACACATTGGGTTTTTCTTGTTGCATTCAAAGAACAATTTAAATACTATTTTCCATATTACATATAGTCTGCCATAATCAAGGATTAGGATAGAATATAATAAAAAAGCTTTGTTGACATTATATTAAATACTTCATGATTTATGGTTGCCACTCCTGGTCTGTGCTTTCAGAAAAATACAATTATTAGTAAGTACTAAACACAAAACTGTGGATAAATGTACACAAATAAGCCATGTAGCAGGTAAAACACACATCTGTTAAAGATAAAACACAAATTGTAGCAATTTGTTACAAAATTCAGTCATTTCACTTGCATTAGTTGACGCCAGATGGGTGTGTTTAAGAGAATGGCTGAGTGACGTCAGTGAGTGAGTGAGTGAGTAAAGAGAGAGAGAGGTAGCGTGTGCACTGCGCAGTAGAAGAATGAACGGGTCTGGTTGTGTCCTGCAAAACTAATAATAAAGCAACCAGATTGTCACAAATACCTCCATATTGCGCTTCACGCACACTCTTTATTAACCAGTAGAATTGTCGTTTTTTGCCATTCATCCTCTCCAAGATGTTATTGCTTGTATGCACTCTGTGTGTGCGTTTTGACACACTCAACATCATGCGCCTCGGCTCTGTAGTCACCGCCACACAGCGGCATTCAGATGAAAGAATGGTACCGGTACTTATCAAAGGCAGTATAGTACCGATTTCAATCAATTGGTATCGCGGTACTTTATTAGTACCGGTATACCGTACAACCCTATTGGGAAGAAGGCACTTCACTTTTGCCGGTGGAGACAACAAAACAACTTGGAAACCCAGTGGCTCCATTTTCTCCGGTAAAAAATACTACAAACTTGAAGCGCCATCTGCAGACTAACCATCGGGACGTCTACACAACAGTAAGTCGAAGCTAATATTTAAAAATGACTCATACTGTACTGAATTACTGTTACTATTCAAGAGGGTAGTGCAGGAGCAAGGTTGCTTACATCATGTCCACATGTCCTAAAAATACTTACCGTACTTTAAAACAAAGTACTTTTGTAGTACCCCATGATGCCGCGATTTTACCCGCCAAAACAAAAAGCAAGATGCCTGTACAGTGCACTTTATGATGTGCTCGCCACACTGTTCAGATATAAATTGCTCAACTTGACATTTCAAAAGAGCATATTTGTCATTTTTCAAGCTAACTCACAAAGAAAGACAGCCATGTGAGACATATATTCATTAGTTTATAGCACTGGTTGTTGTATTTACAGGAGACAGTGGCCAAGAAGACGCCAATTATTATACAGGAGACAGTGGCCAAGAAGACGCCAATTATTATGCATACTCAGTGTAGTTATACTCAATATAGAATAAAACTACTTAATTGTTTCATATGACCATAAACATGCACACATATTTTTACATGCAGTGTTGTGTTCTTTTTTTAACAGACTATCGATCAGTGATATTTTTTTGTTGTCATAATTGTCTAAATAAATGGTAGACCTTCATGCTAAAATGTACACATTACATTTTAATGATGGAGCAGAAAATAGTCTGAATTTTATTGAACATAATATTAAAAATATGATTTCTTATGCAGTTCAAATTGCCAACAATTCATGTGTACAACTTTGTGTAGGTATTCTTAATGTTAAGGTTTGAGCATCAAATACATGTGTAAGTTTCATTTCCATTATTTCATGTTAAATAAATACAATTATTTTAATACAAGTGTACGCGCTGCGCATAATTTCATTTCACGCTCAGAGCAAGTGAATACGTTGTACCTTGCTCTACCCAGCTTGTTTGCCTAATAAAATGGCGGACGATCTGCTCGACAATTTTCATAATACACTCTCTTGAATGCACGTTCTTAAAAAATATGAGGCTTTATAGAAACTCTTAGCCTGAATTGATTCTAAAATAATATGTTGCACCATGTTCAGATTTATTGAAATGTATTTGCTAAGTTATGCGTAGTCAATTTATTACGTTGTACACTAAACAACCTTAATAAAAGTGGTATGAAGTCAACTTCAAAGATGCGTTATCCTTTATACTTTATATTTTAGTCGACAAAATTTACTGTAATTTTAGTCAAATAAAATGTTGAGGAATTTAGTCGACTAAAACTAGACTAAAACTAAATTAATTTAGATGACTAAAATATGACTAAAACTAAAATACATTTTTGTCAAAAGACTATGACTAAAACTAAATAAGAAATTGCTGTCAAAATTAACACTTGCAAGCATACTTGCCAACCCTCCCGTTTTTAGCGGGAGACTCCCGGTATTCAGCGGCTCTCCCGATAACCTCCCGGCAGAAATTTTCTCCCGACAAACTCCCGGTATTCAGCCGGAGCTGGAGGCCACGTCCCCTCCAGCTCAATGCAGACCTGAGTGGGGACAGCCTGTTCTCACGTCCGCTTTCCCACAAATAAACAGCTTGCCTGCCCAATGACGTCATAACATCTACGGCTTTTAGAGAGTAGAGTGCACAACTGCCACACAACAAGGAGACGAAGCAGAAGAACGAGGAAGTTACAGACCTGGCGACGCCGTCGACAAGCAAGATGAAGAAATACGCTTGCAAGTTCCAGAACAAATGGAAACAAGAATTTCAGTTCATCCAGGACAGTTCGAAGGGGAAGGAGCATGTATGTTGCCTGTACATTTTGTAGAACAGACTTCTCCATTGAACACGGTGGCCGAGTCATGAACGGAGGAGAAGTTAAACAGGACAATACTGCCATCTACTGGATAGCCCCCGGAACACTGAAATTCAAGTATTTATTTTATTTATATGTATAATAAAATAAATATATATACATATATATAGCTAGAATTCACTAAAAGTCAAGTATTTCATACATATATATATATATATATGAAATACTTGAGTTGGTGAATTCTAGCTGTAAATATACTCCCCTATTAACCACGCCCTTAACCACGCCCCCGTCCCACCCCCGACTACGCCCCCCACCCCCCACCTCCCGGTAACGGAGGTCTCAAGGTTGGCAAGTATGCTTGCAAGAAATGTGAGAGTCGTGGAACTTGTAGAAGTCTTCAACTAATTTTCAATGGGAATTTTGTCACAGAAAATGTGGAATTATGGGAATTCACAGATTATCTGTAATGTTAAAGAAAAATCATGTCTCTTCAATGCAGCCGCTACTTGCTTGTCTTGAAGATATCAAGGCCTGGATGGCCCTAAACGTCTTAAATTTCAATGAAAAGAAGACAGAAGTAATAGTGTTTGGACCTAGTGGTACCTGTGAGCTCCCCCTGTTGACTTTGGCCCTTTGGCTTTGCACGTTAAACCCATGGTCACCGACCTGGGCTTTCGTATTGACTGTGATTTTAAATTGGACCGTCACATTGGCACAGCGGTGAAAGCTAGCTTTTTTTTATTTACGTCAGCTGGCCAAGGTTAAAAACCTTCTTTTTAGGCAACAGTTTGAGATAGTAATCCATGCCTTTATCACATCGTGGCTGGATTACTGTAACTCTTTGTATTTTGGAATTAATCAATCCTCCCTCTCATGTCTGCAGCTGGTCCAAAATGAAGCTGCCCGACTTTTAACAAAACATTACTCCTGTTTTAGCCTCCCTCCACTGGCTGCCTGTGTCTTTTAGAGTCCATTTTAAAATTATCTTACTCGTTCTTAAATCCTTACGTGGTCTTGCCCCACCTTACCTCTCTCAGGTCAGCTGATCAGCTGATCCTGGAGGTACCCAAATCAAAGCGCAAGCTCAGAGGGGACAGAGCCTTCTCTGTTGCGGGTCCCAAACTCTGGAACGATCTCCCTCTCCATGTGAGACAGGCCCCTTCTTTGGCTACTTTTAAGACCCTTCTTAAAACCCATTTTTATTCACTGGCTTTTAACGCAGCATGAGACTTTAAACTGTTTTTAACTTTTTTAACGGTTTTCAACTTCTTAACTGCTTTTTATCTAACAAATTGTTCTTAGGGTAATTTGAATTTACTTTTTCAATGTGTATTTTACTTCTGTTTTAAACGTTATTTTTTAGTCTCTCCTTTGCCTCTATTTCTTTGTGGTGTACAGCCCTTTGTTCTTCAACTGTGCTTGTTTTTAAAGGGCTTTATAAATAAAGTTGGTATGGTATGGTATGGTAATGTGTCATAAATTAGCTGAGCATGTTGATGTTGGAAGTCGTTCAAAAGCATCTAAAAATGTCGGAAAAAGATTCATGAATAAAATAATTATGTTGCAGAATAATGTACTGTAGATCAGAACAATAAGTACTGGTATTTGTAGTACCACGTTCGTCAAGGAATACACATAACTTTTGTCATGTGTATTCCAGATCAAGCCATCGGTTTCATCAGCATTACTATTATTACTCTACCTGCCATTTTCCCATGATTGCTACTGAAATCTCTTGCTTCTGGTAAAACAAAACCTTGGAATTTCTGACCCACTTTCCACTGCTGCATAATCTCCAACATTCCTGAATACTGTGATTGATATCAGCAAGCGCTTAATATGAACCAGAGGACTAGTGAGGGCTTTATGATGATGATGATGTTGCGTACTGAAAGTGTTTAACCGAATCCTTGCAGCTGTTTTAGCTCATGCTGTGTTAGTTATTCTATTAATTCTTTAAGGGTGAGAGTCCGTCAGTCATTGGGCCAACATTGGGCTTTTTACGTAACCTGAACTGCTGGAAAGTGTGCCAAATTGTGGAATATGAATACATACAGTGGAGAAAATAAGTATTTTATACACTACCAGCCAGAAAGCAATATGAACCCCACAGAGCGGCCTTGTGTTCATGAGGCACACAAATGAGTCCTATCCCTTTAAGACAATACTCAGAATCTTAAATCCTTATGAACCTGATCTACTAAACTAAAGGTTTGCTTGTACTAAATAATTTGCAAACTTGATACCACACAAAGCTTTACTAAACTCGGGCACAGAGGATTACGTCTGTTAAATGAGCAATTTAGTTCAAGTAATCCATTTAGTGTGTTTGTCAGAATATATGATGATTATCAGAACACAAGCCTGGGAAGAGATGCCAATATATATTTAAGTCCCATCTTAAAACTCATTTGTATACTCTAGCCTTTAAATAGACCCCCTTTTTAGACCAGTTGATCTACCGTTTCTTTTCTTTTCTGCCCCCCTCTCCCTTGTGGAAGGGGGATCACAGGTCCGGTGGCCATGGATGAAGGGCTGGCTGTCCAGAGTCGGGACCCGGGTTGGACCGCTTGCCTGTGCCTCGGTTGGGGACATCTCTGCGCTGCTGACCCGTCTCCGCTCGGGTTGGTCTCCTGCTGGCCCCACTATGGACTGGACTCTCACTATTATGTTAGATCCACTATGGACTGGACTTTCACAATATTATGCTAGACCCACTCGACGTCCATTGCTTCCGGTCTCCCCTAGAGGGAGGGGGGGGGGGGTGTTGGGGTCACCCACATATGCAGTACTCTCCAAGGTTTCTCATATACATTCATACACATCGACGTCCCATTTGGGGTTGTGAGTTTTTCCTTGCCCTTATGTGGGCTCTGTACCGCGGATGTCGTTGTGGCTTGTGCAGCCCTTTGAGACACTATTTAAGGGCTATTTAAATAAACATTGATTGATGAAACATATGTGCTTGCCAACTAGGCTGTCAACACCAAGTACTATTATATTTGGATTGAAATCAAATTCTGTGTGTCATCCATCCATGCATTTTCTACCACTTGTCCTTTTCGGGGTAGCGGGGGTTGGGGTGTGGTTGGGGGAGTTAGCTGAAGCCTATCCAAGCTGCACTCGGGCGGAGGCCAGGGTACACCCTGGACACGTCGCCACCTCATCGCAGGGCCAACACAGATGGACATAAATGTATTTTAAAGAACACAATATTTCCAAATATTTCAGTACACCCTGAGTCTCTGAAATCAATTAAGTCACTTTGGGAGGGTGAATTAGGAGTGCCCTATCTGAGGATAACTGGACAGAGATTTTAAGTAGAGTTCATAAGTCATATATTTGTGCTAGACACAGCTTTATTCAATGCAATCTAATACATCATACCTATTGTACCAAGGTCCGGCTGGCTAAGATGTATGACGGAATATCGGTATTATGTGATTGGTGTGAACAGGCTCCAGCTAACCTATTACATACGTTTGAGCTTTTCCCATTCCTGTGCAGTTATTGGACCGAAATTTTTGATACTTTGTCTTTTGTAATTGGCGAAAAGATCCTACTGAAACTTTTAAGTGGACTATTTGGGGTAACACCGCAGTCATCTACCCTCAGCAAATCCAAAAAAAAATATTGTAGCATTCACTACTTTGTAGACTCTGTGTGGTAATCTGAAATTCATTGCTCAATTCTGTTTTGTCTGTACACCTGTTCACTCTCTCTCTCGTCCACAGTACAGGGTGCAGATGGCGCGAGGCAGCAGCACACACCTGAGGACAATTAAGTGGCAGCCTATTTAACCTGGCTGCTGACAACATGTGAGCGCCGGAACTTTGTCACTGCTTGCAAACCGGCGCATATGTTGTTGGTCTTGCCAGAGAACTCCCTAGTTCGTCGTGTGCTATTCTTCTCAGGTTTGTCTGTATTATTCCTAGCCTTGTCTAGCGTTTTTATTTTGTACTTTGTTTATCTATTTACTTCTTTCATGAAGTATTTTTTTCCAAGCCTTGTCTAGCGTTTTTATTTTGTACTTTGTTTATCTATTTACTCCTTTCATGAAGTATCTTTCCTAGCCTTGTCTAGCGCTTTTAGTTTTGTGTATGTTTTTTCTCTTAATAGTTTTTTACATGGTGTGTTTTTTGGTGTTTACCACCATCGCCTTTGTTTTGCTACTTTGTGCTTCCTCCTATATAAAAGGAAGAACAATTGTATACACAATACGTCTCTGCATCCTTGGGATCCACCTCACCAATTCCTAACAGAAACGTTTTGGCCATACTACAGATTCTTGGAAAAGAGCATTGCATGGCCAGGCACAACGGATCAACCAGCAGGGGGACCAGCTAGATCACCTGAGCCAGGGTCTACATGGACGAGTCAACATGCTGCTAGCCACCGTAGTACCCACCTCGGGCACCGTGCCTGACCAGGCATCCGCCCAGCCTACACAACCCGCTACTACCGGCAACATACGGCTGTCCCGACCCGAACGTTTTTCCGGAGAAAGGGAAGACTTAAGACAATTTTTGACGCACTGTGAGCTACATTTTGAGCTAAACGCATCCGCTTTCACCTCAGAGCGGGCAAAGGTAGCGTTCGTTATCTCTCACCTGTCTGGCCGTGCGGGCACCTGGGCGACTGCTGAATGGAACCCTCAGACCGCCTCCAGCTCCACATATGCAAACTTTTCCAAATCCCTGAGGTAGATCTTCCAGCGACGACTCCCAGGTAGACAGGCAGCGAGGTCCCTTTTTAGGCTGCAACAAGGCTCACGACGGGTCGCGGATTACACGATCGAGTTCCGCACCATGGCCGCAGACTGTGACTGGGGTCCCTCAGCGCTGTTGGACGCTTTCTTCCTGGGGCTAGCGGACGAGATTTGTCACATGATGATACCGCTGTCACTTCCGACTAATTTGGACGATCTCATCGAGCTGGCGGTGCAGATCGACATCCGCCTATTGGAGGAGAGGATGGAACAACGTGGGAGACAAGCCCCACCTAGCAGCCAATCAGCGCCTGCAAGACCTGCTAACATCAAGATGGAGCCACTCGTTCCTGAAGACACCTCTGCTACGTGGCAGATAGACGAGCCGATGCAACTGGGAGGTCGCCGACTCACCACCGCTGAGAGGGAGCGCCGCCTTCGCCTCCAACTCTGCCTATATTCCGGGGCCGCTGATCATCTCATCTCCCGCTGCAAGATACTGCCGCGTCCTGCCGCACAGCCACGCATGTGCCCTCACTCGCCAGAGGACACGTCCTACAGAGGTCGCCGTTCTTCTTCGTTGGCCGCAAGCAGAATGCAGCTAAAAGGTACTCTTTCCTGGCCTAACCAACAAATAGACATTCGCGCTCTCATTGACTCCGGAGCAGATGATAACTTTTTGGATTTTGAGTTCATGAGACTTCATAAGATTCCAGTTGTAAAACTGTATGTACCCAAAAGGGTGTATTTTCTAGACGGGCGCCTATTAGCCAGCATTACCCACCGTCATTCTGGGGTTAACCTGGTTACATAAGCATAACCCACACATTGATTGGCCTCGTTCGGCCATTATTAATTGTAGTGTGACCTGCCACACACATTGTCTTCGTTCTGTTGCAGGTTCTCACACACCAACACCTACCTCCCTAATAAAGGACATAGACTTGAAAAACGTGCCCGCTAACTACCATGACTTAAGAGCGATGTTTAGCAAGGATTGTGCACTATCTCTTCCCCCCCACCGACCCTACGATTGTGGCATCGATTTGCTAGCCGGAGCGGCTTTACCATCGACCCGTATGTACAAAGTGTCAAACACCGAACTCAAAGCACTAGAAGAATATATAAACACATCAATAGCTGCGGGTCTCATTCCCCCCCTCGACCTCTCCTGTAGCTGCGGGATTTTTTTTGTTGTTGAAAAGGACAAGTCCCCACGGCCTTCTATAGACTACCGCGCTCTTAACCAGATTACTATCAAGAATAAGTATCCACTTCCACTCCTTGATTCTGCTTTTACGCCCTTACAGTCAGCAACATTTTTTGCTAAGCTCGATCTACACAACGCTTACCATCTAGTTCGCATCCGAGAGGGGGACGAATGGAAGACCGCATTCAACACCTCTCTCCGACATTTTGAGTATTTAGTCATGCCTTTTGGACTTACTAATGCACCTGGCGTGTTTCAGGGTTTCATTAATGACATTTTTCGGGACATGACAGGTCGGTTACTTTTTGTTTACCTGGACGATATTTTAATTTATTCTTCGACATTTGACAAACATGTGCAGCAGGTTCGGTTAGTCCTTCAATGATTGCTCGAAAATAAACTGTTCGTCAAGGCGGAAAAGTGCGAGTTTCATTCATCCTACATTCCCTTCTTAGGTTTTATCGTAGAGGAGGGTAGACTCAGACCTGACCCCGCTAAGGTAAAAGCAGTGGTAGACTGGCCCACTCCGGTTTCCAAGAAGCACCTTCAGAGATTCTTGGGCTTCTCTAATTTTTATCGGCGATTTATTTGTAATTTTAGTCGTGTCGCTGAGCCACTTACGAGGCTAACCTCTACAAAGATTTCGTTTGAATGGACACCCGAAGCCAATTCCTTGTTCTTGAGGTTGAAGAAATTGTTTACTTCAGCTCCTGTTCTTTGTTACCCTGACCGTTCTCTCCAATTTTTTGTTGAGGTGGACGCTTCTGATTCAGGTGTAGGGGCCGTACTCTCATAGCAATCTACCACCGACCAGAAGTTGCACTCCTGCGCTTTCTTCTCTCGTCGCCTATCCCCTGCAGAAAGAAATTACGACATTGGCAACAGGGAGCTTCTGGCGGTCATCTTGGCCCTTCAGGAGTGGAGACATTGGCTGGAAGGGGCAGAGCTACCATTCATCATCTACACAGACCACAAGAACTTGTCCTACTTAAGGACCGCACAGAGACTGAACTCCCGCCAGGCCAGGTGGGCACTGTTTCTAACCCGTTTTAATTTTATCATCACCTTCCGACCTGGTTCTCAGAATGGGAAGCCTGATGCCCTGTCCCGTCTCTACTCACCGTCTTTTGAGAATTCATCACCTGAACCAATTGTTCCCCATACCCACATCATTGGGGGACTCCAGCGGGACATCGAGCGGCAAGTCTTGGAGGCCCTGAAATCGGACACATCTCCTCGGGGCTGTCCACCAGGTCGGTTGTTTGTGATTCCTCAGCTCCATTCCAGTGTTCTGGATTGGGCACATGGGTCGAAGATCGCTTGCCATCCAGGTATTCGTTGCACCTGTTTTGTTTTCTCCCAGCGTTTTTGGTGGCCATCCATTCTGGCAGATACAAAGGCTTTTGTGGCAGCATGTCGGATCTGCACCCGAAACAAGGCATCCCACCAGGCTCCAGCAGGACTGTTACACCCATTACCCATCCCCTCCCGCCCTTGGCCACACATAGCCGTGGATTTTGTCACAGGGCTGCCCCCCTCCGAGGGAAAAGACACTGTCTTGACCATTGTGGACCGGTTCTCGAAGATGGCCCACTTCGTGGCCCTCCCCAAGCTGCCTTCTGCTCTTGAAACAGCTCAACTATTAGTGCTCCACGCTTTCCGGCTGCTCGGCATCCCCACTGATGTGGTATCCGACAGAGGCCCACAGTTCTCCTCGGCCGTCTGGAGGGCATCCTGCAAGTCTCTGGGGGCCTCCCCTAGCCTATCCTCCGGCTACCACCCACAGAGCAATGGACAGACAGAGCGGACCAACCAAGACCTGGAGGCGGCCATCCGGTGCACCTGTCATCAGCAACCCTCAACCTGGTCTGAGAATCTCCCATGGGTCGAATACGCCCACAATTCCCTCATTAGCTCCGCCACCGGCCTGTCTCCATTTCACGTCGCCCATGGTTTCCAGCCTCCAGTGTTTCCATCTAACCAACCCAACGTATCCTTCCGTAACTGCACACCTGTGTCAGGGTGGCGTTAAAGAGAACATCGGCCAGGAACCAACTTTTAGCCAACCGCCATCGCACACCAGCCCCACACTACGTGCTGCAGTCAAGCTCCGTCTTCCTGAATCTCTCAACTGCCATCTTGTGTTTCACGTGTCCCGCATCAAGCCTGTCGCATCCAGCCCGCTCAGTCCTCCTGAGGTACCGCCTCCTCCACCCAGGCTGGTTGAGGGTCACCCGGCATTTACAGTCAACACCATCCTGGATGTGAGAAGAAGGGGCAGGGGTTTCCAATACCTGGTAGACTGGGAGGGGTACGGCCCGGAGGAGCGGTCATGGATTTCTAGATCGCTTATAATTGACCAAAACTTGATCAAGGTATTTTACATTCGATTCCCAGACAAGCCAGGTAGGCCGCCAGGAGGCGTCCGTTGAAGGGGGGTGGGGGGGTAATCTGAAATTCATTGCTCAATTCTGTTTTGTCTGTACACCTGTTCACTCTCTCTCTCGTCCACAGTGTGGGGTGCAGCTGGCACGAGGCAGCAGCACACACCTGAGGACAATTAAGTGGCAGCCTATTTAACCTGGCTGCTGACAACATGTGAGCGCCGGAACTTTGTCACTGCTTGCAACCGTCGCATATGTTGTTGGTCTTGCCAGAGAACTCCCTAGTTCGTCGTGTGCCATTCTTCTCAGGTTTGCCTGTATTATTCCTAGCCTTGTCTAGCGTTTTTATTTTGTACTTTGTTTATCTATTTACTTCTTTCATGAAGTATTTTTTTCCTAGCCTTGTCTAGCGTTTTTATTTTGTACTTTGTTTTTCTATTTACTTCTTTCATGAAGTATCTTTCCTAGCCTTGTCTAGCGCTTTTAGTTTTGTGTATGTTTTTTCTCTTAGTAGTTTTTTACATGGTGTGTTTTTTGGTGTTTACCACCATCGCCTTTGTTTTGCTACGTTGTGCTTCCTCCTAAATAAAAGGAAGAACAATTGTATATACAATACGTCTCTGCATCCTTGGGATCCACCTCACCAATTCCTGACACTCTGAGTTAAATTGGAAGGTAACAGCGCCTCCTTGCCACACCCACTGGATTAGAGATATTCTTTATTTCCTCAAAGTGGAGAAAATTAGGCTGACATTGAACGGTTGTTCTGTGAAGTTTCAGGAAGTATGGGTTTGTTTCCTAAATATTTGTAAAAGAGACTGATCTCAAATTTAACCCCAATTTAAAAGTAATTGAAGGTAGATAATTGATGAGCCTTTTGTCTGACATTCAAGAGTGCAGTTGTCTGTGGCTTCATGTCAATATTTGCCTGTACTTATTTGACTGATGCATGTTTTTCTTTCCTAGTTTATTAATTTTTATTGTATGTTATGTATGATATTTGTGGGTTACATGTTTGGAGGAGAAAAAAGAACATTTGATGTGTGTTTAATTATATTTCTGTAATGTATATGTAAAAAAAAAAAAAAAGTAAACAAATGGATGGTTGAATGGTACCTACTCAGTTTAACACAAATGGACATGATATTTATCTGTCCACATGAACAAGACATTTTCAAAACGGCACATTTTTCTATTCTGGTGTTTAAAAAAAGAGTATAACCAGCCCACATAAAAACACATTCACCGTCTGTAAATGTTCATTTCGTCCAATCAGAACCTTTGAAAAAAATCAACCATAGTTGACTTAGTCAAATTATTTGGCCTTAACCGGAATTAAAACCAGAACTAGGTATACATCAAATAATGTTTTGTAGTTTTTTAAGAAATCCGGCATTTATTTTTGGTAGTCCAGACATCAAAATGATTAATGACCCCTACAGGCGGAAGTAGGTATTTTCTATTGTAGTTTTTTTTAAGCCATATTTTTTGTTATCTAGATTCAGCATACTGTATTTTGTATACAGTAGGTTTGTCCAAGATTTTTGTTTTTAAACAAACATAGGATGTTGTTTGAGCGTTATGTACTTTTTTAAATTGCGATCACAGTCATTCACAACTCCATGTGAAGTCGATTTAACATGGCGTGCACACACAAGGACGATGTAATGACTAAAGTGAGATGAATGCAGCAATGTACAGGGACATCCTGGAAAAAAACTAGCTTCCCATCCAATCTGGTGGCGCTTGAGAGGTTCTGCAAAAAGGAATGGGCCAAGAAGAATGGGTGTCCAAAGATAGGTGTGCCAAGCCTGCGGCATCGTATTCAAAAAGACTTGCGGCTGTAATTGCTGTCAAAGGTGCATCAATAACGTATTGAGAAAAGGCTCTGAATATTTATTTTTTTAATAAATTTGCACATTTAAAAAAAATAAAAAAATCCTATTGTCATTATGGATTATTGCCTGTAGAATTTTGGAATAAGGCTGTAACATAACAAAATGTGGACAAAGTGGAGCGCTCTGAATACTTTCCAGATGCACTGTAAGTCACTCTTTTGCAGTCATTGGTCAAACAAGTCTGTCTATGGAATTATGCAGTTTAAATTAACAAAAAAAAAATACACTAAAGTTTATTGTTACTGTACCGGTAAGACTACATGATTGCCCAGTAGTCTGTTTCTCCTCTCTAATAAAACCTTTGTCCTGACTGTGGCTACCAACCACATGGTGAGAAGTAAATAGAGGAGACCATGGCTCTCCTTAACTGACATTGTTTATTCATGCGTCTTAGTACGACCGATCAGTTCAATACGTGTGGTTTTGTCTTATGTTTTACAGAGTTCTGCATTTCTATTTTACATTAAAAAAGGCGGCTGCCCCAAACCACCCAATCCTCTATGAAATGTGCAGCGCAAGATGATGTTTGCACAATATTATTGTTTTGTGGACTATGTGGACTTGAAGCAAAACTTCACTGAAAGTAGACGTACAAAAAAAGATTAAAAAAAATAAACAAAATACAAAGATAGAAGTGTCATTGTCTGCTTCCCAACATGTTCTTACTTTAGCTCCAGTTTTTGTCTGACATTTGCTGTCTGTACTTGGCCTGCAGGTGACTGGGAGCGGAGCATCGAGGCAGATGATCACAATTGGAAATGAGCACCACACAAGGAAGACATCTGATTATTCGTCACAGTTCCTCCACGTATATGTAATCTGTGTTAATACTCCTCTTTGCTTGCACCTAGTTTTTGTTTGCATAGTTGCCCTCCCTTGTTTATGGGTTGGTTTTTCTTCCAAGTTGTTACTTTTATATCAATGTTTCCTGGACTGCTTTGTTTCCAAGTTTCCTAGTATTATTTGTTTCCTGACCTTAATCTATAGTTGTATTTCATTTTTGTACATTTTTTACAACTCTTGCCATTGTGTAAAGTACTGGCATGTCTTGTAACCAGGTCCGATGGGCCTGGTGAGCTCATGTCCAGGCGTCCTTGAGCAAGACACAATCCCCTAAGTGGGTTGTGGTTAGCGCCTTGCATGGCAGCTTCTGCAATCAGTATTCCACAATTGCGTTGTTATTAATGTGCAACGACAATAAAAAGCATATTTGATTATAAAAACCAAGCTGGGCTACTAAAACTAATAATTGGGAGACAAAATCAAGGGGCAAATTTTAGGCGCATATGTAAACAATCGACTCCAAAACTACGTACAAAGGCCATCAAAACAAGATTGTAAAATATTTCATACTTATTTTCCTCAATCAACAACAAAGTAAGTAATAACTATGTTATTTGTGTGTTGTTTTAATTGAATAAAAGACAAGAAGTGTTGCTCACATTCTTCTCTCTGACTCCACTTGCCTTTAACCCCATGACAAAACAATTTAAGAGGACCCAATTTAAGACCCTCCGGACAACGTCTTTGATTAAATGGTCGCAATTAAGCAAATTAGAGTCAACTTTATTGATCCCTACGGGGCATACTTTCCAGATATTATCAGCAAATAGAAAATACAGATGAAAAATGGCTTGAGATCTTTTGCAAGCTGGAATTGTCAAGGCTGCAATAACTTTTTTAATAAAATAAAATGTAATCAAGAAAATCCTGCCCAGATGTCTCTTAGGAGTGTACTAATCCAACATTGATGTCAGCTATCAGTCTGATATCAGCAAAAACAGGTATGAAAAGTATATAGGCTTGCATGTAAAATGTTCAATACAAGAAAGTTTGGCACAAACCAGTCTGTCATCTGTCATATCAACAGCAGCAGCTCGCTCTTTTTACCTGCTCCAACACACGCACTCATGGAACTTAGCTAATGATGTGTTTAAGGCCACAAAAAAAGTCGGACAACTCCTACAATATGACTCCCCAATCAGATGTGTGCTTATTCTACTGTCATTGATTAGGAATGTTAATTTATGGATATTAATCATCAAATGCTGCTGATAGATAATTATGAGTATCTGAAAAAAGTCACAATGTGGTCTTGTAAAATGTGTTATTAGCAGTGTTGGGACTAACGCCTTACAAAGTTACTGTAACGCTGTTACTTTCGGCAGTAACTAGTAATCTAACGCGTTATTTTTTATATTCAGTAACTCAGTTACCGTTACTACATGATGCGTTACTGCGTTATTTTCCGTTATTTTTTATGTAGTATCGGCTAGAAACTGAGAAGATCTGAGTGTGTTTTATTGGAGCGCTGCAGAAGAGGCGACGGAGAAGAGGCGCGCTCTTTGTGTGTGTATGTGTGTGTGTGTGTGTGTGTGTGTGTGGGAGGGGGCGTGTCTGTGTTTACTAACAAGACGTCATGGCGAAGCCTGAAGCCGAGTTTCTTAACATGGAGATATTCTCACTACTTTTCTTTTGTCGACCACAAAGAAAATAACATTTTAGTTAAATGTAAGTTGTGTCTTGGATCAAAGATCCTATCCTAGCAATTCAAATCTGCTGAAACAGCTACAAAAGCAACATGCTTCGACGAAGCTAGTAAAGAGAGACACACTTCACCTCCTAAGCAACAGCGGCTGGATTTTAGCGAGGCACTGCTAGCCAGGACAACATTGATAGAGCCATTGCAGCACTGAAGGTCCACACACTTTGTCAATTCTCTTATATACTCTTTCATTCTAGACTTCTAGAGTGTTTGATTATCACATCACTCTAAATGTATAGACTATAAAGTTCACAAACATAAAGAGGGATGCTAGTGGGCCAGGCCAATCTTTCCGTATCTCTAAACTAAAACTGGGGAAATGTGTAGAGTGTTCTGGGCTTCAGACATGATTTTATTTCAGAATTCCTTGAGAGAAAAAAACGCCTGGTTAGGCTTTGTGTTTGTAGTGTGTGCCTTCCTTGGTTTACAGCTATGTTGTTATTATGCTGTTTGTTACTTATGTATGTTATGTTGCAGCTATTTAAAATAGTTTTGTCAATTTGTTCTGGTCTGAAACAAATTGGCCCTTTGAAACATATCTTTGTCTTTGTGTGTTGTATGTAGACCACATTGCTTAGCAGAGTTCAGTGATGCAAATGCATGTCAAGTTGATCAACAGATTGTATTATTCTCCAGTGCAATAACAGTACTGAAATGAAGGCTAAAAGGGCATTAAACGCATTACTTTTTGGTGTAAGTAACTGAGTTAGTAACTGAGTTACTTTTGTAATAAAGTAACTAGTAACTGTAACTAGTTACTGGTTTTCAGTAACTAACCCAACACTGGTTATTAGTGGGACATTTGATCAGCAAAGATGAGTTGTTGTTGTTTGTTTACATAGCAATATAAAATAAAATAAACCAGCTGATAATAGCCTTCAACAACAAAGTAAAAAAGACTTTAGAAGTTGGTAGAGTTTTACACTTTTTTGATTGATTGATTGATTGAAACTTTTATTAGTAGATTGCACAGTACAGTACATATTCCGTACAATTGACCACTAAATGGTAACACCCGAATAAGTTTTTCAACTTGTTTAAGTCGGGGTCCACGTAAATCAATTCATGGTACTCATATCATACAGTGGCGTGCGGTGAGGTTAATGTCTGGTGAGGCACTGCATCATCACAGACAGATTTACAAACATATGAACCCTAAATAATATCTTATTCACCATGGGATTGGCAGCAGTTAACGGGTTATGTTTAAAAGCTCATACCAGCATTCTTTACACAACTGTAGTACACAAAAAAGCACATGTAATAAAAAAAACATTATTATGGTCTTACCTTTCTTGCTGGACATCCACACAGCCAGCCTTTGCGTGTGTACCACGCCGTTTGAAAAGAACGGGTCTTCTGTCCCGAAGTCAAAAGCAAACCTTTTAGCTCCGGCGTTGGTCTACCTTTAATTATTACCTCCTGCTTCGATTGAAAGTGTTAGGATCCGCTGCTCGGATCATAGTTTGTTTACTTTTTAGTGTCACATGTGTTTTCAGCACCTTGTGTTTGTTTCTGTTGCCATGACGGCAGATTGTGCTCACCTGCCCCTGGTTAGTGTTCGGGACGCGCACCTGTTGACCGAGCGCTAATCAGAAGGCTATGGCCTCACTCGGCCTGGCTTGCTAATTTGCTTATATGCAACAGTTAACGACACTTCGATTCCTGCTAGCTTTCACGCTATGCTATTTTTACTTGCTAGCTCCCACGCTAGTCCCTTTGTTTTTGTTTTCCGGGCTATGAGCACGTTTTTGTTGTTCCTATCTGATTTATTTGCTTAAATAAATACTTGTCCTACCTGCACGCTGTGTCCGAAGCCGTCTGTATCCCTGGGAGAACGACCGCGCACCACGATGCGCCCAGGTCGTTACAGAAAGTCCAGTTTAGAAAACTGTTTTATTTTACATATGTAATCCTCCATGTTTTTAATAAAAGTCCAGGCGAGAGGAAATAAACAATTGACTTGCAAACTTTTTTTTTTTTTTTTTCTTCTGCGGCGAGGAATGATCTCTGGGATCACTACCGCCCTCTACCACCAGGAGGCCGGATTACTGCGAGCCTCAGACAGTACGTTTTTTGCAGCAGTTTTATGAATGCTCAGCACAAGAAATACGTTACACACATACAGTTGTTGACAAAATACACTGTACATTATATACCTCAGCTAACTAAACTATGCCATAGTTTAGTTAGCTGATATAATTCATATAGCAATACAGTCTCACTGCACAGCAGCTCAGCAGTTAGCCAAGTCATTGTGCACACTCCATGTTGAGGCACAAATCAGTGACGTGCCTCAACTGGCTGCTGATCACCGCACCGTCTCTTCTCAGTATTTGAACGGCAAATGTGAAAATAAAAATAAAAATAATCTAAAACTGGTGAAGTTAAATGGAAAATAACTTTAGTATAATCACAATTTAATTATTATTTTTTTCTTTTTACATTTTTTTCTTTCCATATTGGCAGGTGAGGCCCCGCCTCCCCTGCCTCTAGTGACTGCATGCCACTGATATCATAACATTACCTGTGACTATTGCAGGTGGCGAAAGGTCGTTTAGCAAACTAGTTAAGAACTATGTCAGCTCCACAACAAGCCAAGAGAGGCTAAAAAGCCTTGCTAAACTTACAACTGAAAGTTAGCGATGCCTTTTGGACTTCAAAGACCTCATAAGCCAATTTGCTAACAAAAGGCCCGGCGTTGGGCCTTCTGATGAGACTTAACAGTGAACAAACAAGCCAATTTAAACTTTAATTGATATTAGATGAGGCTTGTTGTTGTTTTTTATGTGTTTTATAACAACGTATTCCATGAGCTCGTTACTTGCATATTTGATTTAAATGCTACTTATTTACCTGTGGACTATCTCGAGCCAGGACACTTAGTTTTTTTTTGCATATTGTTACCGTATTTTTCGGAGTATAAGTCGCACCGGAGTATAAGTCGCACCTGCCGAAAATGCATAATAAAAAAGGAAAAAAAACATATATAAGTCGCACTGGAGTCGCCAAACTATGAAAAAAACTGCGACTTATAGTCCGAAAAATACGGTAAATAGAAAAAAATGCCTACTACCTTGTTGAGTGGTTAATTGAAAATGTATTTGCAATCATAAGTGTAATAACATGTTTTAAATCAGTGAAATGAGAATAATAATATCAATGTACAAAAAAATACTCCGACTTGTTAAGTGGTTAATCGTAACAAAGGAAACAAATTGGGTGTGTTACACCAGGCACTGTCAAAAACACTGAAAAAAACAAGTACAATTGAAGGTAGAATGGGTTAGAGGGGCCCACACAGATATTCTTTCAGGGGTCCCAGGAAACCCAGCAACTGCCCTGACTGTATGATATTACATGATGTTGATTAGAGAGAATTTTATTCATTTTGAAATGTAAACATAACCTTAGGAAAAAAATTCATTTAAATCATTAGTACAAAAACACAACACTGAAAAACGTTTATATGTATGTGGATTGAAATGGGGTGGATTGAGTAAAAAAGTAAATCAAAGTATTATAATGTACTAATAAATGAGACAGAGTGTGGACAAAGTATAAGTAGTGTGCTGAACCATAGTGTCTGAAATCATGTATCTGAATTTCCTTATCTTGTATTTATTTTAATAATCTATTCCTTATTACTGAATAACTCAATACATTTTACAATTGCATTATTATTAACAAAATATTTCTCTATTATGAAATGGTAAACTAGTAAATGTTACACAGGAAATGAACAAATGATGAGTAATTGTTGAGACATGGAAAAGCCATAGCATCAAATAAACTTTACTTCTTCCTACTCCCTTTCAGACATGGTGATTTGTGAGTGTAAATGTGTGAGGTACTTTAATAACTTATTAGTAACTTATTAGGCATGTAAGTGAAATAAACCATTACCATGGTGGACTGATGGTGACCTGTTTTAAAATGTTCACCTGAGTGAAGAAGGCCAGGTGACAGCCTGCGGGTCAGACAAGTGATGGAAAAGAGGTCAGAGCTTTAGCCTGAAGGAAAACACATTTAAGATAACTATCATCTGCCGAGTTATTTTGTGCTTGTAAATGTTGTAGAGAACGTAGAGTGACAAACACAAGCATGCAACGATGTCATGTACAGTGTGAGTCCTGTCTTGTCAAAGCTTGATTTCCTCCGGTAGAGAGGAGGTGAAGATAAACATGAAAAAGATGCTTGTTATTAATTTGGGCACCAAACACTCCTTTTCCGCATTACAGCTACGCCTCTTTGGATGCTCGAGGCATAGGACAGATTGGCGTGGTCGTCAGTCAGGAAAACATTTACGACAACTGGTTGAAAGTCAGGGTGTGTCAGACGTAACACCGCTTCCCAATCATTATGTACACATCTGGAGTTTGTTTTCTACAGAGAAGATGATAACATTGTTGTTTGATGCCTGGGTGACAGGCAATGTGTTTTTAGCATCCATTGTTTGAAGAAACAAGTCTTGGACGAGAATAGCAACATAGTCTTGTGGAATGTTCTGCATAGTGCCATTTAAATTTGTTTTAAAAAAGACAGAAAAAAAACAGTTTACCTTGCACACAACAAATACACAAGTTTGTTGTAGAGATTAGAGATTGACCGATATGTTTTTTTTTCAGGGCTTATACCGATACCATTTATTAGTAGTCAAGGAGGCCAATAACCAATATTTGGAGCCAATATTAATTTGAAGTAAAAGTTAGCTACACTTGTCCAGTAAACAACTGGACAAGGCTTTAAGTATCATCATTATTAAATGTTTTAGGAAATGTCGGACCAGTAGTGACATGTTGTTTTATGTGGCCTTAATTCTGTGGTCAGTTTAGCACCAAAAAAATCAAGGAATTTCACAAACACCTCTATTACGTGTGTCTAAGGCCCCGTTTACACTAAGCCGGATAAGGTTATCCAGGGTAAATCACACCTAACCTTATCCGTGTCCACACACAACAATGCCACCGTTTAAGACCCCTGCCCCCCTCCGTCCGCCGGCGCAACGCGACTTAGTACGCATGCGCGGAAAATGCGCACGTCATAGTCACATCCAGTGTTGCTTTGTGTGCAAGTTATTAAATTTAACTTATCTAAACAATATCCAGTGTTGTGGTATTTCAATTAACTGGAATCCAGTGTGCTGTGGGGCCCTATTGTAGTGAATCACACCTGAGACATCATAAATTAATCAAATCTTTATTGGACACGAAAGTACACAATGTGACAAAGAACATTTTAGAACAATCAATCTCGGGATATCTGGTCAGGACACTCCTCACTCTTTTGCCTTCACTTTCATTGTCCATTCATTTTTGGTGAGTTCGTTGAGATGGTGAGTTCGTTGAGTCTGTGACATACATGGCGCACAATAACTGATTCAGTCTGCTTTGCCAGTCCAAAAGCATTCACCATTTTCCGTAGTTACGCTACCTTTTTTATCACATCCACGGGAGCTTGCATTCTCGTTGACTCTCCTTCGACAAATGGACAAAGTTTTTTGCTGAGTAAATTCACAGCTGACCTCGACATTGGAAAGTTCTCTTGCCGTCTGAGAAGTGTTGTATCCGAAATAGCTGCAATCGCTTTCTCTTAAGGTATTCATGTGGGATTTCCACAAGCGTCTGTACATGTAGAAGAAGGAGAAACAGGGGCATGTCTGGATGACTCGCCTCTATATTTCCAGTGTTTACCTCCGAGTTACAAAACTGCTTTATTATGAAGCTGGCTGTGGCGCGTTCTTTCTGACGTCACTTCCTCTCCGAACTCAGTTTGTAAACGATCAATGAGTCCATACAAAGCCAAGTGCCTGAGATTTAAGAAATACACGGCGCACTTAGCCGTGTAAAAATTTGTCCGAGGAGGAGGACCTTAAACGATGGTTTAGTGTGGCTGAAACGGGGCTTAGGCTAAATAATTATTAGTTTAAGGGGTTAAACGACTTAGTGTGGATATGGCCTAATGCTGCCGGTCAAAGCAGCATCAACATTTGCATTTCAAAGTATGGGACATCTCCTGGGAAAATGTATACGAATATGGGACTTTTCAAAAAAAAAAATAGCAGTATGGTGGGGCAGTGGTAAGCGCTCGTGCATCACAGTGAGAAGGTCCTTGGTTTGATTACCTGGATCAGGGTTTGGGGTATAGGCTGATAGGCAACACTAAATTTGCCCCAGTGTGTGAATGCTTGTCTGTCTATCTTTGTTGACCAACTCACCCCTCATCTATCTCACAATAACTCACCGTCTACTTATTTTATACAGTTTTATAGCAGTTTATGGATTCAAAACATTGTAAGGGCTCCTTCATGTAGCTTATAGTTGCAGTTATACATTTTTCAAGAAAAAATAGTAGTTATGCAGATATGCATAGGAGGCGACCAACACTGCATTAGAAGAAGAGAAAGGAGGCGTGGCAGCGTGAAAGCAACTGAGCAGACGGGAAAGGAATTCTCACAAGAACTCAAATAAATGCCCTGTCAAGTATCAAACATATTTGGAAAATGATTGACATTGAGAGTATTTTTTATTCCTAAATGAATTGGGGGAAAAAATGGTCTCCAGCAAAAAGGGAACGTTTCTCATGCAGGGCTAAAGGACTGGTGCTCGAGCCGTGGTTATTACTATCTACTTCAGTAAGTATTTATTTTTAGAATAAAAAAATACTGGTATTAAATGTGTATGTTTTGTATCTGCCGATGTAGTTCGGTTGTTGTAAAAAAAAAAAGAAAGCGATAAAAAAGGCAGATATCGATATACATTAAAATACCAAATAGCAGCGCCGATAATCAGTTGATCTCTAGTAGACATGTGATGTTCGTGAACGAATCGAGCCTTTTGAGCAGACTTAAGAGAACAATGGGAGCCGATTCACAGTTCAAGCCAGTCATTTGGGAGCCATGATTTTAATGAATTGCCAACGCTGCCACCCGACTGGCGACTGGAATAGAAAATGAGTTGGAGTCAAAAGAAAACGTGGAAGAATTTGGATTCATTTTTCTAGTTCATTATTCTGATGACATCGCCAAGAAAGCCCACGATTTGAGGAAGACAAGGGAAAAATTCAGGAAACTTGAAGCGCCAACTGCAAAATCTACATCAAACTGACTGGGGAGCCAGAAGCAAGATTACAAGTTGTCAAAGACATCAAGGATCTGGATGAATATTGAAACTGCCAGAGCAACTACAACAACAACAACGATCATGGAGTCTGATGGAAAACAAATATTGACATTCAACTACAAAATCACAACGCTCCAAGGGAATACCGAACAAGAAGATCCTTACTCAGGTGCACATTCATCTACACGTATGGACTTTTATAGGGAAACACATGTGCACTGAAAACCTTCAGCAGCATGGATCACAATAGTCTGGAATTAGAAGTAAATAATAATAATAATAATAATAATACCTGGGATTTATATAGCGCTTTTCTAAATACCCAAAGTCGCTTTACATGTGTGTGTGGGGGGGGGGGGGGGGGGTTAAAACAACTTTATTAGGAAAAGAAACTAAGAAAAGAAAAAAAAAAGAAAAATAATAATAATAATAAAGAAACACCAAGGGCAGGGTCAGTTTGGAAAGGCTAATGTGAAGAGGTGAGTTTTTAGGGTGGTTTTGAAGGTAGGGAGGGAGGGGGCATCTCCGATGTGCCTGGGGAGAGCGTTCCAGAGAGAGGGGGCAGCCACGGAGAAGGCCCTGTCGCCCCAGGTTCGGCGCCTGGTCTTGGGGACCTCCAGGAGGCCAGCATCACTAGACCTGAGGGAACGGGACGGGACGTGTGGCTGGAGGAGGTCAGAGAGGTAGGGTGGAGCCAGGTTATGGAGTGCCTTGTAGGTGGTGAGGAGTATTTTAAAGGGGATTCTGTATTTGACAGGCAGCCAGTGGAGGTCATGAAGGACAGGTGTGATGTGCTCTCTGGAGCGGGTTCCGGTGAGCAGGCGGGCAGCGGAGTTCTGGACATATTGCAGTTTATTGAGGGTTTTGGAAGTGATGCCGTAGAGGATGCTGTTGCAATAGTCTAACCGGGATGAGATGAAGGCGTGGATGAGGGTTTCGGCAGCAGAGGGTGTGAGGGAGGGCCGGAGTCGGGCAATGTTTCTGAGGTGGAAGAATGCAGTTTTGGTGATGTGGTTTACGTGGGGGAGGAATGAGAGGGTAGGGTTGAAGATTACACCTAGATTGCGGATGTGGGTGGAGGTAGTGACAAGGGAGCTGTCGATGTTTAATGAAAAGTCCTGAGTGGAGCGAGTGAGGGAGTCGGGGCCAATTATAATTATTTCAGATTTGTTGCAGTTGAGTTTTAGAAAGTTTTTTTGCATCCAGGTTTTTATGTCTGTGAGGCAGGTGGTGAGGGTGGAGTGGGTGGCTGGGGTGATGGTCGTGGTGGAAAGGTATAGTTGTGTGTCGTCGGCATAGCAGTGAAATTGAAGGCCGTGGTGGCGGAGGATCTGACCGAGGGGCCGGAGGTAGATGGTGAAGAGTAGGGGGCCAAGTACTGAGCCTTGGGGGACGCCGTGGGTGACTGGGGCAGTGGAGGAGGTGCAGTTGTTGATTGAGATGAATTGCTGACGGTCAGAGAGGTAGGATTTCATCCAGGAGAGGGCAGTGCCGGATAAACCAAGGGAGGAGTGGAGGCGTGATAGGAGGATGGAGTGGTTGATGGTGTCGAAGGCAGCACTGAGGTCGAGGAGAATGAGGATGGAGAGGGAACTACAGTCGGCGGAGAGGAGGATGTCGTTGGTGACCTTGAGGAGGGCAGTTTCTGTGCTGTGGAGTGAGCGGAAGCCGGATTGGAACGTTTCGTATAGGTTATTGTGGAGAAGGTGGGATTTGATTTGGGAGGCAACTGCACGTTCGAGAATTTTAGAGAGGAAGGGGAGGTTGGAGATGGGCCTGTAGTTGTTGGGGAAGTTGGGGTCGAGACCGGATTTCTTGAGAATGGGGGTGATGGCAGCCAGCTTGAGGGCAGGAGGGACAGAGCCAGTGGATAGGGAGGAGTTAATTATAGTGGTGATGAGAGGTGAGAGTGAGGGGAGGCAGGCCATAACTAAAGTGGATGGGATTGGGTCGAGGATGCAGGTGGAGGCTTTCATACCAGAAGTTATGGAGGATAGGTCAGTTGTGGTGATTTCGGAGAAGAAGTTGAGTGGGTGGTTGGAGAGTAAAGGGGGGCATGATCGGGGGTAGGGGAGGAGGTGGGAGAGGAGGCGGCCAGTTCAGAGTGGATGGTGTTGATTTTTGATTGAAAAAATGATAACAATTCTTCACATTTGCTGGTGGTGAATGAGGTGGTGGTGGTGTCCATGGGTTTGAGGAGTTGGGTTACGGTTGAGAAGAGTATCTTGGGGTTGTTGCTGCCGGATTGTATGACGGAGGAGTAGTGGGAAGTGCGTGCATTGTTGAGGGCATCTCTGTATTCCTGTTGGTGTAGTGTGTAGATATCCAGGTGAACAGTGAGACCGGTTTTCTTTGAGAGCCGTTCAAGCTGCCGGCCCTTGGCTTTAAGGTGACGGAGGTGGTCAGTGTACCAGGGGGCGGTGTGGGTGTAGGAGACAGTTTTGGTTTTTATGGGGGCGAGTTGATTGAGACAGGAGGAGAGTGCGCTGTTGTATCTGTTAACCAGTTCAGTGGGGGAGGCGTTCAAAGTGAGGGTATGATCGGAGGTGGTGTCAATCAGTAGGGCGGAAAGAGAGGGGGGTGGATTGATTTCATGTTCCGGTATGATATGGAGCGTTGCTGCTTGATAAGGGGGGTGGGGATGTCTATGTCCAGGGTGAGGGCCAGGTGGTCTGAGAGGATGTCTGTGAGGTTGAAGCTGGTGAGGTTGCTGATGGAGAGTCCAGTGGTGCAAATTAAGTCCAGGGTGTGTCCTTTTTTGTGGGTAGGGAAGTCAACGTGTTGAGTGATATTAAATGAGTTGAGAATGTCCAGAAATTCAGTGGCAGTTTTGCAGGTGGTGGAATCGACATAAATGTTGAAATCTCCCAGTAGGATGACTGAAGGTGAAATGGCACAGAGTTGGGTGAGAAATTCAGAAAGATCAGAAAGGAATGCAGGGTTGGGTTTGGGGGGGCGGTAGATGATTGCAGTGACCAGGGGTTTGGGGCCAGGCAGCTTGAATGACTGGTGCTCAAAGGAGGAGGGGGTTGTGATGGTTACAACAGTGGGTTTCAAGTGTTGGCGGTATATTGTAGCTATACCGCCAGCACGACCGTCACGTGGTTTATCCATGTAGGTGTATCCTGGGGGTGTAGCTTTGTTGAGGTGAATGTATTCCAGTGGTTTTTGCCAGGTTTCGGTTATGCTGAAAAAGTCTATGTTGTTGTCAGTTATGAATTCACTGAGTATTGGTCCTTTTTTATTGAGTGAGCGGGTATTGAGCAGAGCAAATTTAAGGGATGGGTGAAGTTGGATGGGTGGGGGTGCTTTGGTTAATGGTTGCAGGTAGGCAGAGCGCACGTGTGGTTTGTTATTGTGATGACGTGTGACGTCACTGGGGGTGGGTCGGTTGCGTGACCAGAGTGATGGGATGCAGTGTTGTTCAGTCCGGGAGTAAATAAACTTTCTGCGGGAGCTTCTATGGATGTATCTGGGTCGGGGAAACAGTCCGTGTGTTTTGATGGCTGCTGTGATGTCTGGCGGTGTGGTGACGTGGTTGCTGAGTTTGAGGAGTTGCAGAGCGGAGTATTTGAGTTGCATGCTGGCAGTGGTGGATGTTAGCCTGGGATCGTTGGCAGACAGCCGCACACTTGTTGGCCAGAGATGGAGAGACAGGCACAACGCGACGATCCACAGCATGACAGAGGAGAGGAGAGAAGAGTTGGTGGAAGGACCCGCGCCGGCTGCGTGTTGTTGCTGCAAGGGCAGGGTAGCTGGAGGCTGGCTAGCTGTTAGCCACCAGCTGCGGATGGCGGTGGCTAGTTAGCAGAGAGCTAACCAGACAGTCGGCGGGTAGCCAGGAGGGCTATCCGCGGTGCAATCCGGGATAACAGTCCGGGAAACAGCTCGTAGTGGCAGGTTGTTGCTGGGCGATGCCAGGAGAATCAGTGGAGCCAGCGGGTGAGTGAAACATCTGTCATCTGTCACAAAATAATCCAAGCTGATGCCAGGTGATGAAGTGGGTAAAAGTTGACAAGTAGAAAACTACACACTTAAAAGTTAAACACACTTAGTATATAAAACAAAACAAAACAAAAAAATAGATACTAAGTCGCATAAAAACTAAAACTAAGGCTAAGGAAGGAGAAGCGGCGAACAAGCGAGACGCCAGCGTCCTCTCCCGCCCAATCCAATGTGTGCATCATATGTTGCATATAAGGATATGCAAATAAGGATATAGATCATGATACAATGTTTTCCTTTCATACCAGGAATAATTGTTTTTATTATACAGATGAACAATGTAATGGAAACATTAAAATCAACAACAGATTTTAATGACCAACCAGAAACCACGGCATGTGTTCTCTGGGAGTTTGTGAAAGTAGTTATGCAAGGAAAAATTATTTCTTATTATTATACAAGAAAAAAAAGGAACGTTTATTAGAGCAAGAACTTGAAAATGAAATCAAACTATTAGAAATAGCATACGCCAACTCACAAAAAATTAACACCTTTTGAACAAATTGAGAAAACTCAAATTAGACTTAAGAGAAATAATTGATAAGAAAACTAAATTCCTGCTGCAGAGGTTACGCTTGGAGAAGTTTGAGCATGACAATAAACCAAGCAAATATTTGGCTAACAAACCTGAACTAAATAAAGAAAAAAGCTCTATACCATCCATTAAGGATTCAGTTGGGAACATTACGCACATTCCTGAGGAAATTAACTCCATCTTTAGAGACTTTTACAGAACGTAATATACACCCCAAATTGACCCATCTCTTTTGAATAGTGAGACATTATTATAATATAGACATACCTCAATTAAATACAAGGCAGGTATCAAATTTAAATCTCGCTATTTCAGTAACTGAAATTCATGATGCTCTTCAGCAGATGCCAAACAATAAAGCACCAGGGCCTGATGGGTTCCCTGTGGAGTTCTACAAAACATTCTGGTCACTGCTAGCTCTAATATTTACAAAAATGGCTTTAGAGATGAAAAAAAACGAATTCCTTCCTCCAAATAGTACCTCTGCTATAATCAGTCTCTTGTTAAAACCAGATAAAGACCCAACACTTCCATCCAGTTACCAGCCAATCTCCCTGATTAATATTGATCTTAAAAATGTCTGGATTCGCTCAAAGATTAGAAAAAGTCACTCCATATATACAGTAGTACATCCTGATCAAACAGGTTTTTCAAAGGGAGACAATCATCCAACAATGTAAGCTATCTACACAAACTGATAAGACTATTGTTATTCATATTCTAAAAACCGCTGTTGTTTCATTAGATGCTGTTTGATGAAGTGAATTGGAATTTTCTTCTAGCTACTCTGCAGAAATTTGGAATTGGCGAATCATTTATAGCATGGATCAAGGTTCTATATAGTTTTCCTACAGCTTAGTTATAACTAACAGTCGCATCTCTCCAAGGTTTCATCTTATGAGAGGCACGAGGCAGGGTTGTCCTCTTTGTCCACCACTGTTTGCTATATCTATTGAACCTTTTGCAGCCGCAATTAGACAGCATGCAATTATTAAAGGCATCCATACTGCAACCATTCATCATAAAATAAGCCTTTATGATGTATTACTTTTCCTACAAAATCCACATTCTTCTCTTCATGACACAATCTCCCTTTTGGATGAATTCAGTTCTATTTCTGATTACTCCATCAACTGGTCCAAATCTACTGCGTTACCTATTAATTTTGACTTTCAGAGCACCTAATCAATACCACTGCACAAAGGGAACATTAAATAACTGGGTATCAATATTTCTTCCACCTTGTCAGATCTGAATCGCTGGAATTACTCCCCAATCTAAAAATCGATTGAGTATGATCTGGCACGTTGGAAGACACTGCCTATCTCACTCATGGGAAGGGTTTCTACCGTGAAAATGATGGTCTTGCCTAGGGTTAATGATCTTTTTTCAATGATTCCCACCAAACTTTCTCAAATGTGGTTTAAATCACTAGACTCACACATCAATCAGTTTCTTTGGAAAAGTAAACCAGCACGAATTAGCCTTAAAACATTACAAAAACCCAAGCAATATGGGGATCTAGAACTCTCAAATGTTTCCCATTACTTCCTTGTAAATCAACTACAATACATATTAAAATGGGTCAATCCCAATTTTTTAGATCATTTATGGTTAGATATTGAACAATCACTAACAACCCAATTTTTTACTTGACCTTTATAGGCCAAATCCTTCAAAAACACAACTGCTTTAAAAGTATTAATATACGCACTACCTTAACAGCTTGGAGGGAATTTTTGAAAATAACTGGTTCCCCACTCACTTCCTGCCAATTTACACCTATTTAGAATAATCCTGGTTTTCTGCTCTACAAGAAACCATTGAACTTTCCACCATGGTATGATAAGGGAGTCAGACGCCTTGGAGATATCATCAATGGAAATAGATGTATCTCTTTTCAAGATTTAATAACACAGTATATAATAAATCCTAACAAATTCCTAGAATATATACAAATCAAATCTGTAATCAGCGCAAGATTCAACAAAAAACAACATGGGAAAGTAATCCCACTATCGTTAAATTCTTCATAATATCTGCCCCGAAAGCTTTATCCAAATTATATGCTTTATTAACAACAAAAGATAACACAATAGGTATCTCAACTTCCAAATGGCACTCAGATGTATTCACAAGCTGTGACCTAGAATTCCGGAAATAAATATGTCTCAATACTTCTCCTTCGATTAAGAATCCAAATTTACGGCTGATTTGCTCAAAACACTTTACAGAATACATTACACCGGTGAAAGAATGTTTAAAATGGGTTTAGCTGACTAGCATTTGTGTACACTGCTCAGATAATATGATAGATAACTACTTAAACTCAATGTGGTCCTTTGCTCCCGTTAATAACTTCTGGCATGGAGTGCGTGAGAATCTATCATTAGCCTTAGAGATTCCCATTCCCAACCTCCCCCTCACTCTGCCTGTTGGGTGATCTCTCAGCAACTGATTTTGATACAAACAAAACATACCTCCTTATCAACACATTAGGCATCGCCAAGAAAACTATTGTCATGAATTGGAAATCCAAAAAGAATTTATGTATAAACTTTTTCAAAAAACATTTTATTAGATCATATCGTTTTGGCAAGAATTTTCTGCTGAATCAGAACAACAAATGACAGAAATCCGATCTCTATGGGCACCTCTACTTAATTTCCTGACCTGACTACCATAGAGGCCGGGGCTGTGGCTCTGCCCCTAGGGGTCTCACTAAGTGGATGGGGGGTCCTGTTGGGGGGCCGGGTGCTGCGGGGTCGGGTGGGTCTGCAGTGTGTTTCCTAGTTCCGGCCTGGCGGGGTTATCCATGCGTAGTCTAGCGGATGCGGGTGGATGGGGGTTCTTGGGCGGGGGTTGGGTGTGGGTGAGGCTTGGGAGGTTGCCTTGGGTTTAGTGGTGGACTGTCCCTCTCGTGGGAGGTTGGGCGGGGGCCTACTCCCGGTGGACTGGGGGGCTTGCCGCTGTCGGGCGGGGGCCAGCCCATGCCCCTTTGGCTCCGGGTCTCCTTGGGCTTCCTCCTTCCCCTGGGGGCTAGGGCAGGTTCTGGATTGGGCCGCCCTGCGCGGCGGCCGCCCTGCGCGGCGGCCGTGCGGGCTCGTCTGGTGTCGGGTTGGTTGTGGGCTGCTCTCTCCCCTTATTGGGGCCCCGGCGGTGCTGCCCAACTGCCCTGCGATAGTCCCTCTCCTGTCTTTATTTATTTATTTGTATTTATTTATTATATTATCTTTTTTTTTTTCATTTATTTTCTTTCTTTTTCTTAACTTTCTATTTTTTTTTTCAATGTGTATGTGTGTGTATATATGAATGTGCATGTGTGTGTGCCTGTGTGTGTGTGTGTGTGTGTGTGTGTATGTACTGTATATATATATATATATATTTGGGGAAATCTGTGTGTATGTATGTATGAGTGTGTATATGTATGTTTTTTTGTGTTTTGTGTAAGTGTTCTTTGACCTTAGGAGGATTTTGATGCAGCGCTGGATTTGTCTGGAGTTTGGACTGAACCTCCATAACTTTGGGATTCTTGACAGCTGTGAGCCTTTTGCGTTTTTCTTGCTTTTAACTATCAACCTTTGTGCCTTTGTTCACAATCTCGATCAGTTCTTCATCTGTTATAGCTCTCAGACTCAGATAAGGCAGTATGTGGAACTTCATTGAGTCACTTAAGAGTCCGATTTAAATTGAGTGCAGGAACTGCTGCTGAATAGTGTCTTGGCTATAATGATCAACCTCTTCATTGATTACCTTCCAAAGGTTTTTTTTTTTTAAGGCACGAAAAACAAAGTTCAAGTCTGTTTGGGCCCTTGCAAGATGTTTATTAGTTGATGGTAGATGTCAATAGAGCTGTCCACTCTGTTGTGACCCTTGAGAAAGGTGAGGAGCGCTTTGAGGGTCAGTCCACGTCTGATCTCCAGTATGTCTCTTAGCAGAAACCCTGGAGTGAAAACTCTGATAACAGCCTTTCTCGTTGGCCAGTGTGGCCTTTCTCATTTCTGGCTTCAATTTGGCACAGGAAACTCAGATAAGACAGCTTGTCCTTGTCCTTGTCCAAAGATCCTAAACTCCCTTCTCAATGTTACTTCAGGCAAGGTAAGGTCTGGTCAGCTCCGGAGTGATGATCCAGCTGTCATTTGGAGCGGGTATGATGCAAGGAAAACTTCTTATCTGGACTTTCCTCTGAACTTGATGGTTGTTTTATGATTGGGTAAAGCTGTCGTCTGCTTACTCCTTGGATCTTTTTCTTCTTCTTTTGTATGAGACAGCTAGGCGATGTCACTCAGCCGCTGCAGCCAGGCTCCGCATGGGCAGGCTGCTGATGGGCGCAGACCCCAGCGGTGCATGTTGCCACTCAACCGGCCAACACCCATCCAAATCCGGTTTAGTGTAGACCAGTTCTTGCGAGGAAGGTCAGCGCCCGGTGGTAAGCTTGTATTTGGGTTGACTGAGAGTTGAGGGGGTCAAGGGTCTCCTGCCGGCTGGTTCTCCATGCTTCAAGTGTGTTGAATTTGGGTCCACCAAGATTTGCTGGGGGGCAGGAGAACAGGCGCTGGGAGGGTAGGCGTAGGCGACCAAGGTCTTGGGAGTCTGGTATAGTTTGTGCAGGAGATGGGTTGGATCCTGCGAGGCCTTACTCACAAGTCTGTGTGTGTGGTTTTCCCTGTGTAGGGCGGCTGATGCAATGCCAGATAGTACGTTTCAGGCAGCCAGTGACAATCCTCATGGTCTCGTTGAGGGTGAGTGTCGAGTTTCTTGGCATGTGCGCTGCGGCACCATGCAGGGGAGGCATATTCTGCCGCCCTGTACACTAGGGCAAGGGCGCCGGTTCTTAAAGTGGAGGCGCTTGCTCCCCAAGACGAGCCTGCTAGTCGGCGTAGGATGTTATTCCTGGAGGAGTTTTTGGCACGCAATGATTCAAGGTGTTGTTTGTACGTCAGCTGCCTATCCAGTTTCCCTCCGAGGGTATGTGGGAGTTGGGTTGTGCGGCAGGGGTGACCCGTTGACATTAACTGTGAAAGCTGTGGAGGTTGTTTTCGCAACACTCAGTTTAAGTCTCCACGTTTTCAGGTACCCATAGGGTCTCCTCTACTGTTGACCAGTTTCTGTCTGAATGTAAGAGGGTGAGGTCATCCGCATATCCGTACTGCCTTGATGTTGTGGAGGGCAAATCGCTGATGTATAGGTTAAAGAACAATGGGGCCAGTACTGATCCTTGGGGGACTCCATTTTTGAGGCGCTGTGGGAGACTGACCTGTCCATCGCTTGTCTTCAGTATGAAGCTGCGGTTGGAGAGGATAGTACATATGTAGTCTACTAGATGGTGGTCTGGAGCACTCCAGAGGAGCTTCAAGATAAGGCCCTGGTGCCAGACGGTGTCATAAGCCGCGGTGAGGTCCACCAGAACAACGCCCGCTTTGTGGCGTTTTTCGAAGCTGTCTTCGATGTCGTTCGTCAGCTTTACAATCTGGTGGACAGTGCTGCGTCCGCGATGGAATCCTGCTTGTTGGTCGGGTAGTTAGGGGTCTATAGTGGGGTCCAGGCAGGCTAGGAGGGGTCTCTCCAGGACCTTGAATGGGATGCAGAGAAGTGAGATTGGGCGGTGGTTCTTGGGGTTGTCCGTTGGTTTGTTGGGTTTGGATAGGGCAATGATTGTTGCCCTTCGCCAGATCTTGGGTATTGCTAGCCTGTTGAGGCAGGAAGAATAAAACTAATTGAGACAGTTCTGACATTTTTGGTCACAGGGTACCAATAATTATGGTGGGATGTTGTCTGGCCCCTGGGCTTTCCTGCTCTTCAGTTGTCTGATAGCAGTGGAGAGCTCTTCAGATTGGAAGGGTGTCAACATGTGGCTGTCTACTCCTGGGACTTGCCAGAGGTTTGTGGTTTCTTGCTTGACGGAATGAGTGTGGTCTTTTGCAGTGTCCGTGAATTGGCCATTTGCAAGAAGTTATTCAGCAATTGAATTGGCTGATACAGGGCATTGTGTTGGTCTGGAGCTTCTACCTGTGGGGCGATTAAAGGTCTTCCAGGCCATTCTGCTAGAGTGGGTGAAGCCGATCCCTTGGACTGTTTCCTCCCATCGCTCTTTACGCTTTTTGTCAAGGCATTCTGTCAGGTCTGATGCTTTTGAGGCTGCCTCTTTGCCGCGTTCAGCATGCAGGTATTCATTGTAGTGTGTGTCACACTCCTCATCCCAGTTGGGTATATACCGACGGAGGAAGCCGTCGGGGAATGGCCTTCTTTGCTGCCCTGATGGTGAGTTTGCAGAAGGCTAAGTAGGCAAGGTCGGAGTTGGAGGGGAATGGGGGGAAGGTTGTCTATCCCTGAGTCCACAAGGTTTGTGAACTGGTTCCATCTAGCCTTGCGGAAGTTCCACCTCTTCACTGGCTTGGTAGATATTGGTTCAATTGGGTTGTCTGGAGTGATCAGTGATGGCCTGTGCTGGGACCTGGGAAAGGGTTCCAGAATAGTGCGGTGGGGTGGAAGGGCATTGAGTTTTGCAAATGCAAGGTCGGCGTTTGAGGTGGTGTTCCGTATTCCGGAGTGGAAGCTGTCTGGTTGCTTGGGGTCATACAAGAGTTGGACACCGGACACTGAGGCCTAATCCTCGAGTGCTGCTTCATCTGGGTTTGTTGAGCTATAGCAGTTGAAGTTGCTAGCGTAGATGCAGGGCGAGTCAAAGGCAGGGATAGTGTCTACGAGGAGCCGGGTTGTAGGGGGCTTGTATACATTGATGATGGACACGCCTTCCATTTTGGTAGCTGTCCATTCCACGCGGAGTTTTGAGGGCAGGTAGCAATCGCTGTCCACCGTATATATATATATATATGTGCGTGTGTGTGTGTATTACTTTTTGGATTAATTGTATCTAGTACGTAGTACGTAGTTTTAATGCATCATACTTTTTACTTTTACTGGAGTATTTTTGTAACGAAGAAACGCTACTTTTACTCCGTTACATTGAGTTTTGTTCCGATCGTTACATTTTATTATATCATAATTATTTGTAATCTATGACTACCGCTTGCAAGGACTTATTCATTTGGCTCGTCAGCAGCCTTCTTCCAGACAGCACTGTCACATGCCTCTGTTTCACCAATCCAACATAAGCACTAGTCATGTTTGACTCCGTTTCACCAATCAAACAGAGCCTGGCATACTACATTACTTGCAGGGGAAGAACAACAAGCTGGGGGTGGGAGGGACTGTTTATTACAATACATTTTCCCCGATGTCTCATACACGGAATTTGTGGACTACCTAATTTTTCAACCCAGCCCATTTTATGTCTTGAAGGACTTTCATAGTTATAAGAGTCTTGAAAGCTATGACTGCTTTGTTTGTGGATGGGTTTGTGATGTTTGTGTTTATCTCTATAAACCCAGAGGACATTGTGTCATCAAGCCAGGCTAGAGTCATGCACTTTCAGATATGATCCGACCCAAGTTTGACACCTTGGATAATCACGGATAACCAATATAATGTCATCTCAGCATACTGTAACTGTAAGGCAGGGTTGGGAGAATGTTGTTCTCATGTCGCTTTAGTTTGTTTTATATATGGAGGCTACAGTCCTGATGAGAGAACACAACTGCTATCAAAGTTCTTCCACCAAGCACATCAAACTAATGCAAAGTGGGGCTCATTTATTGTAGATCGATTTTACTTACACAATTTTCTTAATTACCTGAAATCAAATGATCCAAACAAACACAAAGTAGTCATAGCATGTCACATCTCTGTTGATTGCAGCAATCCATGTTCACCTTCGCCGTTAACTCTTCTTTTCAGCCGCTTCCAATTTGCACAGAAATACATTTAGGAATACGTTAAAAGCTAGTAATATCTCTCCCACCTTGATTGTGGCAGTTGACAATCACACCCGTGGTCGGCATTATTAGTATCACTGGTTGAATGATCAGCCACAAACAAAGCCTGCATTGTGGGAAATGTAGAAAAATCTGAACCCTTTTAAAGTTTATGATAAAATAAAAACCTACTTGTTTAGAAAATGTGACATAATATCCTCAAAGAAGACATCTAAATCATGTGACGTGATGCCAGCACTGGTGGTCAGAAACAATTTTAACAGCCGTATTTTGATTCTAAAACTTATTTTTTATACATAATGAAATTAATACAGCATAAAAATATTGTGTATGTTTCGTTAGTCAGTAGACAAAATAATAAATAGTAGATCACATGACTTCGACAGCATTAATCTTATTCATTCAAATTATCCACAACATTGTTATTCATACTTTATTTAGTAATGTGAGAACTTAATGTCCAAATACAACAGTTTAGACAACGTCATCAACTTGTAAACCAGCAATAAAAATAATTAACTGCGTAGTTTGTAATAACATCAAATAGTCAAACAGTTCACATTGTTCAATGTTTACTCAATAACTATGAAAATGACATTTATATCACGTGCTGTCATCAGTGTCAGTGAAATGTCCACATTTCAGTCTGGAAGAATTCTACCTCCAATTAGAGAAAACACATAGCAGTAAATTGTAGATGTTTTTTATGTTTTACACAAGCGCACACACACACATGCACACATACACACACAAGCAAACACACACACACACGCACACACACACACACACACAAATTAGTTTTACTAAAGTAAGTATTTGGATGACTATGTTTTACTTTTACTTGAGTCATATTATTCTAAAGTTACGGTACTCTTACTTGAGTGCAATTTTTGGTTACTCCACACACCTCTGGTATTGATACTATCGATATTTAGGCTCACCCCTACTTTTTAGTTAACTTTTCTCCTATTATTTAGACTTCCTGTCTCTTCTGCCCTAAAACGCCCTATCCAGTGTGCAAGACAATGACAGGATTCAAGTAAATGTTTTCTTCTGTAAAAATCATTTTTCAAAACGTTTTGAACATGGCACCAATGACGCGGGAGTACCATGGATCTCTGCGAAAGGCGGCGGAGTCCTCCACCCTCTACTCCACATCAACCGCAGTGCCTTTGTGTAGCTTGTGATGAGCCAGTGATGCTTATGTGTTTAACTCCGCCACTTCTGTGTAAATACTATGTTCACATCAGGTCCGAGAAGAAAATGTGTCTGGCGAATTATAGCCATGTTCACACAGTATTATTACAGATATTGTGGTGAAAATACATGGTGAAAGGCGTTTTTTCCATGGCCCATTTCAATCCACCAAGACCACCATGAAAAATTTAACTTGTTTCATTATTTTTGTCAGGTGCCCGCAGTTCTTAAGGTTCATGGCATGTGACCATGTTTGGTGTTAACATGGTCTTTGGTGGAGCGCGACCAACTCTAAAACCACAATGAACTATCAACCTGGCAATGTGTGAACACCCCTTAAGTATTTTTGTACATGCTTCAACACATCTTTCTTATATTATATCATTTACATTTATCTTCTTTGTATTCTCTCATCCAGACTGTGGAAACGCCATCTCCATCTAAAGCAGACACAAGAGTGTAAGTTGTGAAGATGCTGCGTTGTCATGTGATTCATATAACTTTGATATGACACCTTTTTTGGTTGTGTGAGAATCATGGAACATGGAGTTTAAGTAACTCTTGTGTATGTCATTGAAATCTATGAAAAAAAACACTTTAATTTTCAAAAGATGGTAACCATCCACTATGTCATTGGGGATTTTGGTGTGTTTACAGGGCATCCGGAAAGTAAAAAAATCACAATAAGTATTCACAGCCTTTGCTCAGTACTTTCTTAATGCACATTGGGCAACAATTACAGCCTCAAGTCTTTTTGAATACAATGCCACAAACTTGGCACGCCTATCTTTAGGCAGTTTTGCCCATTCTTCTTAGCAGCGGCTCTCAAGCTCCATCAGGTTGGATGGGAAGTGTCGGTGCATAGCCATTCTAAAATCTCTCGAGAGATGTTCGATCGGATTAAAATATGGGCACTGGCCAAAAAAATTAACAGAGTTGTCCTGAAGCCATTTCTTTGATATCTTGGCTGTATGCTAAGAGTCGTTGTCAACTGTCGCCCCAGTCTGAGTTCAAGTGCACTCTGGAGGAGGTTTTTATCCAGGATGTCTTTGTACATTGCTGCATTCATCTTTCTCTCTAGCCTAACTAGTCTTCCAGTTCCTGCGGCTGAAAAACATCCCCGCAGCATGATGCTGCCACCATCATGCTTCACTGTAGGGATGGTTTTGGCATGGTGATAAGCGGTGCCTGGTTTCCTCCAAACACGGCACCTGAAATTCACGCCAAAGAGTTTAATCTTGGTCTCATCCGACCAGAGAATTGTGTTTCTCATGGTCTGAGAGTCTTTGAGGTGCATTTTGGCTAACTTTTATGAAGGAATGGCTTCCATCTGGCCACTCATTGGGACCGTCAAGGCAGCAGATATTTTTCTGTACCCTTCGCCAGATTTGTGCCTGGCGACAATCCTGTCTCGGTGGTTTACAGACAATTACTTCAACGTGAATCTTGGTTTGTGCTCTGCCATGCACTTGGAGCTCATATCTAGACAGGTGTGTGCCTTTCCAAATAATGTCCAACATATTGAATTTACCACAGGTGGACTCCAATTAAGCTGTAGGAACAGCTCAAGGAAGAGTGCGTGCAGCGACTGGCAGATGTGTTTTTCGGCGTCTTGCTATGTTTGTGTGAGTGAATCTGTGCGTGTTTTTATGCCTGATTTTGTTATCTTCAGTTATATGTGCTTTTAGTATTGGTGCTGTATATATAGAGTGATGGAGCTCCTTTTTGCTGTTTTGTGGACTTTGAATGGCTTGATTTCCGAGTGCAGCACTCGGGACTATTGTTGCATCTCAATAACCAGAATCAAATCACGTCCAGCTGCCTGATTTGATCCACAGGGATTTAAATAATCCGACCAACAAGTACTCTCGGGGAGTAAAGAAAAAGAAGCGGGGGAAAGAGGAGGTGTCGAACTGCGAATGAGAAAACGTCAGCTTTGCCCTCCCTGGTTATGGGAAACGTCCAGTCCTTGCGAAATAAACTTGACAAGCTACAAGGAAAACCTTGTTTTCACCAGGACTACGAGAACTGATGTGTTGGAGCATTCACAGAGACATGGCTTACCGTGGACGACTTTAACAACCATGTGATCATAGATGGATTTGGCATTTAATTTTGCTTGGATCCTGACGCACAACAACGGTGAAATCCTGTGGAGAGACGTGTGCATCTACAGCAACAAGCGCTACTGCAGCACTGTCATTGTCAGAGAAAGGCTGTGCACACCTGATCTCTCACCTGAAGCACCAACTTTTATACTGGGTGATTTTAATTAGGTGTCCTTAAAGAAATCCCTTTCTGGTTTTTATCAATATGTAACTTGTCCAAACAGACAGAACAAGTCATTAGAGCTCTGTTATGGCACAGTAAAAGCTGCATATAAATCAATCTCCCTGCCTTCCTTAGGGTCTGCAGATCATAACTGTGTGATGCCCCTGACAATATAAAACTGTACTAATTAAAAAAAAATTCAGACCAAAGAAGTAAAAATATGGTCTGAGGATTCCACCATTTGTCTGCAGGGGTGTTTTGACTGCATTATTTGGGATGTGTTTTCTGATTCTTGCAATGACATTGACAGCTCTGATGTCACCTGCTTCTATTTTTCCTTCTGCGAGAACACGATCATCCCGACCCAAGACTATTAAGATGTATCCTAATAAAAAGAACCTTGAATGTCTAAATCAGTCGAAGCCAATCTAAAGACGAAACAATTAGCATTTAGTCAATGAGAATCATCTGATATGGAGGCAGCGAAAAAGGAACTGAAAGTTCAAATATTAAGGGCTAAACATAAGTATAAAACAGACGTTGAGAATAAAACCTGGTGTATACTCTCGCGTCACGTAGCTTGCGTCCACCCCGATGGCGTCTTGTTTGATTTATACTTATAATTCTCTTCCAAAACACTAAGGGGCAGGGTCTCCAGAAGGAACAACTGTAGCTGTCATTGACTGAAACTGTATTTCCTTTTTGTGAATAGTGACGATAGACGACAACCACAACATCGACATCTTTGTCTACACTGGAACTAATCATTCAGAATAATCAGTTTACTTGTATTGGATGTTTTACTTATAAACCAGAGGAAAATACTTTCGTGAAGCTGGACTGTCCAACTTCTGAACAAGTCGCGGCAGAGGACGCTATTACAATTTACTATTCGGCTGTTCTGGACATGGGACGAGAGAGCTATCATGTACATAAAACTGTCCAATAACTATGGTAAGTTAACGACATGCTGGTGTTATTCTGTATGGTAATGTTCAGAGTTCACAAATGTTTGTATATACACCGTGCCTGAAAGATTATTGACAGGGAATGTGAGTGGGAGAAAAAGACGTGTGTGAACCATGAATTGATTAACGTGGACCCCGACTTAAACCAGTTGAAAAACTTATTCGGGTGTTACCATTTAGTGGTCAATTGTACGGAATATGTACTGTACTGTGCAATCTACTAATAAAAGTTTCAATCAATCAATCAAAACAAGAAATAATATGTTCCGGAATGAACCTGTTGTTAGCACAAGATTGACAATAAAAGTTAAAAAGAGTGTCGTACTGTGACTTCTTCTGCACGCAACAACGACACAATATGCTGAAAAACGACACATTCAGTATTTATTTTTAGATAGCATCAAGATTTTAAGTACACAATATTAGTTTTCATGCAAAAGTTTAATCAATGCTGTTTTGTTTCATACAATCATTTGTGCATTTCAAGCACAAAGTCTGCTCGCCTGTGTTCATGGCCCCTTCTTGGCAAAATCTGACCAATCACAGCTCTGTGTTCTGCGTCGCCGACTACACAAACCTAGGATTGTTTGGCGATGCAAGCAAGCCTTGCGGGAGGGCATGCAGGGAAAGGGGGCACGACAGCTATGCAAGCTGTGCGACGTGAGAGTATATTCCAGGCTTTAATTGGTGGCAAGGAACTTTGCTTCAGCTTGTTTGGGTATCAAAACTATTGATGGCATTCATCAAAGTAAGAGCAAAAGCAACATTATAATAGAGGACTGCATATCTAACATTGATTTGGCTAATGTTCTTAATACATTTTATCTGAGATTTGACCATCAGCTAGATTTTAACGACAAAATTGAGGATCTGAGACTCAACCTTAAGGATAATCACCACTTCATCATAGAGCAGAGTCAAATGGAAAGGTGTTTCCTTTCACTGAAGACCATCAAGTGTCCTGGCCTTGATAAAATCAGTGGTATTTTACTTAAGTCACGAGCAAATCAGCTAAGTTTTTTTGTTTCTTATATTTCTAATCTGTCTTTAAGCTTACAGCGTGTTCCAAGTGTGTGGAAGCGTGCCACGATTATTCCTGTCTCTAAAAGCAGCAGACCTACTGCCTTGGATGACTTACGGCTGCTCTTACTTCACTTGTGATGAAATATTTTGGAAGATTTGTGAAGTTTCATCTTGCAAAGACATTGAAGAACTCTCTGATGTCGCATGCTTCTATATTTCCTTCTGCGAGAACACAACCAAGACTATTAAGATGTATCCTAATAATAAAAAACCTTGAATGTCTAAATCAGTTAAAGCCAATCTAAAGAGGAAACAATTTAGTCAATAAGAATCATCTGATATGGAGGCAGCGAAAAAGGAACTGAAAGTTCAAATATTAAGGGCTAAACATACTGTAAGTATAAAACAAACGTTGAGAATAAAACCTAGTGTATACTCTCACGTCACGTAGCTTGCGTCCCCCCGATGGCGTCTTGTTTGATTTATAGTTCTTCCGTGGGGGGCGCCGGGGTGGACCACTCATCTGTGCATCAGTTGGGAACATTTCTGCGCTGCTGACCTGTCTCCACCCAAGATGATCTCCTGCTGGCCTTACTATGGACTGGACTCTCACACTATTAAATAGATTCACTCGACGCCCATTGCAACAATGGGGGGGGGGGGGGGGGGGTGTTTCTCTTTGTAGCCCATTGGGTTGAGTTTTTTCTTGCCCTGGTGTGGCTTGTGCAGCCCTTTGAGACACTTGTGATTTAGGACTAAATAAATCAACTTTGATTGATTGACTTTGATCTTATAACACAAATCGAGCATGTACTCGACCCGTTGCAGTTTGCCTATAGGGGACACAGAGGAGCGGTGGATGCTTCAACCATGCTTCTACCAGTCCTACTCAGTGGCCTAGTGGTTAGAGTGTCCACCCTGAGATCGGTAGGTTGTGAGTTCAAACCCCGGCCAAGTCATACCAAAGACTATAAAAATGGGACCCATTACCTCCCTGCTTGGCACTCAGCATCAAGTGTTGGAATTGGGGGTTAAATCACCAAAAATGATTCCCGGGCGCGGCACCGCTGCTGCCCACTGCTCCCCTCACCTCCCAGGGGGTGAACAAGGGGATGGGTCAAATGCAGAGGACAAATTTCACCACACCTAGTGTGTGTTTGACAATCATTGGTTCTTTAACTTTAGCTTAACTTAACCTTTTATTTAAACTAACTTAAATAAAACCCACGATAGACTTGTATTTGTTGACCTTTCATCCGCTTTAAACACTATTCAAACTATTTTAGAGGCTGATCAATTATTCTAATCTGAGTTTTAATCTGTTTGGTTGGATTTTAGATTTTTTTAACTAATCGATCCCAACAAGTCAAGGAAAAATGGTATTTTAATCTGTGTTATCGCAATGTTCAACTGGCTCACCTCAAGGATGTATGCTCTCAGCCCTTCTTTTTGTCCTGTACACAAACATGTGCCGGAGTAAGCATGCTAATAGAAGGTCAGCCTGTAGACTGTGTGGACAGCTACAAATACCTTGGCGTGGTCATAGACTCAAAGCTGACCTTCGAGATGAACTGCGAGGTTGCGTGTAAAAATGGACACCCACTGCCTGAGGAAACTGTCATGTCTTCACATAGAACCATGTTGAAACTTTTTTATCAGACACATATTAATATTGTCTTTCTCCCTGGTGTCACAGTTTGATAGTTTGTCCTTGAAAAACAAGTCTGCTCTCAATCAAATTGTAAAGTGGGCTAGCAAGCTTAAAGGTGAGCCGCAATTCAATCTAAATGACACGTATGTCACACAGCTTCAGCGCAAGACGACCTCTATGGTATCCACCGTCCTTACGCAGTGAATTCCAGCCTCTTTCTCTGGTCGGCGGTTCGTTGTTCCTCTTTGTAGTGCTAAACAATATAAGAATAATTTTGTACCTGCTGTCATCACACTCTTAAATAAGGCTAGCACTGAGACAGGGGCGTCGATAGTATGAGACGTGTTTATTAAACACAAGGAAGTGGAGTGTGTAATTAATCCAAATAAGTATGGTGTGACAATGTGTTGTGTTTAACTGAGTGTTACCGGGAGTTGTTGAAGGTGCGTGTGGAGCGAAATGCGGAAGTCCAGGGAGGGCAAGGCAAGCTCGGCGGTCCGTGGGCTGGCGAGAGGTCAAAGGCAGGAACGAGGCGTCAAGGTCCGTGTCCAGGCGAGAGGTCGAGAGGAGACACACAACTCCAAACCAGGAAATGGGGGAATGCTCTGGGATGACGACACAGGACACAAGATGATGAGCACAGAGGAGGGGAAACACAGAGAGAGCGAATGCACATAGGGAGAGAGCTAGAGACGTGTAGGCTTACAGAACTGAGACAGGTAGCTACGTTTTGGCACTGGAAAGCAGGACCTAAAACCCCCCCCAAAAAAAAAACTTTTTCACATTATCAGAGTATTGTGTGTAGAATTTTGAGGACAAAATGAATGTATTCCATTTTGCAATAACAACAACTGCACAACTGTTTGTGAAGCCAAAGGCCCTTGCATTGACAGCTGTGTTTGTGCATGTGTGTATGTGTGTGTTTGTGTGTGTGTGTGTGTGTGCTTGTGAGATGGACAGCAGACATGTTAACATTTACTGTCAAAGAAATCAACCAAATCAATTCAAATATAATCAAATGTTGAATTATTCTGTTTGGTACATTCTTGCTGATCATTGTGTTCCATAACCAGTGTTGCAGATTTGTAATTTAGCCTTAGATGTGTTGATCCTCAAATTTAAACACAGTGTGAAGACAAAAGTTGTGTCAATTGTCAGAAAGATGAGGACAACAGTGAGAGAGTCAAAACTATAAAGAGTAGCTTCTAGTCTTCTAAACATTTGCCTGAGAGGTTCCACAGCACTGTAGCCAGATAGAGGAAAGATTTGCATTCTGGTCAGTAAAATAGGCCTGAATTCTGGGAGTGCAGTGTTCTAGCGGGGTAGAACATGTTGTCAAATGTTCTAGTGAATCAGTGTAGCATTCAAACGTGATGTAAAATGTAATACATGTTAATCACTTGTAGAGAATTCAATTTCAATCTGATAGGTAATTTAGTTTCACATTGTCCCGCGACCCCAAAAAGGGACAAGCGGTAGAAAATGGATGGATGGATGGATTTACAATTAATCAATTAATGAATGGTGTTCTTACCTTTAAATACTTGAACAATTATCTCTGAAGGTTTGAAGATCAGATCAGACTGTGATGAAAGAAAACATCACTTAGAATGTGTCACGTTGTTGTCACGAACATGCTTTACAAAGTCACGTATAGTCTCTGTAAATTAGTAGGAAGACACAGAGTTTCTGCAATCAATAAATTACTGATCTTTTGTTTACTTGTTTCTTTAAATGTGACCATTTTCTATTTGGGACATAAAAGAATAGAGAATTTGTAACAATAGATAACTTGCCTCAATAAACATATTGACAAATAAAATAATTCTTATTTGTTTACCGTCTTAACAAAATGTAACCCCGCATACAGTTTTTTCCAATTGCTGACACACTACATTTTACATTTTCACACAGTTAACAAAGTCTACACACACTAAACAAAACCACTGTGCAGATTTGCCTAATATTAGGCATAGACTCTGCTTCACAGTTTTTGCGAAATATTACACACAATGCTTTACACCAGGGGTCTCAAACTCGCGGCCCGCGGGCCAAATGCGGCCCGCCGGACGCTAGTTTGAGGCCCCCGCCTTGATATGAAAGTTTAATGTTAGTGCGGCCCGCGCGAGTTTGACATGGATGCTGTATGGTATCATGTACCCAGAAATGACAGCTTAAAGCTGTGTGCACACCGGACACAATTGACACGATTTTGTCCCGCCCATACGCGAGCGAGCCCGCCTGTTTTGCTTTTTCTCTCATCATCCATGACTGAGATCACCACCATCACTGCGCTGTACTGCTCTGAAAGTCCGAAGCTCCGCTGTCATTTCTGGGTACATGATACCCTCTGGAGGCGTCACATTCTCCCTAGTTCTCCCTATAAACGTGCATTTTTTTCACACTGACAGGCTCAGATAGTTACAATAAGTGTCCGACAACATACTAGAAAGGAGAAATGAACGTATGTCTACCTTTAGCTTGAGATCGCTGTTTGTTGTTGTTCTGCTGCTGTGTGGACTAAAGGGGTGTTCACAGCAAAAGCGACAAAAATAATCGCAAAATACTCAAAAATACTCCCATGGTCAGTAAACGGCCGCCGGTAAACTGTGGGTTTTTCCCCCAGTTCTCTCCTTCAGTGCTGCTGCTCTGAGCCGGCTGCCTGCCAGCTAGCAGTGGTTCAGTCCTCCGGTCCAGTCCCGCGAAAAAAATAAACAACCTCCGGTCTGCATTGACTTTGTATGTAATCTCGTCGGTTTTCCCCCGGTTCTCTCCCTCCGAAACTCCCGGTCAGGTAAACCGCCAGCGAACTCCGGTCCAGTCCCATTCCCCCGGTCAGGGGAAGTTCACAGGGGATTCACCGGCTCTCTCCTCCCGGTCAGTAAACAGGGGATTCACCGGCTCTCTCCCTCCAGAGCCGGCTGCGAAACATAAACTCTCCTGGTCGTTAAACGGTTGTCGGTAAACTCTGTCTTCCATAAACTGCAGCGGGCACAGCAGCCTGCAGGACACCGCACAGGACCTGTGTGCAGTAACGTTATGAGACTCTCCACACTGATTGGCTCTCGCAACAAACAGCGATCTCAAGCTAAAGGTAGACATACGTTCATTTCTCCTTTCTAGTATGTTGTCGGACACTTATTGTAACTATCTGAGCCTGTCAGTGTGAAAAAAATGCACGTTTATAGGGAGAACTTATAATATAAATATTAAACGGCCACCACAAACACTTTGTGTTTCCATGGTTTCTGACGTTCAACCAATCACTAACTGTGCCGTGCTCGACGTCATATGCAGGCGCAGGACCCTGAGCCAATCTGGTACCAGCGGAAATTACGTTCTTTGTACGTCAGCTAAACACTAAAACTTAAACTTCAACACAACAGCGATACCTAGTGAAATTATATATTACACAGCCCCAAACATGTCTTTCTCAAAGCCTGCAGTGAAGAGAAAGGTTGGTGATGAGCACAGACAATTTCAGGAAAAGTGGGAAATTCAGTATTTCTTTGTGGAGCACAGGGGCACTCCGACGTGTCTTATTTGCACAGAGAAAGTTGCGGTGCATAAGGAATACAATTTGAAACGTCATTACACAACTAGACATGCTGAGGACTATGCAAAATACCAGGGAGATGAGAGAGCCAACCGAGTTGCCAATCTTAAAACATGTCTACTGAAGCAACAAGATTTTTTTAAGAAAGTAACCAAAGAGAATAACGCAGCAGTCGAAGCTAGCTATGTGGTTAGTGAGATGATTGCTAAAGCAGGAAAGCCATTTACAGAAGGTGAATTTGTCAAAAAGTGCCTGTTACAGGCTGCAAGTATTGTCTGTCCAGAAAAGAAAGGTCAGTTCAGCAACATCAGCCTTTCTGCCAACACCGTGGCAGAGCGCATTTGTGACATGTCAAGTGACATTTATGATCAACTGTGTGAGAAAGCAAAATGTTTCAGTGTATACTCAGTCGCTCTTGATGAGACCACAGACATCACTGACACTGCCCAGCTCGCAATATATGTCCGTGGTGTTGATGACAATTTTGAAGTGACAGAGGAGTTGCTCACAGTAATGCCAATGCATGGCCAGACCACCGCTCAGGAGATATTTCACCAGCTGTGTGATGCCATTGAGAATGCCGGTTTTTCATGGAAGAGATTTGTTGGGATAACAACTGATGGAGCGCCATCAATGACAGGGAGGAAAAATGGACTGGTGGCACTTGTTCAAAAAAAACTGGAAGAGGAGGGTGTGGAGGAAGCCATAGCTCTGCACTGCATTATCCATCAGCAGGCCCTTTGCAGCAAATGCCTGAAATTTGACAACGTGATGTCTGTTGTTGTGCAATGCATCAACCACATCAGATCCAGGGGCTTAAAACACAGAAGGTTCCGTGCTTTTTTAGAAGAAATGGAGTCAGAATATGGGGACGTGCTTTACTTCACCGAGGTACGTTGGCTCAGCAGGGGAAACATGTTGAAGAGATTTTTTGAGTTGAGAGCAGAAGTGAAAGTCTTCATGGAGAAGAATGGGGTGGCTGTTCCTGTGTTAAGTGATCCTATATGGCTCATGGACTTAGCTTTTCTTGTTGATGTCACGCATGAGCTTAATGTACTGAACAAGAGGTTACAAGGCCAGGGGCAACTTGTCAGTGCTGCCTATGACAATGTGAGAGCATTCTCCACAAAACTTATGCTATGGAAAGTTCAGCTATCTCAGACAAACCTTTGCCATTTCCCAGCATGCAAGGCACTTGTGGATGCAGGCACACCATTCAGTGGTGAGAAGTATGCTGATGCCATTTTGAAGCTACAGGAGGAATTTGACCACAGATTTGCAGACTTCAAGACGCACAGAGCCACATTTCAAATTTTTGCGGACCCCTTCTCCTTTGATGTGCAAGATGCCCCTCCTGTGCTTCAAATGGAGCTCATTGACCTGCAGTGCAACTCTGAACTCAAAGCCAAGTTCAGGGAGGTGAGTGGAAGAGCAGACAAGCTTGGGCAATTTTTGAGAGAATTGACTCCCAGCTTCCCTGAGCTTTCCAGAATGTTCAAGCGGACCATGTGCCTTTTTGGGAGCACGTACTTGTGTGAAAAGCTCTTCTCCACCTTGAACTTCAATAAGTCCAAGTACATGACCAGACTTACTGATGAGCATCTTCAAAGTCTACTGAGGGTCTCAATTGCTTCCTCCCTCAAGCCAAATGTGGCTCGGCTATGCGAGAGGAAGCGCTGCCAGACCTCTAGCCAAAAGTAGGCAAGAGAAGCCATGTTCAGAACAGTTCATGTTGAAAGTTTCATTAATGTTCATGTTAAAGGTTAAATAACTGTTAATACTGTTAATTTGAATCTGAAAAAAAATAATTTCTCTACCCACCAACTATATGTGGTTTCTTAAGTTTTTCTTATTTGCTGTTTTATTATTATTTTATTTATTTATTACTGATTGATTGATTTATTTTCTTTATTCTTTATTTGTTTATTTATTTTTTCATCTTATTTTGTGTAGAAAATTAAAAATTAAGATATTTGAGAACAGTGGAATGTTTTATCAGAGCTTTTCTTGTGGAAAACCGGAACCAAAGCACTGAAAAAGTGTAGGGTATAGCAGAAGCAAAAGCATTGAAGACAGTTTTTTTTTTCTTTTTTTTTCTGTTTTTAATAAATGCGTTTTTTTTGTTGAAAACCTGATGCGGCCCAGCCTCACCCAGACCCTAGCTCCAGTGGCCCCCAGGTAAATTGAGTTTGAGACCCCTGCTTTACACACACTTTCCCATCCCAAGGATTGTGATACACACATTTTCACACTTTACACACACACTAGGATTGTGATACACACATCTTTACACCTTACACAAAGATAAGGATTGTGAAGTTACTTCCTGGTCAATCCAAAGGGCTGGCTTGCCAACGACTACACAATTGAACACATTGGGTAATCACATCCACCAGGTGTAAAGACACACAGGTGATACATTGAAAATACAGCTTTCAAGTGGGTGCTACAGCTAAACAGTTTTTTCCATTTGTAATTTTTATCTCCAGATTTTTTTTCAAACCTTTTTATTTGTCTCAGATTTTAATTTATACTGCATGTCATTGTTGACTACTGTGATATGTTACTTTACCTGACTGTGGTAAAAATAAATATTTTATGTTTGCAGCATCGTTGTTGAGCAGTTCTTAAAAAGATTACAGGATATTTTTACTTTCTCTTTAGGTCCTTCCGTATAGGCCCACTTCAAAGTAAACAATGACGATTGCTGTGGATTTGCCAATATATGCTGTTAAGTTACAATAATCATTCATCACGTATGCTAAAAAAGGTCAGGCAAAATGCCCCAAACATGTGATTTCTCAATGTAAAATAGGGTTTTTTACAAATGTGTTTTGTATTTATCACTGTTCTGGGTAAGTCACTCCAATAGTGTCTTATCATTTGAAGTCTGTGTGAGTGAGATGACAATAAAACTGCATTTTTACAAATGCTTGCTTTATTTTGATGAATGGGCATGTGAGTGTGAATGTTGTCTGTCTATCTGTGTTGGCCCTGCGATGAGGTGGCGACTTGTCCAGGGTGTACCCCGCCTTCCGCCCGATTGCAGCTGAGATAGGCTCCAGCGCCCCCCGCGACCCCGAAGGGAATAAGCGGTAGAAAATGGATGGATGGATGGGCACATGTTTTGACCGAAGTGTGTCATTTTGCAAATAATCTAGGAATTAAGAAAATGTAATGTTGTGTTTGGAAAAGTGTGTAAATCATTTTGAAAAAAGACACACAGTTAGAAAATTGTGTGTAAGCAAATGGAAAAAACTAATAAATGAGAGACTGTGGTTCTTCTTTCTTAGTTTTGTACATTGTTGGGTTTGCAGTGTGTGTATGCAAGTGTTTCATGTTAAAATGATGTGGAACATACATAGAACATAGATAGCATTGACCACACGCTACAGTATGTTTAACACACAGGTGGACAGTTTTTTAAAACAAAGTGAGGGCTGGGCAAACCAAGAAAAGACGATTTTGCACTGAGTATGTGAGTGTTTACTCAGGCTGTGGACGTGTAAATACACGACTTTCATTGGAAAATGCCATCAAAAATTCCCATAAAAGTCAATTGACTGGTTGGTGGGAAAGATTCAACCTGGGTGGTCTACTTCTCTGGTCGGACGTGGTGCTTGTCCAAACATGATTATGAGATCAGATAAAGAGTATTTTCACACAGATGTGTTATTGTTCGGGTACAGTACTTTTGGGTTTAGTCAGGTGTCAACAGTTGTCTACTCAGCTGTTCAAAGTGACATTTTTGGTCAGGAAAACAGCAGCACTGTATTACCAGGCTAAAAAAAACCCCACACATTATGAGATCCTGGCCAATTATTTCCACTTGGGGGCCACACATATAAGACAAAATATATGTACATATATATTTATACATATGTATACAACTATTATTATTTATATATACATATTTACATTTATATGCATATATCCATCCATCCATCCATCTTCTTCCGCTTATCCGAGGTCGGGTCGCGGGGGCAGCAGCCTAAGCAGGGAAGCCCAGACTTCCCTCTCCCCAGCCACTTCGTCCAGCTCCTCCCGGGGGATCCCGAGGCGTTCCCAGGCCAGCCGGGAGACATAGTCTTCCCAACGTGTCCTGGGTCTTCCCCGTGGCCTCCTACCGGTCGGACGTGCCCTAAACACCTCCCTAGGGAGGCGTTCGGGTGGCATCCTGACCAGATGCCCGAACCACCTCATCTGGCTCCTCTCGATGTGGAGGAGCAGCGGCTTTACTTTGAGCTCCCCCCGGATGGCAGAGCTTCTCACCCTATCTCTAAGGGAGAGCCCCGCCACCCGGCGGAGGAAACTCATTTTGGCCGCTTGTACCCGTGATCTTGTCCTTTCGGTCATAACCCAAAGCTCATGACCATAGGTGAGGATGGGAACGTAGATCGACCGGTAAATTGAGAGCATTGCCTTCCGGCTCAGCTCCTTCTTCACCACAACGGATCGATACAGCGTCCGCATTACTGAAGACGCCGCACTGATCCGCCTGTCGATCTCACGATCCACTCTTCCCTCACTCGTGAACAAGACTCTGAGGTACTTGAACTCCTCCACTTGGGGCAGGGTCTCCTCCGCAACCCGGAGATGGCACTCCACCCTTTTCCGGGCGAGAACCATGGACTCAGACTTGGAGGTGCTGATTCTCATCCCAGTCGCTTCACACTCAGCTGCGAACCGATCCAGTGAGAGCTGAAGATCCTGGCCAAATGAAGCCATCAGGGCCACATCATCTGCAAAAAGCAGAGACCTAATCCCGCAGCCACCAAACCAGATCCCCTCAACGCCTTGACTGCGCCTAGAAATTCTGTCCATAAAAGTTATGAACAGAATCGGTGACAAAGGGCAGCCTTGGCGGAGTCCAACCCTCACTGGAAACGTGTCCGACTTACTGCCGGCAATGCGGACCAAGCTCTGGCACTGATCATACAGGGAGCGGACCGCCACAATCAGACAGTCCGATACCCCATACTCTCTGAGCACCGCCACTCCCCACAGGACTTCCCGAGGGACACGGTCGAATGCCTTCTCCAAGTCCACAAAGCACATGTAGACTGGTTGGGCAAACTCCCATGCACCCTCATGGACCCTGCCGAGAGTATAGAGCTGGTCCACAGTTCCACGACCAGGACGAAAACCACACTGTTCCTCCTGAATCCGAGGTTCGACTATCCGGCGTAGCCTCCTCTCCAGTACACCTGAATAGACCTTACCGGGAAGGCTGAGGAGTGTGATCCCACGATAGTTAGAACACACCCTCCGGTTCCCCTTCTTAAAGAGAGGAACCACCACCCCGGTCTGCCAATCCAGAGGTACCGCCCCCGATGTCCATGCGATGCTGCAGAGTCTTGTCAACCAAGACAGCCCCACAGCATCCAGAGCCTTAAGGAACTCCGGGCGGATCTCATCCACCCCCGGGGCCTTGCCACCGAGGAGCTTTTTAACTACCTCAGCAACCTCAGCCCCAGAAATAGGAGAGTCCACCACAGATTCCCCAGGCACTGCTTCCTCATAGGAAGACGTGTTATATATATATATATATATATATATATATATATATATATATATATATATATATATATATATATATATATATATATATATATATATATATATATATATATATATATATATATATTTATACCAATGTAAACTACTATATATATATATATATATATATATATATATATATATATATATATATATATATATATATATATATATATATATATATATATATATATATAAACAAATATGTGTAAATTCACTACTCTACTGCGGGGTGCACATCCCAGGATGTCTTTGCTGAAAGAAGAATTGTTTTCAGCATCGAGGTGGAATAGTTCATAATCATTTTCCACACAAGCAGCTCTCCTTGTTGGATGCGATAAATGTTGGGTGTGGAGATATTTCTCCTGAAGCCTGCCAAGAGTGGATCAAAAAGGTTCCACACTAAGTGCATCGCCAAAGAAGACATAAGATGTTAAGTGGATGCAGACGACGTGGTGTGAATGTTACGATATGCAAGTGTTGCTTTTTTAACTTTCATCTCATCTATATTCTGCCACTGGAATTCTGACATTCTGCATTTTCATTGTTTTTAAGGTACCAAAAACCTATTCAAAGGCACAGAGAAAGTAATTGTTGTAATAATAAATTGTTGCATACCTGATTCATTCTTGTTGTAATGTATCACAGTATACAATAATTTAAAACACTCAAGGTGTAAACATCCTATTTTATAATAAAGTACTGATGGAAAAAAAATCATTTAAACTTGAAAGATAAAATGTATTTTATGTAATGCTCTCTGCTATTAGTATTTTGTAGTTCTGTGTGCTAAGACTGACAGTGTGTGTTTCCAAATTGAGGATTTGTGCAAGTGTTGTGTTCGAATGAGCTTATTTTGAGACATGTACATTTGTGTCACAGTCGTACATGGCGGCTGTTGACGTGACCCCAAGATGCAGTGAAAGGTATAGCGACAGGCAGGTAGAAGTCATTTTATTCTGATTAAAGCAAGCAAAATAAAGCATGCACATAAAACATGTACAGTACGTACAGCATGTACAAACAACGAACCAGCGCCATCTGACAAATGACATTGGAAAATAAACCCTCCTGATTGGTAATTAGGGAAAAGTGAGCCTCCTCATTGCCAACCAAGAAGAAGAACATCGCTCACAACAGGGGTGAAGTAACCACTTAAAATGCCAAGGAAATGGAAATAAGGAAATAAAGGGCGAAAACAGGAAATTATTCAAAACAAAGGAGAATAAGGAATAAAGTCCTGTCATTAGGGATCATGACATTTTTAAATGAAGTGTTTTGTTGGTGAGAAACAGTTTTGAGGATGATATTTCCCAAGTAAATTAATATGAGTAAATGTGATTAATACAGTCAATCAATCAATCAATCTGGGTTTCATCGCTGGTGACACTTAGGTATCAGTGGCGTGCCGTCACTAGAGGCAGGGGAGGCGGGGCCTCACCTGCCGTCATGGAAAGAAAAAAAATGTAAAAAGAAAAAAAAAAATTAAAATTGTTATATGTATCCAGTGATTATACTAAAGTTATTTTCCATTTAACTTCACCAGTTTTAGATTATTTTTATTTTTATTTTCACATTTGCCGTTCAAATACTGGAAGAGACGGTGCGGTGATCAGCAGCCAGATGAGGCACGTCACTGATTTGTGCCTCAACATGGATTGTGCACAATGACTCGGCTAACTGCTGAGCTGCTGTGCAGTGAGACTGTATTGCTATATGAATTATATCAGCTAACTAAACTATGGCATAGTTTAGTTAGCTAAAGTATATAATGTACAGTGTATTTTGTCAAAAACTGTATGTGTGTAACGTATTTCTTGTGCTGAGCATTCATAAATCTGCTGCAAAAGACGTACTGGGGACGGCGTGGCGAAGTGGGTAGAGTGGCTGTGCCAGCAATCAGAGTGTTGCTGGTTACTGAGGTTCAATCCCCACCTTCTACCTTCCTAGTCACGTCCGTTGTGTCCTTGGGCAAGACACTTCACCCTTTGCCTCTGATGGCTGCTGGTTAGCGCCTTGCATGGCAGCTCCTGCCATCAGTGTGTGAATGTGTGTGTGAATGGGTAAATGTGGAAATACTGTCAAAGTGCTTTGAGTACCTTGAAGGTAGAAAAGCGCTATACAAGTATAACCCATTTATCATTTATTTATTTACTGGTTGAGGCTCGCAGTAATCCGGCCTCCTGGTGGTAGAGGGCGGTAGTGATCCCAGAGATCATTCCTCGGCCGCAGAAGAAGAAAAAAAAGAAGAAAAAAAAAGTTTGCAAGCGAGTGTTTATTTCCTCTAGCCTGGAATTTTATTAAAAACATGGAGGATTACATATGTAAAATAAAACAGTTTTCTAAACTGGACTTTCAATCGAAGCAGGAGGTAATAATTAAAGGTAGACCAACGCCGGAGCTAAAAGGTTTGCTTTTGACTTCGGGACAGAAGACCCGTTCTTTTCAAACGGCGTGGTACACACGCTAAGGCTGGCTGTGTGGATGTCCAGCAAGAAAGGTAAGACCATAATAATGTTTTTTTTATTAAATGTGCTTTTTTGTGTGCTACAGTTGTGTAAAGAATGCTGGTATGAGCTTTTAAACATAACCCGTTAACTGCTGCCAATCACATGGTGAATAAGATACTATTTAGGGTTCATATGTTTGTAAATCTGACTGTGATGATGCAGTGCCTCACCAGACATTAACCTCACCGCACGCCACTGTTAGGTATGTACTGTGGCAATGCCCTGAGTGGAGGCATCAGAGAAAATGCAGAGTTCTTGACTTTGCATGCGCAGCTTCTCCAACTCCAGGGAAGACTCTTTCCACAACTTCCAGGACACTTCATAATCCCAGTCGTAGAAATATGTTTTCATCCAGGATGAATGGTGTGTGCTTCCCATCCAACCTGATGGAGTTTGAGAGGTGCAGCAAAGAGGAATGGGCAAAGAGAAACTGCCAAAAGATAGACGTGCCAATCTTTTGGCATCGTATTCAAAAAGACTTGTGGCTGGGATCTCTGCCAAAGGTGCATCAACAAAGTATTGCGCAAAGGTTGTGAATACTTATGTACAGCAAATGTGATTTTAAATGTTTTAATTTTTAATAAATTTGCGAATTAAAAAAAAAAAAGGTTTCACATTGTCAATATAGAATTTTGAGGACAAAAATGACTTTATACCATTTTGGAATGAGGCTGTAACATAACCAAATCTGGAAAATGTGAAGTGCTATGAATACTTTCTGGATGCACTGTATAATACATACATATAAATATAATACTCTGTTAATATATTTATTAACCAAGTGGGGTCTTATAGTACTCTAGTCAAATACAGCAGACTGTATTTTACTGTATGTAACTGTAGCATGTCGAGGTCAAAGATTACAGCGTGGAATGGAGCTGACAAGAGGAGACACATCAGTCTTTTATTTCCTGCACCAAAAACATCTATTCTAAGATGAAGGACGTGAAGATGTTATGATAATGACTGCAAACATTGTTTTCCTCCTTACAAGGATATGTCACATGAGCTTTGACAGCCATTGTGTTAAATATAGCACATGTTTTTTTCCACTGGAAAATAGTATTTATATCATGAACCTTTTACTGTAAAAGTGCTGTTTTTAGCATTTTTTAATATCGAGTAAAATTCAGGCTGGTATTGGCGATACCGATCTGATACCGATTGTGAAAGTCTCCCTCTATGGTGGGTTCTCCTGGTGCCGATAGATCTTCTGGAAGCCCAGTTGTCAGGTTTGAACAAGTCTTTTATTGCAAGCGCCCACACACACGGATAGCCCGCTTTCCAGCAGTTTTCGCTCTCGTGACTTTTCAGTCTGCTCGTGTCAACTCGCTCTCTTAGTCTCTCGCTCATGTGTCTCGCTCTGCTCCAACTCCCAACTCCAACCACTTGTCTCGTTCCGGCTGCTGCTAATAAAGGCGAACAGTGATTTGATAACAAGGCCCAGCCGGGCAATGTACTCACCTGCCGCTGTCTTAGAGGCCGGTCCTTGCACACCCAGCTCCGCGGCAGGCCCGCAGGCCACGCTCCCCTCCACACCGATACTTTGTGCAAATATGCCTGATGTGTCTGTCAAAATGCTGTGTTTGTGTGTGCAAATAATAACATATCCATCTAAAAAAAACAACAATAAAAATACAAGTAAAAACAGCAAACATTCGAAATTTTAATGAGAAAAAGATGACATTTTTAAACAAAAAAATATTAATAATATAATAACCAGAGTTATTATTTTATAGTGTTATTATAATAACACTATAACACAATGTTGTGTATATATATATATATATATATATATATATATATATATATATATATATATATATATATATATATATATATATATATATATATATATATATATATATATATATATATATATATATATATATTAGAGGTGTGGGAGAAAATCGATTCAAATTCGAATCGCAATTCTCACGTTGTGTGATTCAGAAGCGATTTTCATTTTTAAAAAATCCATTTTTTTAAATTTTTTTTTTGGTATTTCATTGAATTTTTTTTTAAATTAATCAATCCAACAAAACAATACACAGCAATACCATAACAGTGCAATCCAATTCCAAAACCAAACCCGACCCAGCAACACTCAGAACTGCAATAAACAGAGCAATTGAGAGGAGACACAAACACGACACAGAACAAACCAAAAGCAGTGAAACAAAAATGTATATTATCAACAACAGTATCAATATTAGTTACAATTTCAACATAGCAGTGATTAAAAATCCCTCATTGACATTATCATTAGACATTTATAAAAATAAAAATAAATGAACAATAGTGTCACAGTGGCTTACACTTGCATCGCATCTCATAAGCTTGACAACACACTGTGTCCAATATTTTCACAAAGATAAAATAAGTCATATTTTTGGTTCATTTAATAGTTCAAACAAATTTACATTATTGCAATCAGTTCATAAAACATTGTCCTTTACAATTATAAAAGCTTTTTACAAAAATATACTACTCTGCTTGCATGTCAGCAGACTGGGGTAGATCCTGCTGAAATCCCATGTATTGAATGAATAGAGAATCGTTTTGAATCGGGAAAAAATCGTTTTTGAATCGAGAATCGTGTTGAATTGGAAAAAAAAAAATCGATTTTGAATCGAATCGTGACCCCAAGAATCGATATTGAATCGAATCGTGACCCCAAGAATCGATATTGAATCGAATCGTGGGACACCCAAAGATTCACAGCCCTAATATATATATACATATATATATATATATATATATACGGTATATATATATATATATATATATATATATATATATATATATATATATATATATATATATATATATATATATATATATATAATATCTGTATATATATATATATATATATATATATATATATATATATATATATATATATATATATATATATATATATATATATATATATATATATATATATATATATATATATATATATATATATATATATATATATATATATATATATATATATAATATCTGTTTATAGCTTTTTGGGAAAAAAATTATAAGATGGCTCCCGCATACTTTGACTTTTCAGTATAAAGTAGCAAAAGTATCAATATTTTGATTGAAGAATCGAATGTAGAGCATAAAGATCTGGTATCGGCGATTACGATATTTCAGTATCGATCCTAGTGCAAACAATAAAATAGCGTGCACTATTAGTGGGCGTGATGGTGCATGTACAATTGAAAATTGGTGCAGATTGCCTTTTTAAATGTACTATACTATATTGCAGTGACGTGCGGTGAGGTTCATGGCTGGTGAGGCACTGACTTCATCACAGTCAGATTTACAAACATATGAACCCTAAAGAGTATTTTATGCACCATTTAATTGGCAGCAGTTAACGGGTTATGTTTAAAAGCTCATACCAGCATTCTTCCCTGCTTAGCACTCAGCATCAAGGGTTGGAATTGGGGGTTAAATCACCAAAAATAATTCCCGGGCGCTGCGCCGCTGCTGCCCACTGCTCCCCTCACCTCCCAGGGGGTGAGCAAGGGGATGGGTCAAATGCAGAGGACACATTTCACCACACCTAGTGTGTGTGTGACAATCATTGGTACTTTAACTTAACTTTTACTTTACACTTACAAACTGTAGCACACAAAAAAGCACATTTAATTAAAAAAAAAACGTTATTATGGTGTTACCTTTACTTATAAATGAAGTCCATGCACCGCTGCTGGGCCACAACATTAGGTACACCTGCAGACTGCAGCACAGATTTCATATTTCAGTCATTCACAACTCCTCCAACACGAACATTATTGTTTTTGCACTTTTTGGCTTCTTATTAAATAACTTTTTTAAATAGATTCAATCTTGCACGTGTAAACTTTAAGTGTGGGCTTTAGTTGATACAACACTCCCGTCAGGGGGTGCATTCTACGGCGGGGGTGCATTATCCACCAGGAGGCGGGATTACTGCGAGCCTCAGCCAGTGCGTCTTCGCAGCCGTTTTATGATTGCTCAGCACAAGAAATACGTTACACACATACAGTTGTTGACAAAATACACTGTACATTATATACCTCAGCTAACTAAACTATGGAAATGTATAATATAGTTCATATAGCAATATGGTCTCACTGCACAGCAGGCCAGCAGTTAGCCGAGTCATTGCGCAATGGTGAGGCTCAAGTCAGTGATGTGCCTCAACTGGCTGCTTATCACCGCAAGTCTGTTCTCAGTATTTGAACGGCAAATGTGAAAATTCAGCGATTTTGAATAAAAATAATCTAAAACTGGTGAAGTTAAATGGAAAATAACTTTATAGTATAATCACTGGATACATATAACAATTTAATGATTTTTTTTTTCTTTTTACATTTTTTTTCTTTCCATGATGGCACGTGAGGCAGGGCCTCACGTGCCTCCCCTGACTGCACGTCACTGCTATATTGCATGTACTATACAGGGTATCACCACCTTATCATTTACTGCACATTCATGTTATGATGCTCCTATCTGTGGCGTTTTGTTACGTTGCAGGAGACATGTAGCATTTTACAGGCAGTCGGACTCGAGCAGTGCATCTACATTGAAACCACTTTTTTTCCTTTTTAATTTTTGCGGTGTGAATGTGCGCTCATGGGAGAGAGGCGCACTTACAGTATGTGCTCAAGATGCCAAACATAATTGGATTCAGGACTACCTCCTGATGTGGCCTGAATCTGATGCCAAAAGATCAGATTTGAAGCACTTTGGAGCATTTAGACTGGCAAAAAAAATCAGATCTGTGTCAACTGAGGGCAAAACAATCTGATTTGGTGTGCAACGTAAACGGAGCCAAAGACACAAAATGGATTGCACGCCTTATTGTGCTTACTTAACCGACACAATCCACTTGGCACACGTTTAGCAGATCAGCGTTGTGTGTGCTATCAAGTTTGCATGCAAACCTTTAGTAAATCAGGCCTTTGGTCATAAAAATGTACTTATATTTATTTTTGTATTTTATTTACTTCACTTCATAATTTGAAATTTCATACATTTTAAACACTTTTTGCTAATTTTTTTTCTCTTGTTTTATTTACTATTGTTCACTTCATCCTTTTCAATTTCATTTGATTTTTAACCATTTTTGTCATCTATTTTTCTCTTTTTCCTTGACTGCACAAATTATGTTTAGCCAGTATTTATTTTTTACTCATATTTACTGATTTGAATTGATCATACTTTCTGTTTATTTATTTTTCTGTGTACAATTTCTACACTTTATTTTTCTTTTATTTCAGTACTGCATCAGTTATTTCACATGTTCTTATTTTCTTTTAATATTAAAAAACGTGACATTAAATTAATCAATTATCAGTAATTGTTGCGATATAGAGAAGATGAAGTATTCATTAATTCTGTTTCTTCCTACTCCTTTTTGTTGTACTGTGTATTTTGTTACGCGAAAATAAACCAGGATAATCATTTGACTTCTCTTAAAAATTGTGATTATGCAACACAATTATATTTAAGTATTTAGAAATTGTACTTAAGTGTCGTGAATATCAAAATAGTTGAGCTTGCTCTTAACGTTTAAGGAGGTTTTAAAACCCTGAAGGTTTTTGACAGCCATCAACATTCCCTCTACCCCACATTTATCTTGTAACCTGTCTGCAAAGATTTATGGATCCTCCATGAAGAAACACCTGAGGATGTTAGCATTCAGACACCGCCTACTTTGAATATACCGTAAATGTACACATTTAAACACACTTTCAACCGTTTATTGAACAAAGCTCTCTATAATTGTGAAACTTTACAGCCTACTCTACTATTACTGTGTGTGTATATACAAACGTATATATATATATATATATATATATATATATATATATATATATATATATATATATATATATATATATATATATATATATATATATATATATATATATATATATATATATATATATATATATATATATATATATATATATATATATATATATATATATATATATATATATATATATATATATACAAACATATATATATATATATATATATATATATATATATATATATATATATATATATATATATATATATATATATATATATATATATATATATATATATATATATATATATAGACATAATACTAATGTACCATAAATGTAAATATTTAAGCACAATTTCAAAGACGAAAGTTCTCTAAAAATGTAAAATGGTGCTAAAAATATTCGCTTCTACTACTACTATATTTACATATTACAAATTGTTCATTATACATCATAAATTGTACTATAAGTAGCGGTAGATACTTATAGTAATCAAGCAAATGGTTGTGCTTGATTACAATAATAGTCATAGTGGATATTCAATGTAAAAGTAATGTACTGTATACTAACATTATAATTAGCCAAATAGTAGAAAAGTAAATAATAGTAATTCATAGTAATAATACTAAGTAATAGTATTGTTATGAAAAAAATAAAAATAAAACAATAATACACTAAACAAATATTAAATAAATATTTAATAGATATTTATAGTATTTGTAATACATGTTAATATTAATATACGCAAGTTGTAAAATAAGCATGTAATACAGTAATACATGATAATTAAAGTAATTAAATAAATGTTAATAGTATAAGTAATGAATCGAAAAAAGGACTATTAGACTAATGTTAATAATACTCATATATAGTTATAATAATCAATACTGTTATTAATAAATATTTAGAATAGTAAAATAATATCAGTGGTAAAGTAATAGTAGTACATATATTTTGTAATATATTTAATAGTAAACATAATAAATAGTAAATAAATAGTAATACATATCATACAAATGGTAATAAATAATACAATGGTATTTTTTTTTAAGATAGTATATAATACATTGCTATCATTGTAAAAAATATTAAAAAATAGTAATACCAATAATAGTATTAGCACTAAATGTTGACAATAGTATCAGTAATACTTAATACATGTGTAGCCGAGTGTCCTGGGTTCGCCTATACAATGTACTTATATAATAACATAATAAACGGGAGACATAAGAGCAGGTTCGGTAGCCACCGCCTCTTTTAATCTTATTCTTCACACACCTCCTTCCACAACAACACACACCCTACGTCACAGCCCTACGGCAACTCTGGAGGGATAAAACTCCTCCTCCTTACCTAACACACTCAGGTAACTTGGAACATCCTGAACAGTTTGTTACATACGTCCCCCCCCTCAATTAGAAACGTCCCCGTTTCGACACAAACAAAATAGGTAACAACCAAGGGGAAATAGAGCAGAGAAAATAAATAAAAAAATTCACAGTCTTAAATGCACGAATAACAAATCAACAATATTTTTATCTGATCAACAGTATTGCAAAGGCTAGAACACTGGCCCCTCAAAACATGCAAAAATCTTGCAGATGCGAAGGAGGTCGCACCACTCGCCCCCTGCGAGATAATCCGGGCCTAAGCCCCAAAGAATCCCCCCACAGTCCATTGTCCAGCTCCCCGCACTGTGGGACCTGGGGAGGTGGTGAAGCCTCCACAGTAGGGAAGCTCCCAAGTGGGAAGGGAGAGGAAGGCACCTCCTGCGCCTGCAAAGGCAACGTGCACGGCTTCAATCTGTCATGATGCACTACTTGGGCTCGCTCCATCAAGTCCAGAGGGTCGATGATGCGGTATGTCAAGCCTGCTTCCCCTCCAGAGACCAGCACCTGCATCACTCGGTACGGGCCCTTCCAGTGCGGCGCCAACTTAGTACGGCTTTCAGTGGGGTTATTCAGCCACACCAACGCGCCCTCTTTGTGGGCCCGATGACAGCACTTATCATCATAATACATTTTCTGTCTCTCATGAGCCTCCACTGAATTAAGCCTGGCTGCACTGAAGGCCGACTCCAGCCGTTCAGCTGTAGCTGAAACATAGTCCGTCAGGATGCCAGAGCCCCGGGAGTCCAGGACACTAGAGGGCAGCAGTGTCTCTGCAGGAACCCGGGCCTCACGCCCGTGCATGAGGTAAAAGGGAGTGAACCAGGTGCTGGCGTGTTTGGATGTGTTGTATGCAAAGGTGACCTGCCTCATATACGTGTCCCACTCACCCCCGTGAGAAATCAACATTTTAGCTAACTGGTCAATCAAAGTCCGATTATGACGCTCCACCATGCCATCAGACTTGGGGTTATAGGCAGTGGTGCGTGTTTTTTTTATTCCAAGCAACTGGCACAGTCTCTGGATGACTTCCGCTTCGAACTGGCGACCCTGATCGCTATGCAGGATCTCGGGGACACCATGCACCAACACATAGTCCTCAAACAGGCAGCGAGCGACAGTGTGAGCTGTTCGGTTGGGCAGTGCATACAATGTAACAAACTTAGTGAAATAGTCCTCCACCACAAGAACATATCTGTTCCCCCGGGACGTTAAGGGCAACTCCAGAATGTCCATGGCCACCCTTTGGAGGGGGCGACGAACCTGGAAACCCCCCATAGGAGCCCTTGGCCCGGGGACTGGGCGCCGGCGGGTCTGACACGCTCTGCACTGCTCACACCACCCTCTGATGTCTCTAAGCATGAAGGGCCAGTAGTAAGATTGCCGGGCCCTTTCCCACACACGTTCCGCGGAAAAATGGGCAGCGGCTGGCCCCCCATGTAACTGTTGTAGAAGCTCCGGCACCATGGAGGCGGGAACCACAACTTGAATTTGCGGCTCTCCCACGGTCGCAGGCGGTAATATACGACACAACAGCCCCTCCTTAACCGACAGTCGGGGAAACTCAGTCCATAAATTCCTTACACCGGCGGAAGACCCGCGTGGGAGTACGCGAGGCCGAAGGGGAACGCCCCGTTCCAGCCAAGCCAGCACTGTACAAATGTCTGTGTCCTGACGCTGTAGTGACTGCAGCTCTCCCTCAGCACCACAGAGAGAATATTGAGAGGCCATGTCTGCCTCTTCTACGTCAGCGGACGGACAGCCATCCAATGCCCCCACGGAAGCCACAGTGGGCAGTCTTGCTGTTGTAGTGCCTAGCTCTACGGGATCAGGGGTCGCCGGCCGACGGGACAGTGCGTCAGCGTTTTTATGGCGGGAGCCGTCTTTGTGCACCATAGTCCAGTCGAACGGATCCAGCTCCAGCACCCACCTGCTTCTTCGTCCGGTGGGGTCATTATCAATAGCCATGTGTCTGAGACCCAACAGAGGGCGATGATCAGTGATGATGGAGAACGCCGACATCCCCACATAATGCTTGAACTCACGCACCGCCCACACTACAGCCCATAGTTCTCTGTCAAACGTAGACCACCTTTTCTGTATGTGTGTGAGGGCCTGGCTGGCGTAGGCTACTACTCTCTCCAGACCACCATCCTCCTGGGCCAGCACTGCTCCAACAGCGTCTTTAGAAGCGTCTGTGTACACTTTAAAAGGAAGTGAAAAGTTAGGCAGTGTAACAACTGGTGATGAAGTGAGTACTTGCTTGAGGTGAGTGAAAGCAGCATCGCAGTCAGCTGACCATTCAAAAGGCACATTTTTCCCTGCCAGGTGATTCAGTGGCGCAGCATGTTGTGAGAAATCACGCACAAATCTCCTATAATAGGAGCACAGGCCCACAAAGGCCCTGACCTCTGAGGGGGTACGGGGGGTTGGCCATGTTCTCACCTTATCCGTGTTTCTTGGGTCGGGCAGGAGACCACATCTAGAGACTACATGGCCGAGAAATACCACGTGGTCCCGGGCAAAGTGACACTTTCGGGGATTTAGCTTTAGACCCGCTAACCGAATTCTGGACAGGACTTCCTCCAAGTGTACGAGGTGGTCCTCGAATGTACGGCTATAAATTAATATATCGTCCAAGTACACCATACAAATGTGCCAAGGCAGACCCCTCAAGATGAGCTCCATCATGCGCTGAAAGGTGGCCGGAGAGTTAGTCAGACCCATAGGCATGGCCCGCCACTGATACAAGCCTCTGCCGGTAGTGAACGCTGTTTTCTCTCTGTCCTCCTCAGCTACCTCGACCTGCCAGTAGCCATTTGAAAAGTCAAGTGTGCTGAACCAGACTGAACCAGCTAGTGCGTCCAGGCTATCATCAACTCGGGGGAGGGGGTGTGAGTCTTTAATTGTCACTGCATTGAGCCGACGATAGTCGATGCAGATCCTCCATTGTCCCCCTTTCTTCCTCACCAGCACCACAGGGGATGCCCAGGGACTGCAGCTCTCTTCCACCACTCCATCAGCCAGCAACTCAGCCACCTGACGTTCAATCTCTGCACGTTTTTCAGGAGATGCACGGTAAGCGCGTTGCTTGATGGGGTGGTGGTTTCCAGTTCGGATTTGATGTTTGACTTGGGTGCACTTGCCCGTGTTTTTCCCTGACACGTTAAACACATCCATAAACTCCTGTAGCAGTCCAGCCAGCTCAGCTCTTTGCTCCCCGGAGATAGGCGACTCCTCCAAGGAGATAAGACCTGCAGGAGCTGTCTGGGTGGCTGTATTACAGATAGGGGCACATGGGGGTATTAAAATGTCACTTTCTGCCACCGGGTAAAATTCCCCCAGGTGCAGCCCCCGCTTAAGTTCCACAGCCTGTAGGATTGAGGATGCGGACCAGAGTCACCCCGCCCCTCACAGTGTTCACTGAATGGGCCACTACTAGTCCTGTTGTTTCCGGAATGTTAGGCTCCAGATAACCCTCAAAGTTTGTGATAAGTCGGCCCGTCCCCGCAGGCGAGAGAATGTCCACCGGCACTAAAGTCTCGCTTAATGGGGGAATTATCCTGACATCAGCCAGAGACACATTACAACATTGTGGGATTAATTCCTGATCCCAGAGCAGGGGAACAGTAACATCCCATAATTGTAAAACACCCCTTCTTAAGTCCAGCAATGCACGATTCCTGCTTAGAAAATCCAGTCCGAGCAGGACACACTGGGTGGATTCTCTCAGTACATAGAAGGTGTGCTGCCAGCATATAGGGCCCAAACGGAAGGTGACTTCAATAGTACCCAGTGTATCCAGCATCTGTCCATTCACTGCACGGGTATCAACATAGTTCTTTTTCAGGGGTCTGTTTCTCAGTGCCGGGACTGACATGCGGAAATCAGCACTAATTAGTGACACAGTGGCCCCTGAATCGACTAACATGGAAACCTCTGTACCTTCAACCACACCCCTTACAAAAGAAGTTGGATGGTTATTACCTTCCATGCTAGTAGCGTCATTGGAAAAGTCTTGGCATAAGCGGCCCTCAGTCCGAGTGGCTGGTGTTTGGGGCACAACACCAGCTACTGACCGTTTCCCTGATGGTTGACGTCCGTGTTCCGCTCCTGCGGCAGAAAATGCACGCCGCGTCTCCTGGGCTCCTCTTCACGTCGGGCGCGCCAGCCTGGACTAGGGCTCCTGCCTCCCGGCAGCCTAGTGGCGGGGTGGACTCCCGGGGGGTCCGAGCGATAACCCCGTGACGGGAAGCCCCCGTGGGACGGGAACTGGTCCCGATCGGGGGAGCGGCCACTGTGTCCCTCTCTGTTGAATCTCAGCTGGCATCCTCTCTCTCCGCAGTTACAGCTACAGTGTCCCCCCGAAGACGAACGGGGCCTCTGTCCCCTCATGTCCATGCTGCGTGCTTTCAGTCTCTGATTTTCCTCATACATCTCTTTTATTTCCACTTTCATGGTATACATCTCCTCTGTTAATTTCTCAACGGCTCTCTGGAGGCTGTCAGACGCCGACACAGACTGCACCGAGGGGCCCACTGCAGTGTAGGTACCCAGGCAGTCTCTCTGAAGAGCCACTCTGGCATTCTCACATCGCTCCGCTACTTGCAGAGCCTCCTCCAGGTCCGTCGCTCCCAGCTCGAGACACTTGGCTTTCAACGCCGGGTCCAGACCGGCCAGAAAGCGCCGAAACTTCTCCTCTCTCTGTGCGATGGCTCCATAATCCGTGAACGCCTCCGTGACCAGCCGGCTCACGTCTGCAGCAAACACCTCCAAGCTCTCCCCCGGAGCACGCACACGAGCCGATAGGCTGGCCCGGAAGCGGTCCATTAATTGTCTCTGTCCAAAAGCTGCCCCCAGTCTCTCTTTAACAGCAGCATAGTCTGATTTAGTCCCATCCGGAAGACTGTCCCACAGCAGAAAAGCTGACTTACTGAGACGAGTCGGGAGAATCCTCACCAGCTCCTCATTGCAGCTGGAGCCGGCTCCCGCCGTCGCGCTAACGGCTACTTCCAACTGCCTCGCCCAGCTGAGAAAACTCTGGCTACAGTCGCCGGTGAAGGGCGCGGGTAAGTCCACTTTGACATTCATGCCGTGCGAGTGTCTGTCAAACAGCGCCTTGCCGGGCTTAAAAGGGTCTTCGTCACCACACCACATGTCCGCAAAATAGACGGGAAGCTTAGCAGCTAACTATACACGTGCAGCTTAACTGAAAAAACTCACGAGTCCCGTATAACACTTTTTTTTCACACACAGCGGTTAAAATCCCACCGCTGACACCAATGTAGCCGAGTGTCCTGGGTTCGCCTATACAATGTACTTATATAATAACATAATAAACGGGAGACATAAGAGCAGGTTCGGTAGCCACCGCCTCTTTTAATCTTATTCTTCACACACCTCCTTCCACAACAACACACACCCTACGTCACAGCCCTACGGCAACTCTGGAGGGATAAAACTCCTCCTCCTTACCTAACACACTCAGGTAACTTGGAACATCCTGAACAGTTTGTTACACATGTTACAACATTTATTAACAGTACAAATAACATACATTTCATAATAATACATACAAAAATAATATATGATAATATAATAGATTCAGTATTAAACGTAATATTACATCAGAATCAATAGAAAAAAAATAGAAGTTTAATAAGTAATAGATAGTAAATAATAAGCTGTAGTATTAATAAAACAAAGTAATTATAATAAAAAGTAATACATACTAAAATAGTGATAAGAAGTAAAACTAGTAATAAATAGTAAGTATGTTCAAATATTTGTAAAAAGTGTGTGTGTTCGGGGGTGGGCTAGTAGTAATACAAAATAAAGCAGTATTGAAACATAAAATAACAGTATTACAAAGTAAAGTATTAGTAATACAAAATAATATTGATAATAGCAAACGTTTATGTTAGTAAATAATATTTGAAAAATATTATCAATAGTGATAAAAAATAGTAATAGTAATAGTAGTGGTTAAAAAAGTATATATAAAAAAGGAAAAGTGTGTGTTGGGTGAGGGTGGGGGTGTTCGAATATTCCAGATGTAGTGGTGGGGAGGGGCTAAGGGGTTAGGAGTTGTCCTACAAGTTGAGCAGAGGAGAAGCAGATGGATTTGTGCTTCTTCTTCTTCTTCCTTTCTCTCTTTCATTTCACTTTTACTGAACTAACAAGTCGCAATGGACTAAAAGAGGACTAAAAGTAGACTAGGACCGGAAGTGAGGAGGTAAAACTGTCCTTCTCGTTCGGACTTCATGGATCGTTGTCGCTAAAAACCAATTCCATCAACTTTAGTTTTTTCCACCCTGGTCTCCATGGAGGTGACATGTCCATCCCCACTTGAAGGAGCGTGAACGCTATCGATATCCTGTGTTGATCCACGGAATGGCGGCTCTCGTCCTGGTTCTGCTTTGTCTTTGGACCTGCGGGGACGCCAAAAGCGCGTTCCCGATCAGAACCTCCTACAGCCTCTATGCCGGCGACAACGCGCACGGTGCCCGAGTGGCCAGCAGACACAGGTACACGTCGTCTACGCCATTTTCATTTGACATTGTATACTTGAAGTAGTATTGTCATCATCTACTGTACTGCTTAATTGTCACCTTCAAGCACAGTTGACTGAGATTCAACAGGTGTGCATTTACCTCATCTCACTGTGTGAGTACTTCAGTAAGTACACTGTGTACCTTATGCACACTGTGTACACTATGCACACTGTGTACTTAGTTCATGAGTGGCAGTGTTGATCTTCTTCTCTCCTTTTTTGTTGCTGAATTGCAACCACTTTGTACAACACAGTTGACTAAAAGATACACACACATAGTGATGGTGTCGATGCCAAGGGTAGAATCAATATCGATACTCGATACTATTCTATTTTATGTTTCTTTTATTTAAATGTCTGATACACATATATAAATATCTATATTAATTTATCAGTAAATCGTTTACAGTCAGGGAATAAATAGTTGGACATTGGACAGTTTGTTATATTGTCAAACTGTCCACAAATTCATTTGATAAATGATTTTGGTTGCCATGAAAGTTTTGCCTGTACATATGAGCAACAAATTAAGGTAAAATCACAAAATCATTCAACGATCTTGAAACTTTTCGAGTAAAACGTGTCAGTATCTGCAGTGCTGGCGCCAGATTTAGGGCCAAGACAACTTCCTGAATACGACAACAAACACTATAGACTTAGACTACTGCCATCTAACGTCTTAGTATTGCAACTGCATGCAAAGTCTACTTATAAATGAGACTCAAAAGCTCCAAAACATTTCCAAACTGGACTTTCATACAAAACAGAAAGTCATCATATTTTAAAATAAAGTAAGTTAGACCACAAATGTTTCCAGTATACATTTAAAAAAGTAAACACATGTGCCTAAATGGTATTTGATGACAACATTATAATGAAAGTACATTACACTCATCTTTTCTTGTTATCTTCTTAATGAGCATTGATTAGAGCAGTATTTCTTAAACATAGTGCTGCAATGCACTTTACCACCACGTGTGGCAGTAGTAACAATCTCAGACAAAATTTGACTTTCAAGGAGAAGTCTTGAGCTAAAGTCAGAGAATTTTTCTAAAGGGGCTCTTTGCAACATTTACAGAGATGCCTAGAATGCGCCAACTTTCCACTGTATTTTACACAGTATATTTTACCCTCTTACGGCTTCTAGTATGTATTGATGTAACTACGTACATACATAACACATGCATGCACATTAGCTTTGGGTGTTGTTCGCTAATAAAAGTAATTTGGATAGCTAGCGTTATCTGTCATTGAATGTACAGTATATTATATCATAACAACAACATGACTGCAAATTGTTTGTTGCTTCTTTTGGACTGTTTTTGTATGTGTGCACACGCTCTCTGCACGTACGTGTTGACGAGACCGGGTGAGTGACAGCCGTAAACACCAATCATCATATTTGGGCAGGTAAAATGTTATTACATAAACTTTGTAATTGTGAAAAATATAGGCAATTGTCAAACAAATGTGTTCTGACAACTTCCTGAATACGACAACAAACACTATAGACTTAGACTACTGCTATCTAACGTCTTAGTATTGCAACTGCATGCAAAGTCTACTACATAATACTTATAAATGAGACTCAGAAGTAGAGATGTCCGTTAATATCAGACTGCCGATATTATCGGCCGGTAAATGCTTTAAAATATAATATCGGAAATGATCTGTATCGGATTCAAAAAGTAAAATGTATGACTTTTTAAAACACCGCTGTACAGAGTGATACACGGACGTAGGGAGAAGTACAGAGCAGTTGCGTCCCCCAGTCATACTTGCCAACGCTCCCAATTTTCCCGGGAGACTTCCGAATTTCAGTGCCTCTCCCGAAAATCTCCCGGGGCAACCATTCTCCCGAATTTCTCCCGATTTCCACCGAGACAACAATATTGGGGGCGTGCCTTAAAGGCACTGCCTTTGCGTGCCGGCCAAATCACATATTATCTACGGCTTTTCACACAAGTGAATGCCACGCATACTTGGTCAACAGCCATACAGGTCACACTGAGGGCAGCCGTATAAACAACTTAAACACTGTTACAAATATGCGCCACACTGTGAACCCACACCAAACAAGAATGACAAACACATTTCGGGAGAACATCCGCACCGTAACACAACATAAACACAACAGAACAAATACCCAGAACCCCTTGCAGCACTAACTCTTCCGGGACGCTACAATATACATCCTCGCTACCCCCCACCCACCCACCTCAACCCCGCCCCACCTCAACCTCCTCATGCTCTCTCAGGGAGAGCATGTCCCAAATTCCAAGCTGCTGTTTTGAGGCATGTTAAAAAAAATAATGCACTTTGTGACTTCAATAATAAATATGGCAGTGCCATGTTGGCATTTTTTTCCATAACTTGAGTTGATTTATTTTTGGAAAACCTTGTTACATTGTTTAATGCATCCAGCAAGGCATCACAACAAAATTAAGCATAGTAATGTGCTAATTCCACGATTGTATATATCGGTATCGGTTGATATCGGAATCGGTAATTAAGAGTTGGACAATATCGGAATATCGTATATCGGCAAAAAAGCCATTATCGGACATCTCTACTAGGGCTGCAACAACTAATCGATTAAATCGATTAAAATCGATTATAAAAATAGTTGGCGATTAATTTAGTCATCGATTTGTTGGATCTATGCTATGCGCATGTGCAGAGGCAATTTTATTTATTTTTTTTAAATGTTTTTAAAAAAAAATTATAAACCTTTATTTATAAATTGCAACATGTACAAACAGCTGAGAAACAATAATCAAAATAAGTATGGTGCCAGTATGCTGTTTTTTTTCAATAAAATACTGGAAAGGATAGAAATGTAGTTTGTCTCTTTTATCCGATTATTAATCGATTAATCAAAGTAATAATCGACAGATTAATCGATTATCAAATTAATCGTTAGTTGCAGCCCTAATCTCTACCCAGATGTGTAAGAAAACTAAATATAACAACTGGACAGCAGAATTATTATTAATTTAGTTAAATGTTGAATTTAAATTAGTTAATTAAAATACATCTACATTTAGAATATAATAGAATAGAAAGTACTTTATTGATCCCTGGGGGAAATTCAGCACCAGAGTTCGCTCACAATAGACAATAAACACTTAAGTATTTTTACATGTGAATAATATAAATACAGTCTATTATACAGCATTATTCACATTTAAATAATATAAATACAGTCTATTATACAGCATTATTCACATGTGAATAACATAAATACAGTCTATTATACAGCATTATTCACATGTGAATAATATAAATACAGTCTATTATACATTTAAGTACAGTCAAAAAGGAACATATGGATTATACAGTCTGATGGCTGTCGGTATGAAGGACTTCCTGTGTCGTTCTGTGTTGCATTTTGGGAGTCTGAGCCTTCCACTGGGGCGGTATAGCTCGGTTGGTAGAGTGGCCGTGCCAGCAACTTGAGGGTTCCAGGTTCGATCCCCGCTTTCGCCATCCTAGTCACTGCCGTTGTGTCCTTGGGCAAGACACTTTACCCACCTGCTCCCAGTGCCACCCACACTGGTTTAAATGTAACTTAGATATTGGGTTTCACTATGTAAAAGCACTTTGAGTCACTAGAGAAAAACGCTATATAAATATAATTCACTTCACTTCACTTCCACTGAACGTGCTCATTCTCTCCGCCAGGTCCGAGTTTAGTGGGCGGAAGGTGTTGTCCATAATGGCTAGGAGCTTTGCTAGACTTCTCCTCTCTGACACCACCGCCAGAGAGTCTAGCTCCACTCCCACCGCGTTACTGGCCTTCCTTACCAGCTTGTCCACCCTGATTGCGTCCCCCGCTCTCAGTCCGCTGCCCCAGCAGGCCACGGTGTATTTAGATTTTTTCTTAAACAATCAACAATTATTAACACATGAACACAAACAAAGTACCGTTGAGTATCAGAGTTTGGGCATCGTATCAATTGTGGAAGGCACCTATCTCTAATGGTATTCCTGTTGGTGTAATAGTACACACTTTTGCCTTTCATGGCAGAAGCCATACTGCAGGCTCCATTCCTGGCCGGGGTTGCATCTGGAAGACTATCCAGTGTAAAAAAAATAAGCCAAAACTGTCCATGAAGATTAATTGCTGTGGAAACAAATAACAGAACTATTTACTTGGTATCGCATCAAAAAAAAACTTTGCAGTATCATCTACTTGTAATGTGTGCATTAATGTGAGGAGAAAAGCGGGGGCATTATACTTGGCTACGCTGTGCATGTTTACACAGCTTCTTGAAAAGCTGAAAACAAATATTTAGGATTTCATGAGATTTGTGAAATGGTTGACAAGATAATGTCCAACCCAAATGTGTGAGTAAATACACACGCACACGCACACGCACTTGGATGAGATAATTTAGAGAAGTCATCAGAAAGGAATGTTAAGTGTGTGTCTTCACAAACTTCAGAGTACAAATGACACAATATGAATATATCATTGTGTATCAATAAATAAGAAGACTTGAACTAACTTTTTAAAATGCATGTTAGAAATTGTGATGTTAGTTTTGATTGGTTACATATAAACTACTGTAGAGATAAACCATAAGTTCAAGTGCACAGCATCGTTGTGCAATGATGAAATTAGCTATATATTTACATTTTCACACCTGAAAAAGTGACAAAATAATGATTTAATTAACCTTGACGACATAAATAAATGCAGGGGTTTCCCTTAATGTAATTGAATGTGGCGCGCCGCCACTGCATTTTTATTACTGCCACATCTTGAAATTTTTTATTTTTTTCTTGAAAACAAATTAAAGTAATATACTATTTTGTAGCACCCAGAAGAAATCACACAAAGGCTGACGCTATTTTTACATTTTATCACCAATCTTATGATAACAATTATGTTAACAATTGGCACAATTCCAACAGGTTTTACCTCCCGTGAAAACACTTTCGTCTCCGTGAGTCTGCACTTCCCCAGACACACAACAACACTTCCTCATTCTCTGCCAATCACCATTCAGGCACGGACGCTGTGTTTGCAAATGTGGGAAAAACTGACATCAAATCCAAACCACACTAACATAAAACATTAACATTAGCTGGGGGTTACAGAATGAATTGATATATATAGCCTATCACTTCAGCACTATTGACAAGTGATGTACTAAAAACTTGACCACTGAAAAAATACTCTGATTACGGAAAACCCGGCTACCAAAACCGGATGTAAAAAAAACGCACGCCATTGTGTCTAGAGCAGTGGTTCTTAACCTGGGTTCGATCGAACCCTAGGGGTTCGGTGAGTCGGGCTCAGGGGTTCGGCGGAGGTCAAGACACACCAGACTCATCGTGTAAATAAAAACTTCTCCCTATCGGCGTATTACGGATACGGCAACAGCAGAAGTCAGACTGATTTGCAGGTGTGTAATTTGTTGTGAGTTTATGCACTGCGTTGGTTTTGTTGTTTGAACAAGGTGATGTTCATGCACGGTTCATTTTGTGCACCAGTAAAAAAAACATGGTAACACTTTAGTATGGGGAACATATTCACCATTAATTAGTTGCTTATTAACATGCAAATTAGTAACATATTGGCTCTTAACTAGTCATTATTAAGTACTTATTAATGCCTTATTCTGCATGGCCTTATTATAAGCCTAACCCTCTAACCCTAACCCTAACCAAATAACTCTAAATTAAGTCTTTGTTACTTAAAATATGTTCCCCTAGTGTCCAAAAAACTCTAAATCAGTGGTTCTTAACCTTGTTGGAGGTACCGAACCCCACCGGTTTCATATGCGCATTCTTTAGTGAAAAATAAAATGTTGTGTTTTTTTTCAAATTCAAGACAAAGTTATATGTTTTTGGTAACACATTAGTATGGGGAACATATTCTAAGTAACAAAAACTTAATTTAGAGTTATTATTATATAACCATCATTTTGCATTAGAGTGGGTAAAAAACATGAAAAGCAAAATATGTCTAAAAATACAAATTTACTTTTTAATGTTGCTTTTTTGTCATCTTTTTGATGTCACAAACAAAACTGAGCAGCCTGTAAGTGCTTTTAGATGGAGGGACCCGCAGAAGCACCAGCTGCGCATTGAGGAGTGCTATACATGGGTTCATATCTGCAAAAGACTCTCCACTGGTTTTGTTACTTGTTAAAAAAAGTATCTGGAAGGTTCTAATTACTTGCTAAATATAGCCAGAAAGTCACTAAGTTAACAACACTGATCCCTTCTGCTACGTCTTTTTATTCTCTGGCAGACCAGGGGCCTCATTTATAAAACTGTGCATGGATTCCAAACATTGTGTAAAAACAAACCTGAGAAAGTATGTCCGCCAACAAATTTAAATTTATAAAAGCGTGCTGCACACACTTTTACGCACTCTTCACATTGTAAATCACACCTACCGAGAATTGTGTGCATAACAGTTTCTCCTTGTTTCCTGCCGAAATCAGCCATACATGTTCAGGCTAAACACAGTGGTACCTCAACTTAAGAGCACAATGCGTAATTCGTAACTCAGAACACTCATATCTCTAAGCAGCTCCGTCCATTGAAATTAATTGAAATTATTTAATCTGTGCTTGCTCCGCCCCACCCCAGCTTGTGTTTTAAATTTAAAAGCAAACTTTTAGACAACAAATATTGTTAGAAAAATATCACAATAGAATATAGTGAAAACAACTTCAGTTTTTATATTATGTAATAATATAATAATATTATAAACCATTTACCTTCAGGACCGTACTAATGCGGTGTCTCCTACAGGCAGATTCTCCGTCCAGTGTTGCCTACGCTGCTTATGATAAGCAACATGTTTTTGTAGAGCTAATTTTGTTTCCGTTTCTGTCATGAAACCTGGTATTACAAATATTTCTCAAACCAACTTTCACCAATGGTGGAAAATCCTGTAACAAGTCATGCTCGCAATTTAAAGCATAACAGAAAGCTGAGAGACAGCTTATATTTCAAATTACTCATGAGTTAAGGTACCACTGCAGCTCATTAATATGGTGGTGAGTTTAAGGATCACGTGTTCACCTGTCAAAGAAAGATAGAGATTTTCAGACTGGTGCTTAATACGTCAGGGCGCATGACAATATTATCTTTGGAGGGCTTAGTAAAGTCATATCCAATAAAAATAAGAACTGGAATGGTAATATTTGACCAATGTTGCCAAGATGGAGAAAAACTTGTTCACGTTTTACCTTCTGTGTTCCAAGAGTTTGTCCAAGCAATGTATTTATTATTTGCGTGTCTTTATTTGTCAAGTAATGCAAAGCAGATATACTGTTTCATGACACAAGTAGTCTTAATGGGCAATATTTAAAGCTCTTGTGCCCAACTGGCCCTGATACAAGACAATTTCAATATTTTATTGGCACAATAAATGTGTTTTTGTAGAGTTATTTATTTTGTAAAAATATCTGAGTGGTCATAAAAATAATGTAGATTACATGTTGGCTGTCTATTTGCATCATGGATGCGTGAAATCCAAACATTTGCACTACGGCCGTGTTATAAACTCCTGAAGGCTACATGTTTTTGAAAAAAGATAAATGTAATAATTTCTAAACCACTCAGTGGCCTAGTGGTTAGAGTGTCCGCCCTGAGATCGGTAGGTTGTGAGTTCAAACCCCGCCGAGTCATACCAAAGACTATACAAATTGAACCCATTACCTCCCTGCTTGGCACTCAGCATCAAGGGTTGGAATTGAGGGTTGAATCACCAAAAATTATTCCCGGGCGCGGCCACCGCTGTTGCTCACTGCTCCCCTCACCTCCCAGGGGGTGAACAAGGGGATGGGTCAAATGCAGAAGACACATTTCACCACACCTAGTGTGTGTGTGACAATCATTGGTACTTTAACTTTAACTTTAAATTCATATTAGTGACACACAGAATTTTTGGCCAAAAGTGGCCCTAAGATGTATTTTGGTTTTCAGCCGAAATACTTTTATCAGCAAAACTACACTGCCAAAACGGATGTTGTGATGACGTAAGCAGGAAGCTCGTGCTTTTCTGGAGTGAAGGCAGCATGTCTGTAGTTACAATACTTTCATTTTAGTGAGATTAATGCAGTCGTAAGCACAAATGCAATGTTAAAAACTGTTACAATAATTTAAATGCTCAAAAACATCTCCCAACTGGCGATGTCCAATTCCGAGAACATTTTTCTAAAGGGGCTCTTTGCAACATTTACACAGATGCCTAGAGTGCGCCAACTTTCCACTGTATTTTACACAGTATATCCTACCCTCTTACGGCTTCTAGTATGTAATGACGTAACTACGTTTGTACGTAACACATGCATGTGCATTAGCTTTGGGTGTGGTTAGCTAATAAAAGTAATTTGGATAGCTAGCGTTATCTGTCATTGAATGTATATTCTATCATAACAACATGACTGCAAATTGTTTGTTGCTTCTTTTGGACTGTTTTTGTGTATGTGCACGGGCTCTCTGCGCGTACGTGTTGACGAGACCGGGTGAGTGACAGCCGTAAACACCAATCATCATATTTTGGCAGGTAAAATGTTATTACATAAGCATTGTAATTGTGAAAAATAAAGGCAATTGTCAAACAAATGTGTTCTGTTAAACCAGCCAGTGGTGTTCTTGTCAAATTGTTTGCTCTTTAAAATGTTACTGTGAGGAAGTTGCAAACAGCACCTTTAAGCGCAAAAATTATGACTGATGTGATTAAGCTGTATTTTCATTTGCACTTTAATCCTATTGACAGTTTAGTTAAAAAAAAAAACATATTCATTATTCACACAAAATTTTCATCAGTTATTTGAGTCCCTTCCTTATTTTTCTGACAATAGCTTGAAGTTAAATAAATAATCATATTTGAGATTAACACATGGTTTCATATAATATGTCAAGGTTGTAAACAGTAAGTACCGTATTTTCCGCAATATAAGGCGCACCGGATTATAAGGCGCACCTTCAATGAATGGCATATTTTAAAACGTTCTTCATTAATAAATATATTTCAGTGAATAACTTATTGTTTAAATCTGTATATAAATATGTACATAAAGTGTTGTAATTATATTGTAAAATGGATGGATGGACGTTTAAAACAAAACTGTTATTATTAATTAGTAAGTACACATTATTTGAGCCTTTTTAGAGATAATCATATCATTGTAGTAAATTATGCAAATTACTCGATGATGTCATGGTGACCACGCCCATGGACACGCCCCCACCACCACAGGTATCTTGGCAGTTTATGGGAAACACTGAGATATAATTATTGAATACAATTAAAATCAAAAGTAAGATTACTATCCATCCATCCATATTCTACTGCTTGTCCCTTTCGGGGGGAAGGGGGCTGGATCCTACCTCTCAGCTGCATTCGGGCGGAAGGCGGGGTACACCCTGGACAAGTCGCCCTCTCATCGCAGGGCCAACGCAGATAGACAACCATTCACACTCACATTCACACATTTGTAAGATTACTAATTCAATGGTAATATTACCACTCAGATATCTGAGTGGGTCCTGAGCCCCTCTGTAGTGGAAAAGTTGGGTTAAGAACCCCTGGGTTACACAGAGTCCAGGAAACATGAATTATTTTTTGGATCGCTTGTGTAGTAATATGTTGCATGCACGCGGGTAACAGAGGTGGTGGTAGGGGTGGGGCAGGGTGGGTAATTTGTTGTCAATTAATCCTATCTGGCCCGCAATCTAAAGTGCGCTGTGAATGTTGCCCTCCTGTAGGATTGAGTTTGACACCCCTTCTCCAGATAGTCCAGTTTGATCATTTTCTAGGCCACAGGCCAACCTTTGCAGGACCGATCTGAGGACCTCACTAAGCTATTACATTTTTACCGTGTTTATTTTTATATACAAGTGTTTTTTATATATATAAATATATATATATATATATATATATATATATATATATATATATATATATATATATATATATATATATATACATATATATATATATATATATATAAATATGCTGTACAGTATTTGTGCTTGCGTCGCTTTTTTTCAGGAACACTAATTCAAAAACTCACAATAATGTCTGATTGAATGCTAAAACCGTTATGACAGACCACCTCAAAAAACGAAATGGAATTTGAATTTTTTTTTACTGAATGAGACACCCAGAATGCACATGAAAATAAAGAATGTGGGATTTTCCATATTATCTATGAACACTGAATATTAACAACATATGAACTTCACTCTTCTTTTACTTCTCAGACTACCTCCTCGATCGACATTTTTTACAATCAAGTGAAACTCAACAAAAATGTAACAAACACGTTATATGAGCACAAAGGGAAAAACCCCCCACCTACAATCTGATATAATATCATTTTTTGCAGAACTTTGTTGTAAAAATCTGCTCGCGCATCTTTCTCTGACACCCGCGTTTCAGGCTTGCTGCTCTGGAAACACTGTGGAAACAAACCCCTCCCACACTGTTTGGTGCCTAGTCTGAGTTGATGTGATGTAGATTACCATAATAACTCGTCTATCACTCAAAAAGGCAGATTCCAACCACTGAAATACTTGTATAGTTCAAGACTTACGGAAGTTTAAAAAAAAAACTGCACATCATAATTGCGGCTACAGTTTCGATGTTAAAGGTCTAAAAAAAAATTTGGGAAACGTCCAATGGGCCGGATTGAAAATCCTAACGGCGGCCCGTGGGCCGTAATTTGCCCAGGTCTGTTATAGAGGCACTTGCGTAAGCGCGTGGGCATGGACTTTGCTTTGTTCAGGAACAAACTTTAATGTAATATGTTTTTTCTTTGAATCAAACCTAACGTATAATGCTTTAGTCTGGAGATAACTTAATGTAAGATTGTACAATGCTTTGGTCTTTTCACCAAACATCATGTGATGAATCTTTCTAAGGATGTCCCAATTCTGTATTGAAGGCTGTTCAAAGTTGGTGATATCTGACTAGACATCATTCAATGTCAGGCCATAATTTACAACATAAATTAATCTCACATTATGCATGAATATTCTTTCAACAATCCTTAAAGGCCTTCTAAATCGTAACAATAGCCGACTTCGTCCTGGGCTGCCCACTAGCCGTCAGCCAATGTCCAGTCCAGTCCGCGGATAAGCGAGAATCTGTCTCGGGAGATGGGAGTGTCCGATACATGCTCATTCAGCTCTGTGAAGCTTGTCCATCCTGAGGCACAACGCTAGCTCCGCAGCCCTGTCTCCTTGTCCACATCTCCTCTGAACTCTCCCAGGGACTCTGGTGTGGCAGAGAGCCAGCCGCTGGTGTCCGGTGAAAACACGGCCATGGCCAAAAGGCTCCCCGAGGCAGATCCAAAAGTTCACAAAAAAGCACAGCAAAAGTCACCAAAGTGCCACCCTTTGTTGTGCAGTCCCAAAAGTGCCCAAACCAAAAGGTAAAGAAACCCCACATGAAAACAAGAGAGAAACATTAAAAACACAAAAGGTGGCCACACAAACGAGGAGACAATGACGAGGACAAGCCATAACTCTTTACTTTCTACACGCACACTGAGGACTGAGTTTTGAAACCCTTCACCTGGCCAACATTTTCAAATGTGTGTGTTTTAAGTACAAAAGTATCTGTGTTTGTGTGGGAATGTGTGGACAATAGCTCCATATTGTGTTGTAGAATCAACAAATATGAAAACAACTAATGTGAATTAGGGATTAGGGTTTTATGCTGCGGATTTCGATACTAATCATCCATGAGTGAAATCGTCCAATACAATACTGTTATCGATTACATTTATTCACTCTAAAATAGGCTCGAGCACCCCCAAGCTGCAGAAAATGGATGGATGGATGGAACTGTAAAGGTTTTAATGTATTTATGGTGAGGGCTGTTAACAATGTAACAATATCACCACAATATTCAAACTAGTTTCTTATTTTCTTTTATTACGTACAATTGTTTGAGCAAGACAAAGTCAATAGTACACAATAACTAAATAAATGCCAAAACTACCGTCTACTACTCTTTTAAATCCTTCTGTTATTACACTCAAAGTCCTCCTCTGTCTGTAAGATGTCTGGCCTCGTCCTCCAGTGATAATGGCACTTCATAATGGTTATTTACAATATATGGAGGTGATGATTATTAACTTAGGGGAGCGACTCGACATACACTGTATGCACAAACACAATTAGCTGCTAGCCTCCTTTGTCAGCCGGGGGACAAAAATAAAGTATTAGCTGGAGGGAATCATTTTTTATGATCGTCATTGTTGTAATCTCCATGACTGATCACATACTTGTTCACGTGATCAACCATTGTCTCAAAACATATATAATTTTCACATAGCAAAATAATTGAAACTTATTATGGCTCCTGTTTGGGGTAAAGACATTCCTTCTCAAATAGTGGGACGGGCCCACCTAGGGGGGACGCGGTGCGATGCCAGGGGGTTCGGGTGTGACTCCAGGGCACATGCTTTATCAGTATCATGCAGTATATGCTTCAAACCCTGCTTTGAAAAGCTGTTCTCTGCCAAACGTGCTCAGTGTGGCCATTAATCCTGACTTGCTCATTTTGATTAAAAAAAAACAGTTTTATAAATTTTTGTTTAGTTGGTTTAAGTGTTTTATATATTGTGTTTCTGAGTTAATTTGCCCTAGTGTGTGAATGTGAGTGTGAATGTTGTCTGTCTATCTGTGTTGGCCCTGCGATGAGGTGGCGACTTGTCCAGGGTGTACCCCGCCTTCCGCCCGATTGTAGCTGAGATAGGCTCCAGCGCCCACCGCAACCCCGAAGGGAATAAGCGGTAGAAAATGGATGGATGGATGGAATTTCAATGTCTTCTTTGTAAATGCATATCATTTTATTTTTTCAGTATCAACTGGTTAAAGTCGGTCAAATTGTTTTAATAATTTGAATAAGGATTTATACCTTGGGAGAATGTTTTTTTCTGTTACAAACTAGTGCTAATAAAGTTTGTTGTAAGTTTATCTATATTTCTTTATTTTTGTTTTCCTTAATGTTAATAAGGATACAATATTAGGCAACGGTTTACTTATAACAATGTTATAGCCAAATGATACAATGATGCTATTTATAGTCTCTTTCTAGCTTTTCTGGAAACAGATTTTTAGCTTTTCTGCAAACAGATTTTTAAAATCAATTATGAAAAAGCCATGCCATTTGGAGCATATTTTGTAAAGAACATGACTTTTGGGGGGAGTGATTGTACACAGACTGAAGTTTCAGTTCAGCAAATGTCTTGATATTTGATGTGCCTTTGTAAGATTTGATACAATGTTTATGCTTTCTGTTCTTTTGGGTCACCCTATAGGTTAGGCCCTTATTGTGTAATATGTGGGAAATCGGTAACAACCAAATGAGTTATATTTATGATGATAGCACTGACAAAATGATCGTTTTCTTATACTGTCCTTTCTTTACTCCATGTCTACTGTTCTGGGGACTGTCATATGTGATTGCTCCTCTACATTTGCAGGTTGATAAATGTGCATTTGTTTAGCACATTCTGAAAAGTGCAGCCTTACTTTTCAGCCCACGGATTTTTGGACGATAACATACTGAATTCGGTATCCATCTGAAAGTACTCTTGCTTTGAATTATCTTTTTTTATTTTTTTATTTTTTCAAATTGGTTTGGATGAGCTGGAATCTGATGTTCTTCCGGTTGTGTGGATGTATGGAATGTGTATTTTGATAAAAGTGTGGCATAGCAGTTCCCATGGAAACACAAATGCAAACAAGCTGCCCCCTAAACATGGGTCCGGCGCTTTTACTGTAAAAGGTTAATAAAGAGAGATTAAAGTATATCAATATCAACAATATTTTGTTTGTTTGTTTGGAAACCCCTGGTATAAAAATAAGATTGTGTAAAGACAAGAAAAGAAAAGAAAGATAAAAAAATATATTTTGAATATGAGAAAAAACTGTATTTTACAGAATTAAAGTTGGAATTTTACCAGAAAAACTTCTCATTTTATGTTAATGTGGTAATATTATGATAATAATATTAATACATTTAATTTATAAGATGCCTTTCGAGGCACTTAAGGACACTGTACAAAAAAATGTACCAATAAAAACAATAGATAAGAAACAAAAAACAATATTTAGCTAAAATTAAAGTGAATAAAGTGTGTTTTGAGTCTTGGATTGAGAAAAGTTTTAACTTACAGTATGTGCTTGTATATGTGCAGACAATGTAAATGTTAATATAATGACAATTGTCATTTCACAAGATTTATTTGAGAATTTACCTGCTTGCAGTTTTTGATGTTTCATTGTGACCTTAAAACCTTAACAAGGCCGTAATGTTACACTCCTTGTACTTGCATACAAATGCACCCACACACACACTTGCACACACACGCAAGCACACACACAAACACACGGACAGACTCAACATTCTGATGTGACTATGGAATAAATCATTCAATATGGTAAATGGGTTGTACTTGTATAGTGCTTTTCTACCTTTCTTAGGAACTCAAAGCGCTTTGACACTATTTCCACATTCACTCATTCACACACACACATTCACACACTGATGGCGGGAGCTGCCATGCACGGCGCTAACCAGGACCCATCAGGAGCAAGGGTGAAGTGTCTTGCTCAAGGACACAACGGACGTGACTATCAATCAATCAATCAATGTTTATTTATATAGCCCTAAATCACAAAAGTCTCAAAGGGCTGCACAAGCCACAACGACATCCTCGGCACAGAGCCCACACAAGGGACGTCGATGTGAATGACTATGAGAAACCTTGGAGAGGACCGCATATGTGGGTAACCCCCCCTCTAAGTACAGTCCCTAGTGGATCCACATAACAGTGAGAGTCTAGTCCATAGTGGGGCCAGCAGGAGACCATCCCGAGCGGAGACAGGTCAGTAGCGCAGAGACGTCCCCAACCGATGCACAGGCGTGCGGTCCACCCCGGGTCCCAACTCTGGACAGCCAGCACCTCATCTATGGTCACCGGAACCGGAATAACCCGGCGAGGGGGCAAAGGAGAAAAGAAAACAGCAGATCAACTGGTCTAAAAAAGGGGGGTCTATTTAAAGGCTAGAGTATACAAATGAGTTTTAAGATGGGACTTAAATGCTTCTACTGAGGTAGCATCTCTAACTTTTACCGGGAGAGCATTCCATAGTACTGGAGCCCGAACAGAAAACGCTCTATAGCCCGCAGACTTTTTTTGGGCTCTGGGAATCACTAATAAGCCGGAGTTCTTTGAACGCAGATTTCTTGCCGGGACATATGGTACAATACAGTCAGCAATATAGGATGGAGCTAGACCGTGTAGTATTTTATACGTAAGTAGACTAGGATGGTAGAAGGTGGGGATTGAACCAGTAACCCTCAGATTGCTGGCACGGCCACTCTCCCAACTTCGCCACGCCTGTTTCTAATGACATCACAGACCTTCAGTGCCAAAAAGAGGAAGCTGCTTGCAAACACTTAACATTTTACATCAATAATGTAAATACACACAACTATACAATACTATTTGTGTAGACATTTTGTGTGTATGGTGTACGAAATGTGACATTTTTGAAGTGATGGGAATTTTTGGAATGTGGGAAATTGTTAGCGTAATGTTTTCATGGTGGAATAGGTTGAGAAATATGGAAACATTAATTTCATTTAGACCGTAATGCTTGGGCATACATGTGGTGTTATAATTAAACTGGAAATTTTGGAATGTGGACAATCGATAGCCTGATTATTATGTTTTAGGGCTAGAATGATTTTCATGGGTTAAGAAATGTTGGAGTACAGAAGAACCTTTGTTTTTGCGAGTAATCCATTCCAAAAGGCCTATACAACCTTCAGGATATCCTGAATGAGTTGAATGTTGGTTTTCATGTTGAAATGGCTTGAAAAATGTGAGAAATATGAAACTTGTAATAATGTCCATTCATTTCCAATAGGAATGTTGTCGTCTGAAATGTGGAACAATGGAAAATGTAGGAATTTTCTGGGACAACCATTGTGTCAAAAATTAGCAGAACATTTAAGTGTTGGAATGTTTTGAATTCATATGTGAGAGTAGTTGAGGATGGAAACAATGAGACACACAAAGAAAGAGTAGATAATAGAATTGTGGAGCATTGACAATTATTTGAAAACCCTAACATTAAAGTATACAAGAGTTGTTCTCTATGATGTCACCATTCTTCAGATGACTTGTAAGTCAGGAGGATGTGGGCGGACAGAAGACTTGAATTGCTAACACGGAGGAGGACCTCAGCCAAGTACAATAGTTGAACTTGATTTGAATGCAGTTGAAGAAAAGTCACATTTATTCATGAATGAATAATCACATGGCAGTATAAATATAAAGCCAGCATATTAGCAGGTATTTCCACAGTTTTTACTTTGTACTTTTGTACTGAAAAAAATTAACATGTTTTTCACATTTGTGTTTACAAAACATCCATCCATCCATTTTCTACCGCTTGTCCCTTAATGCTAAAAACAATCCAATGTAGGTGAAGATATGCTAAACACTTAGACATAATTGACAACAAACACACAATATAAGCCAATACATTTGCTCATCAAGTAATTATTATTTTCTTAATTATTCAAATACTATATAAATATTATATTGGCCAAATATTTAGGTCAATGCATTTTTGTATGTTAATTTTTTCCCTTTAAGGTTTTAAAGCGGCCCTGTTACGCAAAACCAACTTTTCTTACCTATTGGTACCTGTTTTTGTGTATTTGGGATCTGCATAAGTCCCGAAATTTGAATTTTGCCCAATTTGTGACATTTTTCCCAAGTGTGACATCAGCGGATTATTCATATGTGGTATACATTTATCTTAGGAGCTTTTCGCAGGTCTGCCATTGTAGTCTGACTCTGTAGTCCAAAAGTTCTTTCTTTTTCTCTATCCTCTTGTTGTGGGGCAGACGAGCTCGTACATGCAAACGCATCCTCTGCTGTTGTCATTTCTACTACAAAGTAGCGTATAAAATAAACTTAATCTGTCAATAGACTTGCTATGGAAGCGCTAAAAACTAAAACATGGCTGGCGGGGAAAAGACGCTGACGAAGTGAAGGCACGTAAATAAGACCTCCAACAAAACGGTGCATCCTGAGGAGACGGTCAGAAAGTGGTTTGAAGATAGTTTGTAAAACAAAATATATGCAACATTTTGACAGAATAACCACCATTACATGTTATGTAGATTACAATGAAGTGTTTTAAATCTAGAAAAAAAATCATAATATGACCCCTTAAAAGGAGAACTGAACTTTTTCGGGAATTTTTCTTATCATTCACAATCATTGTAAAAGACATGACAACGGATGGATTTGTTTTTATTGCATTCTAAATATTAAATAAAATTGATCAAAAGTCTGCTTACAATGGAGCCTCTGGGAGACGTTCAATTCTGCCTATAGAGCCCCTAAAAAAACATCCAAACACCTCCATTAGGGTTTTATATACATGATGTAAGTATATATGTTATGTAGTAACAGGCACATTTATAATAACATTCAATATTTATGTATTTTGATCATTTTAAGCATACGTGGCACAGTAATTTTACAAACACATCACGTTTGCTTTTTTCTTCATCAATGATTTCTGCTCATTGCAGACTTCATGAGAGCTAACAAACATAATAAAACATCACTTACTGTGCAACGTCTGCTGTCATTAAGATGCCATCTGCTAGGATGTTCATATATTCCCATTTAGATGAGAAGTGTCTACAATACATTTACTGGGAGCAGGGAAGCGAGAAAGCAGCAGACCACTAGATGATGTAAACATAGGGACACACAGAAGTGATTACCTCGCCGCTATAAATAGTTTGTCTGGTTAGCACTTATAATAACAACATCACTAATACTTGGTTAATAGTCAAGTCACAAAAATTTAATTGAGCGTTGTTGGCGCTTTCTGAATAATTATTTATCAGATTTTATGGGCAGAATAGTGGAGCTACCATTGGCTCTGCCGTAAGCGGACTTTTATTTACGTTTATTTAATATTTAGAATGCATTAAAAAAAAAAAATCCATCGTCATGGGTTTCATAATGATTGCCAACGACTGGCAAAATTACAAAAAATATGCATTTCCCCTGTTAGTAATCAACACATTTTGTAGTTAATGAAATACTACATAAATATTGTATGGGTCAATAAATGTTTTAAACTACACTATTTTTCCTGTAATATTTGAATACATCTTTACCGTTAACTTCTATTTAATTAATAATTTCCTGTAAAATTTTAAGCAATGTTTTTTCCTTAAAACAATTAGGTGATTTTTTTAAATCCAAAATTTGAAGTATCATTTTTTATTTATTTTTTTATCTGAAGTAATGGATTATTTTCCTTTAAATATGTAAATAAGTCATCCGTATTTTGCTCCAAAAGTTGATGTTTTTTCTCAAAGCTTGAATAATTATTTTCTCTCAAGTCATCGATTATTTTCCTTTAAATTATGAAGTAATTTGTATTTATTCTTTAAGTATGAAGTAAATAAACTTATCTTCTAAAATATTATTTTCTGAGATATGAAAAAAATTTGAAGCAAAAAAATAGTCCTCTGAAATGTTCAGTAATTAATTTTCTCTAAAATATGAAGTAAATATTTTTTTCTCTAAAATGTGTTAAAAAAGATGGTAAGATGATGGTAAGATGTTAAGATATGAAACACAAATTTTGTAAAACATATTTTTTCCTCTAAAATTTGAAGTAATTAAGATTTACTTTGAAATTGTAGGTGATACGTTTTTCCTCAAAATTGTTAAGAAATTCATGTTTCCTTATTAAAAAAATGCAGTAGATGATGAAAAAGATGCTTCGAGACCAGACATTTTCTGCAATAGTGAAGTGACACAAATCTAAATATTTTTGTCTGTAAATTATTGCTAAAAGTTCAATCATTATTTTAATACACTATAAATACGCTATATTAAGCTGAAAATATTATTTTGACACTAATACATTTGAATAATGTTCACACCTTGTAACATGAGTAACAAGTCACATGACACCGCAGAGGGAAAATTATGATTGGGTACAGTTTGTCTTTTTTCACCGAGGGGTGTACTCACTTCTTTTGGCAGAAATTTAGACAATAATAAAAGTTTGTTGACTTATTTTAAAGGGACAGTAAATACACTGTATTTCAATGTCTTATATGTGTATGTGTATACACTATGGTATATCCATTATCTTTTGATTTTGTGGATTATTTCCGGTTAATTCTTGTTTAGTATGTTGGAATCTGGCAAGTCAATTGAATTTAAAGACACAGTCTAATGCTTTGTCAGCCCATGTGGCCAGACCTCATGACATCAGCAGATGCTATTAACACCATCTGCTCATCATTTCCTGGTAATAATCCACAATCATGGCCATTCTTCTGTGTGACGCTGCCAGATACTTCCAGTGTGACTTTAACACACTCAGCAGAATCACTCTTTTGTTTCTTTATACACACCCACACACACACACGCGCACACACACACACAAATATATGAATATATACACACACAGGCGCACTATGTATACAGTTAAATTAAAGTTAAAGTACCAATGATAGTCACACACACACTAGGTGTGGTGAAATTTGTCCTCTGCATTTGACCCATCCCCTTGTTCACCCCCTGGGAGGTGAGGTGAGCAGTGGGCAGCAGTGGTGGCCGCGCCCGGGAATTATTTTTGGTGATTTAACCCCCAATTCCAACCCTTAAAGCTGAGTGCCAAGCAGGGAGGTAATGGGTCCCATTTTTATAGTCTTTGGGGTTTGAACTCACAACCTAACGATCTCAGGGCGGACACTCTAACCACTAGGCCACTGAGTAGGTATATATAGGTACATACATATATATATATATATATATATATATATATATATATATACATATATATATATATATATATATATATATATATATATATATATATATATATATATATATATATATATATATATATACATATATATATATATATATATATATATATATATATATATATATATATATATGTATGTATATATATATATATATATATATATATATATATATATATATATATATATATATATATATATATATATATATGGGTTCGGTTCTTGGCCCTGCACTCTTTAGTATTTACATGCTGCCGCTGGGTGACATCATACGCAAGTACGGTGTTAGCTTTCACTGTTATGCTGATGACACTCAACTCTACATGCCCCTAAAGCTGACCAACACGCTGGATTGTAGTCAGCTGGAGGCGTGTCTTAATGAAATTAAACAATGGATGTCCGCTAACTTTTTGCAACTCAACGCTAAGAAAACGGAAATGCTGATTATCGGTCCTGCTAGACACCAACATCTATTTAATAATACCACCTTAACATTTGACAACCAAACAATTAAACAAGGCGACTCGGTAAAGAATCTGGGTATTATCTTCGACCCAACTCTCTCGTTTGAGTCACACATTAAGAGTGTTACTAAAACGGCCTTCTTTCATCTCCGTAATATCGCTAAAATTCGTTCCATCTTGTCCACTAGCGACGCTGAGATCATTATTCATGCGTTCGTTACGTCTCGTCTCGATTACTGTAACGTATTATTTTCGGGTCTCCCTATGTCTAGCATTAAAAGATTACAGTTGGTACAAAATGCGGCTGCAAGGCTTTTGACAAAAACAAGAAAGTTTGATCATATTACGCCTATACTGGCTCACTTGCACTGGCTTCCTGTGCACTTAAGATGCGACTTTAAGGTTTTACTACTTACGTATAAAATACTACACGGTTTAGCTCCAGCCTATCTCGCCGATTGTATTGTACCATATGTCCCGACAAGAAATCTGCGTTCAAAGAACTCCGGCTTATTAGTGATTCCCAGAGCCAAAAAAAAGTCTGCGGGCTATAGAGCGTTTTCTATTCGGGCTCCAGTACTCTGGAATGCCCTCCCGGTAACAGTTAGAGATGCTACCTCAGTAGAAGCATTTAAGTCCCATCTTAAAACTCATTTGTATAATCTAGCCTTTAAATAGACCCCCCTTTTTTTAGACCAGTTGATCTGCCGTTTCTTTTCTTCTCTCCTCTTCTCCCCTGTCCCTTGCGAGGGGGAGTTGCATAGGTCCGGTGGCCATGGATGAAGTGCTGGCTGTCCAGAGTCGGGACCCCGGATGGACCACTAGCCTGTGCATCGGTTGGGGACATCTCTGCGCTGCTGACCCGTCTCCGCTCGGGATGGTTTCCTGTTGGCCCCGCTGTGGACTGGACTCCCGCTGATGTGTTGGATCCACTGTGGACTGGACTTTCACAATGTTATGTCAGACCCACTCGACATCCATTGCTTTCGGTCTCCCCTAGAGGGGGGGGGGGGTTACCCACATATGCGGTCCTCTCCAAGGTTTCTCATAGTCATTCACCGACGTCCCACTGGGGTGAGTTTTTCCTTGCCCGTATGTGGGCTCTGTACCGAGGATGTCGTTGTGGCTTGTACAGCCCTTTGAGACACTTGTGATTTAGGGCTATATAAATAAACATTGATTGATTGATTGATTGATGTATATATATATGAAAGTAATATATATATATGAAAATATATATATATATATATATATATATATATATATATATATATATATATATATATATATATATATATATATATATATATATATATAGGTATGTGCCTATATATACCTACTCAGTGGCCTAGTGGTTAGAGTGTCCGCCCTGAGATCGTTAGGTTGTGAGTTCAAAGACTATAAAAAAAAAAAAAATATATATATATATATATATATATATATATATATATATGTATGTGAGGTAATGGGTCCCATTTTTATAGTCTTTGGGGTTTGAACTCACAACCTAACGATCTCAGGGCGGACACTCTAACCACTAGGCCACTGAGTAGGCATATATAGGTACATACATATATATATATATATATATATATATATATATATATATATATATATATATATATATATATATATATATATATATATTGGACAGATCCAACGAATCGATTACTAAATTAATCGCCAACTATTTTTATAATTGATTTTAAATCAATTTAATCGATTAGTTGTTGCAGCCCTACTATATATATATATATATATATATATATATATATATATATATATATATATATATATATATATATATATATATATATATATATATATATATATACAGTATATATATATATATATATATGTCGGGGTCCACGTAAATCAATTCATGGTAATCCTGAACGTACATTGTTAATACACGCAACCATAACTCAAAATGCCGGCCATTTGAGGCATTTAAGAAACTCCGCCCGGACAGCTCCGCAAAAGAGGACATGTCCGGTGAAAAGAGGACGTATGGTCAGTCTATCCTAGCCCGGTCGCTGCTAGCACCGGACATGTCCTCTTTTGCTAGCATGCTAGCAGCTAACAGGCTAGGATAGACTGACCATACGTCCTCTTTTCACCGGACATGTCCTCTTTTGCGGGGCTGTCCGGGCGGAGTTTCTTAAATGCCTCAAATGTCCGGCATTGTGTGTGTGTGTGTGTTTTCTTCGCTTCTATTTTTGGCACAGCACTTTGTTTGTGCCACTTGCCTGTGTATAAAAGGTGTTATATAAATAAAGTTTGATTTGATTTGATTTAATTATTAATCTAATGTATTTATTAGGGGTGTAACGGTACACAACAATTTCGGTTCGGTACGTACCTCGGTTTAGAGGTCACGGTACAGTTCATTTTCGGTACAGTAAGAAAACAACAAAATATAAATATTTTGGTTATTTATTTACCAAATTTGTAAACAATGGCATAACATACATATACACACAAGGGTCCATTGCCAGTGTTAATGTGGTCAACATATATAAAATAAAAACTAAATAAGATAAGGCTCAGAATGGTTTCTTAAAAAAACCTTTCTACATATAAAGTGCTTTTTTGGATTGATTGAGACTTTTATTAGTAGATTGCACAGTACAGTACATATTCCGTACAATTCACCACTAAATGGTAACACCCCAATAAGTTTTTCAACTTGTTTAAGTCGGGGTCCACATTAATCAACATTAAACTGCCTGAAGTTGTTGCTCAGATTAAATAAAATGACACAACTTTTCTTCTACATATACAAAGTGCAACATTAAACGGTTTCAAGTCAACTCAGCTTAATAATTCATATTGATACTTTGATTCTTACTGATACGTGTTGATACCTTGATAGCTTAGTTTTATATAATGATACTTTAATGCTACATATTGATTCTTACTGATACACATTGTTACCTCATTGATACATATGTATTCTTAATAACACACAAGGATACCTTATTGATACATATTGATACACATGAATACCTTATTTCCTGTATTATCATTGATACTTTAATAATACACATTTTTACCATAATGACACATTTTGTGATACATTATTGATTCATTTTATTACATCATTGATGCATATTGTGAAACCTTATTGATACATATTGTGATACATTATTGATACATACATATTGTGATACATTATTGATACATATTCTACAACAATATTGAAATGTTTTGATAATATTGTGATACGTTATTGATACATACGGATATCTAATTTATATATACTGATGCACGTTAAAACCTTATTGATACATATTGTGATACATTACTGATACATATTGAAACATACTTTACCTTATTGATACATATTGGTAGCTTATTGAAACATAATGGTACTTTTCATATGTATTTTTTCAACAGAAACTGGTGTGCGTTTGCTGTGACCAAGACAGTGAGTTGTGTTGTTGAAGACGGTGTGGAGACGTACGTGAAGCCAGACTACCATCCTTGTGCGTGGGGTAGTGCTCAGTGCAGTCGACTGGTCGCGTAAGTACTGCACACACACACACACACACGCACACACACACACACACACACACACACACTCACACATACACACGTACACACACACACTCACACACACAAACACCTTGTATAAACATTTAAAAATGATTTAATGCTGTCCTCTGACTCACAAGTGGTGCTGGAAAAAATTGCTGGATGATTTTGTCGCTGTAGCCAAGTGGAATGCGAGTGAAGTGCTGAGCTCCAGCTGGTAATTACACACAAACAAACTCTGGAGATCTCCTTCATTCTACTCAATGTTTCCCCCAAAAACAAAATACAATTTGACAGTCCTGGGGTTCCTGCTGTGCAATCACACAAAAAACATCACAATTAAGCTATTAAAGTATTGCTTAAAGGGTTTCTGTTTGTTTGTATAAAACATGGAAGCAAGAATACACAGTAATACAGCACATATTTATGGGATCCCACTAAGTTCAACATGTCCAAAATGATGTAGGAAGAAGCAGACTTTATTTAATCCTACCCTTTCTCCATTTCCCAGCTATGACTAATATGTTTGTTCAATTCCTGTGTTTAATCTGTAAGATAAATATATACATACATAATACATTAAGAAATAATAATAACTACATTCGCATAAATACAACGTTTTTTAAAGAGTTATACTCCACATAAACAAATGCATTTATAGTAGATGGTTGTGTATGTCGGATTCATTATTAAGTTTCAAGATTTATCTTTGTACTGTCATTGTAGACACTTTGTTCCGGTTTCCCGTACAGGGATTAAGCCTTAGTTTTCGACTAAACCACATTGTAAACCAGGATTTACTGAAATTGCTTACTCAGACATGGATTAAAGTAGTTTTTATTCTTGTCCTATTCTTAAAGTACATCATCTATTTTCTTTAAGGCAGCCTAGAGCTAATTCAGGTGTAAATCAAGAGTGCAGGCTCAAGATTTGAGGCTCCACACATCACAGTACATTGTAAATAAGGCTGCAAACACTTCCTTTTAGCTGTACATTTGACAACTGAAGATTTTCCATCTGTACTCGATGCATTTAATTTACCTTATTTTCCACACTATAAGGCGCACCGGATTATAAGGCGCACCTTCAATGAATGGCATATTTCAAAACTTTGTTCATATATAAGGCGCACCGGATTATAAGGCGCACCTATGCATCCATTAGATGGAGCTGCGCTAAAGTGAATGTCAACAAAACAGTCAGATAGGTCAGTCAAACTTTATTAATAGATTACAAACCAGCGTTCTGACAACTCTGTTCACTCCCAAAATGAATAAAAAGCTGATTTACTCGTGACACGGTAAATCAAACGTTAGTGCAATCACAATATAGTAACACTCGAAATAGTGCAGAGCAATAACAATATCAATAACTCAACGTTTCTCAAATGTTAATGTCACACAACACAACACACAAAATAAACATGTAAACTCACTTTATGAAGTTATTCCTCATCCACGAATCGCTCGAATTCTTCTTCTTCAGTGTCCGAATTAAACAGTTGGGCGAATACGGCATCCAACATGCCCGGCTCCATCTCGTCGAAGTCGTCATTAATCGAGTCAGTTGTCTAGCAGTTCAGTGACAATTCCTGCCTTCCTGAAAGCTCGGACCACAGTTGAGACTGATATATCAGCCCAGGCATTTACGATCCACTGGCAGATTGTAGCGCATGTCGCCCAGCGCTGTCTCCCTGTCTTGGTGAACGTGTGTTCGCCTTTTGTCATCCGTGTTCTACTGCGTGACTGATCGCTTTGAGTTTAAACCCTGTGTCGTAAGCGTGTCTCTTAATAGGAGCCATTTTGGGGTCTTTACATAAACACACAAATGGAAATGAAACGTCATATATCCCAGCATGCACCGCACGCTTCTTCTTCTACAGGGGCGGCTGCTTACCATAGAAGAAGCGCTTCTTCTTCTACGGGGAAAAAGAAGTTGGCGGCTGTTTACCGTAGTTGCGAGACCTAAACTTTATGAAAATTAACTTTAGGTTTGTTGTGGCTCAATATTGGTCCATATATAAGGCGCACCGGATTATAAGACGCACTTTCAGCTTTTGACAAAATTGGAGGGTTTTAGGTGCGCCTTATAGTGCGGAAAATACGGTAATTAATTCATGATTATTTTTATGATAATTGTATTTTTATTTATGATTTTATATGCCATATTTCTAAGGGTCTCTAAAGTACTTTCAAGTAAGAAAGTGTGCTCTATATTAAATAAACCTGCCTTGCCTTGAAAATAGATTACTTTTACTGCCTATCCATTATCCATCCATTTTCTACTGCTTGTCCATCTAAATGATACTAAAAGGCCACTAAGACCAGAGAGAAGATTGTTCAGAGACAGCAATATCCTTCTGAACGAATTCGATGATACATATTTTCGGGACAGTTTTTGTGCATCCAAAAAGAAGTTCAGCTCAATTTATGTGTTTGCTGCAGACACAATGTTTATTGTGACTCAGTGAGAGGAACCCCTACATCTCATTCCTTACAAGGACAGTGGCATGTGGAATTTTTCATGGTAAAACTGTGGAGGATTAGCACTACCAAACTTAAAAATTTTACTCTAGGGCCACCGACATTATAATTCCTAAATATTGGCTGCAATATGAAACATTTGATATTCCTCAGTTATGGTTGAGTATGGACGCTATCTCAACTAAACCAGTATCTCTCAGGGCTATGGTTCACTCTCCCATCCACTCCTCTACTTCCGGTTTTATGAAAAATCAGATGTAAAAACTTCAATCAGAATTTGGGTTCAGTTTCAGCGCTAATTTTGGTTTACAGACTACTTTTAGTCTTGCACCCATCACTGCTTTTCCTCCCTCTCTTGTCGATAGTGCCTTTTTAAGATGGTCAAGTGTGAGGATAAACAACATTAAAGATTTATACATTGACAACACGTTTGCGTGTCTCCAGCAGCTTTGTGATAATAATCAACACTTTTTGAGATCTTTACAGATCCGCAGTTTCCAAGGTTTCCAGACTTACCGACTGACACAGTTTTAGTTGGGTTTTTCACACCACTTCTAAATTGTTATGGATCAATTACACGCATGTATAACCACATTTTTCTTTTATGTACTGAGTCTCTAAATTCAATTAAGTCAATTTGGGAGGAGGTTTTAGGAGTGACCCTATCTGAGGATAGCTGGACAGAGATTATGAATTGAGTTCATAAGTCTTTTATTTATGCAAAACACAGCCTCATCCAATGCAAGCTAATACATCGTACTTATTATATACCACGGTTCGACTAGTTAAGATGTGTGACGGGATATCTGTATGGTGTGATCAGTGCCAACAGTCTCCGGCTAATTTAATAGTAAGTATAGTAAGAATTAAGAGCACATTTTCAAAGTATTTGTAATAAAATCGCATACAAGGTACATATAGTAAATACACCTATAAAAAAACTTTACATATTGCAGAATTTACATCTGCATTTACTCTTCCCTAAAAAAAGAAAAAGACATCGTAGAATTATATTTGCATTCTTTAGCTGTATTAAGAATACGCTAAGTCAATTAAACATCTTGAATACATTGTATTTTACACCCTCTCAATTGTTTAAAATGGGTACAGTAGATAGCAAGTTATGTATAAAGTGTCGGGCAGCTGAAGGAACTCTATTTCATTTACTGTGGGAATGTCAGAGAATACGAGTTGTGTCTGTTGCGAGAATTGTCTAGTTTCCCATCCTAGGCTGTAGATGATCATGTAGCCCGCCATGCTGCCGTCAACATTTAATCCATATGCGAACCGAATAAAAAGAGTCCAAAGCACCACAAGGACGCCTAAATCAGTGGTTCTTAACCTGGGTTCGATCAAACCCTAGGGGTTCGGTGAGTCGGCCTCAGGGGTTCGGCGGAGCCTCCGCCGCGAAGGTCAAGACACACCCGACTCATTGTGTAAATAAAAACTTCTCCCTATCGGCGAATTATGGATACCCCCAGTCTTTGCGAGCAATCCTTTTCGAGGGTGTTGGACATAAAAACGAAGAAATGGAACAGACCTTGCTGTGAAAATGACATGAGAGTGGCACTTGCCAAGGTGAAGCCACGCATATCTAAACTGGTCTCTCAAAGGCAACAGCAGAAGTCACACTGATTTGCAGGTGTGTAATTTGTTGTGAGTTCATGCTCTGTCTTGATTTTGTTCTTTGAACAAGGTGATGTTCATGCACGGTTCATTTTCTGCACCAGTAAAAAAAACATATACATTTGTACTGGATTTAAAATTAAAAAAAATTATTTTTCACTAAAGAAGGGTTCGGTGAATGTGCATATGAAACTGGTGGGGTTCGGTACCTCCAACAAGGTTAAGAACCACTGGCCTAAGTCGAGGCAACTCATTGTAAAAAAACGTGTGTGTTATAGGTCGCACAAACTTGAGGTTCCCCAGGTGCCTGATGAGAAGATTGGGGCTGCTCCCAGGCACTTGCAGAAATGTCTTCTAAACAGCAGATGAAATCTGAAAACCTCTCTCTGAGACCACATCCTTGGGAATACCATGCAGTTGGAACGCAATCTACCAGTAGATCAGCCAGTTTTGGGAAGATACTATCGGAAAAATGGTTCACCAGACTGAGAGTGACTGTATTGGCATGGTAACAAGGGACCAGTGGAGTGCACCTGGGAGCTTTATGCGGTTGGCAATTGGGTCTGCCAGCGAGTTAGTCGAAATGGAAGCATCCAAAATCGATCATGCAGAAGAAGACGAAGCTTGAGTGTGTTAGCAGTCAGGCCGGATCAGACAGCGTGAGAGCTCTTTTGCAGTCCATGCCCAGCAGCAGACGTTGGCGCTGACTTCTCTCAGCTGACTTGAGAGGGCTCCTTTGCAGCTGCATGAGTTTCTTGAACCTTAGCTTCTAAATGGACTTTGCTGAGGAGGGCTGCTGATAGCGGGCGAAGCTCTACCCAGGGGTACTTAGGCCGATTAGATAGTGCTTCCAAGCTGCTGGCTCTTCTCTTCCTAACAGTTGTTGAGACATTTATTGTTATTGTCTGGATTCTCCAAGGAAATGTTCTGGTCTTCTATAAGGCCCAAAAGAACACATCCAACATTTTCACCGACAGTTAGCCTTGGTTTTCGTTACCATTTCGGTTACTGTACAGCCAAACATTGCGCATAACAAAGTAGTCTGTTTACCTGCTCCTAGTGTTTTCAATAAAAATAAAAGCGATGTTAAAAGTTCATGTGTCAATGCCATTCATTATTTATATGTATTTCACTGTGTTTTTTGTAAACCTATACTATTACTATCTATTACATTTGTTTTGTCTTCATATTTTGGGTGTATGGAAAAAATTATTGGATTTTCATATTTCCAATAGGGAAAATTGCTTCAGTTTTCATTGTATTTGGTTATAGTGGGATCTTTTGAAATGAAAAACCAAGACACCTTTGCTTCTTTTTTTCTAGAACCACACTGTTTTTCTTCAGTGTTATTTCAGTCATTACCCTGTAAGCATGAACTGTCTGCATTGCGCAAGTGTTAAAATGTGTACCATGCACACTGACTCAGACTGCAGTCTTCCTCGCATATAGACTGAAATTCCTGCCATTAGGAGAAGTTTTAATAACTTTACCATGTGTTGTTCTTGCAATCCTGTTATCTGTTGTCATTCTCCGGTACTTGTGAGTTGTCTCTGCTGCCTCACAGACTGATGCAATCAAGGGTCAGTCTGTTTTCAGATGACCTGATTGGCTTAGAGCTGGTTTCAAACATACTTGTGGTGCACTGTGACATCTCTCAACTCAGATTGAGTAAAAATAAAACAGCAGAATCACATGTTGAGGTCTCAGTCATGTCTCGCCCCGAAGGCAGATGGACAAAAAAGAAAATCAAATAAACGCTCAAGTCTTGAAGAAGCGTTCTTTTTGAAACAGTCGGTTGGTTTGAGGATATAAGGAAGTATCTGGTGTCTCTATCACACACCAACGTAAGGCTCCCTGTGGAGTTTTTCTACATGTTTCTTGAACAAGGTGGGGGTGGAAGTATGGGTGTAATTTTGTGTCCTGGTTTCTAGAATCTAAAGCTATGTCGTTCCACACCAACACCAATATTCTAAAAAGGCAGTTTTTGTTGTGTTTTGACCTTCTGTCTTCCTGCAAACATATTTTTTCGACTCTAAAAGCATTTTTTAATGAAAGCTCCGGTCAGGGAGAAGATTTTCAAAAAGTGGCTTATGAATATTAACACACATGGACGCACACATTCAAGCCAATTGTAATGCAACCGCTCCTCTACAGTTACATTTGGGGTGCATATGCATACATACATTGTTTGTGTCTGTGTGTTGGGCAGACTATCAGTGACACAAACACGCGCACATATATTTGTACACAGCAACTGTGTTGCAATCGCTCCTCCACAGTAACATTTTCACAAAGTTTCATCATATGAAGCATTAGCATCCCATGGGATTCAGGGCACTTTTGTTTTTCCCCTTAAAATTAAATAATGTTAATACAGGTTGCTCATTAAGACAACAAGAAAAAAGAAGGATTAGTCCCTTTCATAAAAATATCAAAACGTTTCTTAGTCACATTTATTTACATATTTAAAATTAAAAGATAAATCTTTATGTGAAAACAATCTTACATCTTACATTCATTGGAGTAGGCATTTGTGTTCTAAATTGTCACTCTTTGCTTTAATTTTTGTTTATTTTATTTGTACAAAAAAAAATAACTGCCATCCACAAATGCCCCCAGGCTGCAGTTTGTACACCCCTGCTTTATGTATTTCACTGGGAAGGTGAAGTTTTAGAAGAGTGTCTCCAGGCACTAGGTATGCATATCATTAGGATTTTTTCAATACAGATACCAATACTGATGTTACATCATAAAAAATAAGAATTTAACATGATCAGTAAAAAAGCCTTATTAAAAAGGTGTGCTATGCTAATAGTATCAGTAATTTTGTGGGTACTGTATGTAATTTGGTGCGAATAAAGATGTGAATAGATGTTAACAGATATATATATATATTTTTATCACTAATGTGGGTACACCAGCAATATCATGTAACATCTTACAGCAGGCGAGTTAATGACTACAAACCTAGAGGGAGTGTTTGCAACTTTTACGGTGATGCTTAAAGGGCACTAACTTTCCAATGTGTAAATATCGCTCTCTTACGACTTTTTTACTCAATATAAATAGTAATTGTGAAAAATGTAGACACTTTAAAAATACATATGTTCTGTTAAGCCACTAATGGTAACATAAAGTAGCTGGTGGTGTCCTTGTATTTTTTTGTTTGAAAAATGTAACTCTGAGCAAGTTGCAAACAGCATTGTCAGAAATTAAGATGGGAGGGTGCACTAAGTTTTCATGTTAACTTGCTCAAAGTTACATTTGAATATGAGTAATGCCATGTGACTGCCAGGCTCCGTTTGTTTGATGAAATGGAGTCAAACGTCACCAATACCTACTTTTGTTTGGTGAAAACAACGGCATGTGACAACGATGGAAGTAGTCCCTCTTGCACGCCAAAACAATGCATCTTTGCAAGCAGTAATCAATAGATTAAAGGACCCATATGTAATAATCTGGCCAGACATGGTACTGCAATCACAGTCAAAATTCTGTAGTCCCATCGCCCTCTCCCTGACTGAGGTTGCTAGATACACAGCCAAATCCAGCTCGATCGACTGGGCTACTCCAAGGAACTTCAAACTTCCACTGCCTATTACTAGGGGTTGTGGTGCTTAGACCATAATAGCTGAATAGACAAGGATTGTGTCAATAACAAATCTCTAACCAACACATTTTACACAGAAATTAGGCTATTTTCAGGAAGAAGTATGTCATGCCTGCGTACAATATCACAGCAAATGGCAATCATATGGTTATTGTCAGTACTATCAGAAAACAAAGACTAAAACGAACTACAACCAACGCTAGCAATGGAGTTACTGGTGAAAATAAGTACAGCATGCTTAGCAGCCTAATGTATGCCCAAAACTAAAGAGGAAACATTTTACCAAGGTATGCCTATAGGTTACTGTTTCAAACGTTTCAGATTGCCATGTAACTCGTTACATATAGTCCACAATATGCAAACACGAATGAGGAATTATTTTATCATGTGATTTGGCTGTTTCCATACGTTTCACATTGCCATGATGACAGCCGTGCTAATGTTGGAACCCATTTCTTCAGCCTATCAGCATATTGAGAATGAAATAGGCACTGACACTACCCATATCCACATAGGTATTACTTGTCAAAAATATATTTTTCCCTGTCAGTTGGATGACAGGCTAACGGGCACATATTTCCCCGGTTAGCCTTTATGTCGATGTGTCATTGACCGCGCAAGCATGCTAAGCATTCGTTGCATAAACATACTAGCTTTATTAGACAAGATCATAGACGGTTTACATACAAAATGTCCTATTCCATTAATTACAAGTAATAAGAAAACGTAAATGCCTTACTTACCTATCAAAGAGGAAACTAGAAAGTTTGGCATCAGATGAAAACATTTTCTCCACCTTTAATCGTCTCCATCTTTCAAAGGCATCCCCGATACAAAACCTTGTTTTGTTCCTGGCTTTGTCATGAATAAGTTGAGAATCGTAACGACACCTTTTAGATTTACTAAGGTCTGACATGTTTAGTAACTTTACCAGTGGCAGTAGCTAGACGAAGCTGGCGGTGCTTAAGTGGCAACCTGGATGTGACACACTCACAGACTTTTTAATTGGTCAAACAGTAGGGGGAGGACATCGAAATGAACACAATAACAAGATTTTGGGGCTGTAAATTTAATTTTGAAAAGAGTATATCCCGGCTGAACTACCGTTATCAGTTATAGAGGTATTCGAAAAAAACATGTTTCATTAATGCTTTTTGACATATCACGGCCATATGGCTCCTTTAAATACATGTAGCAGTTGGAATCAAATTCAATGCAAAAGAGTAAAAATGTTGTTGTTTTTTCACAAACTTTAAGTAAAAGTAAACATATACATAGCATGTTGCATTTAAACTACTCTGACAAGTATAATGTATCCAAACATTGCTGAAGTATTGCAATGGAGTAAAGGTAGCACATTACTACTCACATCTGGTAAATAGATAGTAACCCAGCCAAAGAACAGCATTATGCAATTGCGAAAACACCTTTCAATTAATTTGATTGATGACTTATGTTTTTTTCTGATTTGTCTTGCAGCTATCGTACCTACATGAGGCCCAGGTACAAAGTAGCCTATAAAATGGTGACACAGATGGAGTGGAAGTGTTGCCAGGGTTACAGTGGAGAAGACTGCAACAATGGTCCAGTTGGAGGGACAGGAGTCTCCAGCAAGCCTCAGTCCCAGCCAGGACAAGGAGGAAGTAGTTTGAGCACCGGACAAGGAGGCTTTAACACTGGCTTGGGACAGAATGGGGGACACGGCGGTAAGTCGATTATTACTTGTATTCTTTTGGCACAACAATTTAGCATGACCCTGAATCAGCAATACACGCAAAAGTAAGACAATTATATAGGTGGCCTCGCTCAGATGGTACAGAGGCCATAAAGCAACTTGAGGGTTTTGAATCCAGTTTCCGCCATCTTAGTCACGGTCATTGTGTCTTCGAGCAAAACAATTCACCCACCGTGCTCCCAGTGTCATTCACACTAGTGTATGAATGTGAATTAATATTTATTTGGTGGTGGTCGGAGAAGCCGTAGGCGCAAATCCCTCAGTCTACCCAAGGGGCAGCTGTGGCTACAAATGTAGCTTACCACCATCACTGTGTGAATGTAGGGCGAATTAATGATGGCTTCCCACTGTAAAGTGGTTTGAGTGTCTAAAAAAGCGTTGTAAAATCGAATCCATTATTGTATAAAACGTAGAATCAAGACCCTTTTTCTGTGGCTGTTTTCCGTTGTGATTTGCGTTTCCACAGCATGGAGACAAACATCACATTTCCACTTACATGGAGGAGATGAGCATAATCCTTGATATAATACATTAAGATAAATTGTGAATTGTTGCCCAACGCGACCTTATAACACTATTAGCGCAAAACAAACTACAAGCTACATGGCTAACCATTGCCTTGCGTGACAATGTAACACTACTTGTGGTTAGCAAACAGCTAACATTACTATGGGTCTAATGCAAAGTTCCCTCTAATTTTTCCTGTGTTTGAGTAAACGCACAAACCCCTGAGCAGTCAATGGACCACATGTGATCAACACCAGACATACACACTGTCGCCACACCAACATCACACCTGTCTCAAAGCTGACATAACAAGTAATGGTTTTATTATGATGTTCAAATAACAGCAGTTATTTCCATTATATTATTCTATAATATAAATGATTTGGCCCACTTACAATGAAAATAACACATCTTGTTTTCCATGAGCTGTATGTTGTATGTTTGGGTGGAAGAATATGAGACATGTACCCCTTGTTGAGATCATATTTTATTCACCTTAAAACATTCACATTTTGCACAATGAGATATGTGCTGTAATCTCAGGGCCTTCAATCGATCGCTACTGGACTGTTTGCTTTGTCTTGGAAGATGTTTCGCCTCTAGGCTTCATCAGTTCATGCTCATAGACTTAGATTGGTCAGATCTAATACACACTAGACTAGATCTAGTACACACTAGACTAGATCTGAACAATCTAAGTGTATGAGTACAAACTGATGAAGCGTAGTCGGATGAAAGGCGAAACATCTTCCAAGACAAACCAAACAGTCCAGTAGCGATCGATTGAAGGCCCTGAGATTACAATGACCTGGATGAATGAGAACATTCATAGCCATGTGTGCTGTAGCGCAAATGCGATTTGGGAGTGTGGGTCTACAGTGCCCACTTGTTTTGCTGAATTAAAGGGGAACTGCACTTCTTTCAGAATTTTTGCAATCATTCACAATTCTTATATAAGACAAGAATACATTAGTTTTTTCCCTTTTTATGCATTCTAAATAGTCAATAAATGCGATCAAAAGTCTGCTTACAATGGAGCCTAAGGGAGTCGCTCTATTCTGCTTGTAAAGCGCTCTAAAAAACACCCAAACTTCTCCATCAAGGTTGTATATACATGATGTAAGTATATGTGTAATGTAGTAACAGGCACATTTATAATAAAATTTAATATTAATGTATTTTGTTCATTTTAAGCATTTGGCGGCGCATTCATTTAAAAAATGCTTCAAGATGTTTGCTCTTTATTTTCTTCATCACTGATTATAACTCACTGCCGTATGAGAGCCAACAAACATAATAAAACATCCCTTATCGTACACTGTCTGCTGTCATTAGGATGCTGACTGCTGGGATGTTTAAATATTCCTATTTAGATGAATTATGACTCATAATCCTCGCGAAGAAAAAAGGGGGGTGCAACCTAGCTCAGACCAAGCGTCTTTTGCGTTTCTGGGTGTAAATTAGATGCCAAAGTTGAACATCTTGTCAGATGATGTCTTCATCCTTCTTCATTCTAGAGGCATTATTTATGATCTAGAATGAACTTTTGAACTCGTAGGTATGAAAGCAGCTCATCGCAGCCGCTGATGTCAATACAGCAGCACAAGCTGTTAACTCCCTCTAATCACGGCGCCGCTAAAAATAGTGTCTCTGCGTTATATCGCTAATACTTGGTAATATTCAAGTCACAAAATATAAATTAAGTATTGTTGGCGCTTTTTGGATGTTTTTTTTTTTTAATGGGCGGAGTAGAGGACCTCCCATTGACTTCGTTATGAATGGACTTTTATTTACGTTTATTTACGAGTACCAGTGCATTGAAAAAAATTACATCTGTCATCTTGCTCCTCATAATGATTGTGAAAAAAAAAAAAAAAGTGCTTTTCCCCTTTAGGAGTTAGCATGAAGCATTTAACAGCAATATGTACACATGCTACACTATTAACAACATTGATTGGTTGCGCGTGAATCGCATCACAGTGTAACAACCGGGCAGTTACACTTCATGTGTGGTGTTGGAGTTGTCCGACGGTTTTTGTGGCCATGAACACATCAGTGACTATGCACTTTCCGTGCACTAAATTAGTCAGATTTTTCTAAATTGCTCCATTTCCTTAGCTACTTTTGTACATAAATTTCGGTTTCTTTTTTTCTCCAATCAATGCACTTCAAAATGTTCCATTCTTTTTTATTTGTGAAGCACATAAACAGTCTCCTCTTCATTCTAGTCGTTGCTTATGTTTTTATTGAACAGGATGTCATGGCCCGTTGCTTGCGTCGTGTTTGTGATGTTTAGTTTGGTCATATCTTCTTAGTTAAGTTTTATTTCTGTTTTTATGCCCCACCTTGTTGCCATCAACACTAATTCTCTGGTTAGTGGTCAGGACGCTCACCTGCTCCTGATCGCTAATCCAAAAGCAACTCATACCTGCCGCACCGTTTACTCAGCCCGGCAGTCTTGCTCACTACACGCAACAGTTATGTTGGTGTTTTTCGCCCACCAATTCCTTCATGTGTTTATTTTTCGAGCTACGCGCTATGACTGTCAGGCTAAGCTCTTAAACTTTTCCGTAGCTTCTCGTGCCATCAGCATGTTTATCTTTAGTATTTTTTGCCTTCGTCATTGGAATAAATATTCTTCTTACCTGCTTGGGGAAAAGACCACCGCAAAACATGCAACCCGAACGCAGCAGAAGACTGCCAGTGGGAAGTTTCCCCACAAAGGGCATCTCCAAGGATAACTTTAGAAGCAGAGAGCTGTCGGTATTCCCCAGAGCTTCTGGAGACAATGATGGGGGGCCTGGATGCCACACTCGTCCCCATTGACTCCGTCTTGTCCGGTAACGACAACATGCCGCCATCCCATGCTCGGGGACATAGGCGGAAGCCGTCCTCAGCGGCTTTGACACGCCACTCTGACAAGCGAACTCCACAGACTCCTCTAGGTCGAATAATGCAAACAGCCTTTCCTTCCTCGCCACTGCAATTTGGTAATCCCATCACTCACTTTACCAAGCTGTTCACTTCTTGGGCCGTTAACAAGAACGCTAACCCCCGATGACGTCATGCTGCAAAGAAACTCTCTTGCTGTCTTGCCTGCTTTCACACAGTCTTGTTTCCTCAAGCGGACAATAAGGAATTGTTTTTAATGGTGAAGGCAGCAAACCATCGGCAGCCGAGCATTCACCCTCAAGTTCCGCCCCCTAAAGAGCAAGCTCGGCCAACCTCACCCACTTCCCATCTTCCCAAAGCTCAAATCCGGCTTCTAAGACCGCTCCCCGCTCCACGCTCACTCAAGCCTCCTGCTCCACGACGGGGGGGCTGGTAATAAATATTGAAATGTTATAACTTAAAAACTATCATAGTTAGCCCATATATTTTTGCAGCACAAACATAGCACCAACCCATGGGACAGAGTTTGGGGTAATTTGGACAAGGTGGGGGGCCTGGATGACATCATTAGTCGGAAAATATATTTTAGAATAATTTAAAACCTGTAGCGGCAGAAACGGAAATGTTTGCATCACAAACCAGCACAAACGTAGCACAAACGTTTGAGACAAGTTTAGCTAGATTTGGACAAGGTGGGGGCGCTAGATGACATCACTTGTAAGAAAATGTAGTTAAGAATAATACAAAAAAACGGAACGGCAGACACGCAATGTTTGCATCACCAACCAGCACAAACGTAGCATAAACGTTTGAGACAAGTTGGGGTAGTTGGACAAGGTGGTGAGGCCAACTTTACACAGGTCCCTCAGGCTAAGTTCTTAAGCTTTCCCTTAGCTTGTTGTGCCATCGTTTGTATTTTTTGCCTTCATCGTTGGAATAAATATTCTTCTTACCTGGATGTCAGGGGAGCACCCTGACGTCCTTTCTGCATCATGCAACGACCACCGCAAAACATGCGACCCAAACGTAACACGGGATCCGCCTCTGGGCTATAACCTGCATTATGACACTGGCGCATGCACGATAAGAAGTGTCCCCTGCGGCAGCACACACCCACTTGAAAGATCTGGTTTCCAATCGCATAATCTCGGTGTGTTAGTCCGATTTTTCAAAAGCCAAACACAAACAAATTAAGGTGTTTCCAAGGATTGTAGAATGCTTATTTAGAGTCGAACTGTATGAGAAATCAGACTAATTTAGTGCATGGAAACGTAGTCACTGGCTGAGTCGAGTGCGCAAATGAAAGAGCCCGGCTGCTGTCAATCCGACGTATAGTTGGTTTTGGTGTGGTTAAGGCAGAAAGTGGCCCGTTTTGCAAGTTAGTAGTTTTGGTGTGGTTACCGCCGACAGTAATCAGTTTTGCTCAATAAAATGATTGTTGATGCAGACCATCTCGTTCTGCATAAAAGGTCTTGGTAGACGTCGTCATTGTTTAATCTGTTGTGACCACTTGTTGTCACCTGTCACACGGACTTGCATTGAAAATAGTACAGAATAAATTGTTATTTGTTTTTTATTTGTTTTGAGTTTAGGTTGGATTTTGTATTTGTATTTTGTGCACTGTATAGATTTTCCGTGCGCAAAGACTGCAGCGCAGCATTGTGCTGACGTGCATATTAGAGGGACCATTGCTCAAATTGCTTCACAATTAGTAGTAACACTAACGCGTGTGCCGCTCACACCGGAGAATGAATGATGAATGAATGAGTTGTAAAAATGAATGATGGGTTCTCACTTCTCTGTGAAGTGCTTTGAGTGTCTAGAAAAGCGCTATATAAATCTAATCCATTATTATTATTATTATTATAATGAAACGTTAAAATTCAAGTTTTTAAGCCTATAGATATTCTCATTGTATTGTCATTGCATTCAATCAAGACATTTTGCCTCTCATCAGTTCATGTTCACAGACTTTTTTTAACCCGATGTTTTTATATACTGTAGTCGTTCATATTACAAAACAAATGCGATGTCTAATGTGAACGCAATCTGACCCGCATGCAGACATTACGTCACACATGCTGCAGTGTTTACGGAAGTTAACGTGGCTTAAATTCTGGTAGGTCTCAGTACTTGCAAATGTTTTCCAATTTCAAGGATTTTGTGCAATCTGAGTCAACATTTTCTGAACCTAATTATTAGCAAATTAATGGATGGATAGATGTACTTTAATCAATTGGTTCTTTGGCATACCACTAGATGGAGCCTGCGTACCACTAGTGGTACGCGTACCACGGTTTGAGAATCGTTGCACTACAAGGTGGACATGGAAAAGACAACTCTGAAATATATCAGGGGAACAGCACCAAGAGCCCTATTTGTGCTTGATTGTTTTTTTACGCGCTTGAAGTTTGGCACATTTCTCTTAATTGTATTTTCCTATTCAGCCTACGGACACACCCACCCCACGAAAGTGAACCACTAGTGCATAAGTCGTAAATAAAGGCATGTTCATTATTAGTAATGATGTCAACTTTGCCATGACGCTTTTGGATTCTGGCTGTGTGAAAATCATGTAACAAGGAGTTTTCCTAACACTTGTGAATGCCATTGAAATCCATGAAAAATGTAACACTTAAAATTTAAAAAACCCGTATCCGTCACGACGTGGACTATGGGGGGTTTGTTTTCCTGAGATGCAAGAGAAACTGGAGCGGACATGGCGTGAAGGTAAGGACATGATTTAATTCTAACAAAAAGAGTGAACAAAAAGCGGAGGTACAAACTTGGCTAATGAAAACAAAAACTAGCACTTGGGCAAAAGCTATGGACATGAAACAAAATGACTTACTGTGGCGTGACATGAAGCATGAGCTATGGTAATAGCAGATAGCATGGGTGTCAAGGGTAACAGCGGTAATGTCGCCAGGCTGACTTCCTGGCAACTATCGGCTTAAATAACAAAGATATGATTGACAACAGGTACGTGAGTGAAAATGTAAACCAGGTGAAACTAATGGTTGCTATGGTGACAAAACAATGGAGTGAAAACAGGAACCAAAAAGAGTCCAAAAACCAAACAGGACATAACTTAAACAAAACATGATCACAGACATGACAGAGGTCCCCCCTTAAGGACAGATACCAGATGTCCAAAAAAACAATGATCAAGAGTCATGGGAGGGTGGGAGGGGGACTGTGCGGTGGGTCGCAAGACCACGTGTCCCCGAATCCACCAGGGCAGAGTTAGGTGGCGGCGACGCGTAGAACGCCGCTGCACCTGACAAGGTGGGCGACCCGGGAATGGCCACATCCGTGGCCGACGAGGAGATGGACGCACCTGGCGTGGCGGACGCCCAGGAAAAGGCCACATCCGTGGCCGACGAGAAGGTTGGCACGTCGTCGTCGTGACAGGCGTGGATGCGCATGTCCTCGTCGTGGCAGGCGGCGAAGCTTGGCGTGGTGCGGCAGGCGGCGAAGCTTGGCGTGGTGGGTCTTGGCGTGGTGGGTCTTGGCTTGGTGGGTCTTGGCTTGGTGGGTCCTGGCTTGGTGGGTCCTGGCTTGAGTCCTGGCTTGAGTCCTGGCTTGAGTCTTGGCGGCGTGGTGCAGGGACTGGTACTTGTCGTGGTTCAGGGACTGGTACTTGTTGTGGCGCAGGGACTGGTACTTGTCGTGGTTCAGGGACTGGTACTTCTCATGGTGCAGGGACTGGTACTTGGCATGGTGCAGGGACTGGTACTAGGCGTGGTGCAGGGACTGGAACTTGGCGTGGTGCAGGGACTGGTACTTGGTGTGGTGCAGGGACTGGTGCTAGCTGTGGCTTTGGCTTCGGCAGAGGTGGCCTAGCTGGGGGTTGCGGCTTGGCAGGCCGAAAGACCGGTGGTGGCGGCCGGGCCAGAGGTTGCGGCTTAGCAGGCCGAAAGACCGGTGGTGGCGTCCGGGCTGGAGGCTGTGGCTTGGCATGGTGAAGAACTGGTGGTGGTGGTCGGACTGGAGGTTGCGGCTTGGCATGGTGCAGCTGAGCCACCCCACTAGTACAGTTCCCAGCCCTAGCCCCCCCCTCAAGGAGCGGATACCACACGCGCTCCCCGCGGTCTGGAACCGTTTTTCGGGGTGGGTGGAGGGAGGTCAGGAGAGGGGGAGAATACTCCCCTCTAAATTGTCCAAATTGCCTTTTATTTTTACCCACCTGTTTTAGTGGGTGAAAAAAAAGAAAAATCTTGTGGCGTGGGGGTGGCATGAAAACTAGGACATGGCCTGGTTTGACAAGAAAAATAATTTGGAAAAAAAATCTCCAGGTCTGTGGCGTCCTCCTGGAGCTGCCAGGCTGGCTGTCGTCCATTACCGCCCGGAGGGGGAGGAGCCCGCGGGAGCGGCGCATCCTGTCCACTCGCGGAAGCCTTTCCTGACGTCCCTCGTCCTTGGCGACGTTTCCGGGACTGGAGCGACGTGCAGATCGGCACTAGCTTGCCTCCAGGCCCCTACATCATCCCCCTGCGCTCCCTTGGGGAAAAGCGCAGCGTCTTGGCTTCCATGGCGCGCAGGACCTCCCACGTTCCTTCGTCCAACTCGTCCAAGTTCTTTGCGGGAAAACTTTTTACTGCTGGCGACATTCTGTCACGACGTGGACTATGGGGGGTTTGTTTTCCCGAGATGCAAGAGAAACTGGAGCGGACATGGCGTGAAGGTAAGGACATGATTTAATTCTAATAAAAAGAGTTAACAAAAAGCGCGCACAAGGCGGAGGTACATTTATTTATTATTGAACTTGATGCAAGTTATAACACTTTTTTTGATTTATTATTGAACTTGATGCAAGTTATAACACTTTTGTTTTATTTATTATTGAATTGATGCAATTATTTTATTTGATATTGAACTTGATGCAAGTTATACCACAGCTGCACAGTTATTTTATTTATTATTGAACTTGATTTTATTTTATGTTATTGAGTTTGAATGTATAAAACTTGATGTTACTTGATGTTCGATAAATTTGAAAATGTTAAGCTTGGCATTAGCGTTCTGTTGGGGCGATGGGGGCAGGTGGGGCTTGAAAACTCCCCTTGTCCAAAGTGGGGGATGACAAAAAAAGTTTGAGAACCACTGAGCTATGGTAATAGCAGATAGCATGGGTGTCAAGGGTAACAGCGGTAATGTCGCCAGGCTGACTTCCTGGCAACTATCGGCTTAAATAACAAAGATATGATTGACAACAGGTATGTGAGTGAAAATGTGAACCAGGTGAAACTAATGGTTGCTATGGTGACAAAACAATGGAGTGAAAACAGGAACCAAAAATAGTCCAAAAACCAAACAGGACATAACTTAAACAAAACATGATCACAGACATGACAGAGGTCCCCCCTTAAGGACAGATACCAGAAAAACATTGATCAAGATTAATGGGAGGGTGGGAGGGGGACTGGGCGGTGGGTCGCCCAGTCCCCCAAAAAGAGTCCAAAAACCAAACAGGACATAACTTAAACAAAACATGATCAGAGACATGACAGTATCCATCCAACATACAGATAGATGTATGTGTGTCGTCATGGTGATGTTGTGTGTGTATGTACTCTACTACAGCTTCTTCTTCCTGGCTGGATGTGAATAATAATCTGTCGAAAATAGATTAAACTTTGTTGTACTTATTTAGTGTTGCCACTCTCCTGTTATGTGTGAAGTTAAGAGTTCTGCTTGGTACAATTTTTTGTGAAACTGAGGGAAATTTGTGTGTGCGTGCGTGCGTGCATGTACATGCATGTGCGAGTCGAAGAGTTGACAGCTGACAGTTTGACATTAACTATCAAAAAAATCTAGCAAATCATTTGATTCCAATTAATAATTGTTTGTTAGTAATTCTGCTTTCTACATGTTTGCCAATCTGTTCAATAAAGCAAATGTTGATCACCTCCTCGTCCTTTTTTTAGCATCTGATAGACAAGTACTGTATGTCTGTATTTTCTATTGAAAAGCAGCATAGATCAATGGTGACCTTGCGGTCCAGCCGTATTTATAGGCTATGCGTTGATCGTCCCAGGACGTCCAAACCCGTCTGAAATAGGCACAGTCGCCATGTGTTTTATGCAGTAATCGCACTCTTCTTCTCTTTCACTTAGTAAGAGACAAAGCCACGTGCATTTGGGTTTATGATTGTTAAAAGAGTTACGTTATGGTCCTTACTCATCAATCAATCATCAATGGATGTTTGCAGATGTATCCAATTGAAGCAATCAGACTAGATTTGATATCCTTTTGAAAGTTGTTTTTTAACATTTTATTGCTGTAAAAGGGGTGTAGACTGAAACCAAACTTCTTGTGCGATATAATGTTTCACTTCCCTAGGCCGCTGGACTTATTAAAGCCTCAGAAGCGTGTAAGAGCAAAAGTATTTTAGTCGATGAGAGAATCCGCGCCAGACCAGATTTGACAGGGAACGCCCACATTTAAAGGTTGCTCCACCCAAAGCGTGCATCTTGAATGAAGGCCGCGGTGACAGACTTAAGTCAAGGGGGACACGCTACACAGCCAAAATCTGCACAATTGCGCAGCTTTTTCCACTTAAACACATGGGAGAATAGGCCCCAAGGCTGTGGATGACATAGGGGTTACAATCAGAAGCCAAGAAGTGCACGCCTTTACTGAACATAAACTTATTGGACAAAAACATCAAGTTCAGATGTGAGGTTGTCAAAGACAGTGAGTTGCCTTGTTTGGACTGTGACGTCCACATTGGAGACAACAGCCGCACATACTGACCAATACCTACTTTTTGAGTCACACAATTCACTAGAACACAAGCTGGGTGTTACCAAAACCCTACAACACAGCTGATAACGTTCCCACCAGCCCACAGGCCAGAGAGAAAAAACCCCAGCTAGTCGTTCATAAAAAGTGCACCCGGTTGTAGAAGAAACAGAACAAAGCAGGTAAGGAAGGAAAAAGGTGAAAACCATTGTCATTCCACATATATTAGGTCTATCTGAGAAACTCTAAATATTTTTTAACCAACACATTTCAGTGCACCTCCCACCTGGTAACACACTGAGGCAACACTTACTGCACCCCAAAGACCAAATATCCTACACCCAGGGAAAAAGCATGCTGTCCATGCAGTGACAAATGCACTGATTTTATTTTGGTGAAACAAAACAACCACTAAGCAGGCGCATGTAACAACACAGATGGCCAAACTGTTCAGTTTAAGACTCAGCTGTCTACCTGCACCTCAGAGAGAAACAACACTCTTATGAGGACAAAAATCTGCATATTCTGGACAGGGAAAACTGATGGTTCAAAGAGAGGGTGAGGGGAGCCATCCCTGATCAGAGGAGGTGGTCTGTCACACCACCTATAGCTCACACACAAGTATGTCCTTTCAACCCATCCGAAGGGATTCAGCACTTAAGCCTTGTAACAAATAACAACAGGAAACAGGCACTTTTTGGTTTCAGGTGTCTTCTTGTGCAAATCAGAACGTATGAATAAACATCCTATAACCCATAGAACACCTGAATCCGATTGTGTTCGGTTTTTGAAAAGTCGGACTAACACACCTGGATTATGCGATCTGAAACCAGATCTCTCAAGTGGGCCTGTGCTGCCGGTGTGGGGCCCTTCGTATCACGCATGCGCCAGTCTCAATGCGCTGGATGTAACGTGAAAGCAGATACCATTAAATAAAAAGAAGCAACAATTGTAACGATGAGGAGATTGTTTATATGCTTCACAAATTAAAAGTACAGAACATTTTGAAGTGCATCTATGCAAGAAAAAAAGAAACAGAGATTTATTTAAGAAGGTAGCTAAAGAAATGTAGAATGTCGGCTTAATTCGGATTCCCGAACGAAATACAAATGGGATGAAAGAGAATGAAGCAGGTATATTAAAGGCGAATTATAAAGCGTACACAAACCTCTTCACGCTGCATTTGTGCACTACAAACTGATTAACAATAACTCTGTATTCCACACAACTGGCAAGATAGTCTAGAACAAATGCAACCTTCATGTGGAACAGTTTCAGCCGGTCTTTTCTTTTGGATTTAAAATTCCTTCCATCAATCCACAGAGCCTTATGAATGAACTCCGAGAAAGTTTTGTTTCCATGATTCGCCGTCCAAAAATTCCTTCGTAAAACTCTTTCCCGCCAGTCTTGCTTTGCTTCAGACCTGTCTCCGATACATTCTTGGTAATAGTATCATGTTCGTAGCACAAAATAAGATAATTTCTTGATGCTGTCTGCTATTTAACATCAACATAGCTCTTAGAAACATAATATTTGTAATCTGTGCAAATATTACAACGGACATCAGGTACAATAGAGCGAGGTTGTATACATGTAAGGAGCCGCAAATGCCTAGTGTGACGTCATAGGTCACCGAAAAAGCAATGCATTTCTCTGCGCTAAAAGGAAATATGTGTGGGGGCATATTTCCTTTTAGCGGGGTTTGCATGGACACTGGGACTTCACATGTTGGTATAAAAATACAAAAAAACGGACTTTGAGATATCAGACTAATTTAGTGCATGGAAACAGTCATTTTATACAACTGAATATAATTCTAATGAGGGTAATTCCATTCTATCGACAGATATTGTGCTGGTAGCGGTGTCTTGAGTGGGTTTAAGTAAACAGGTTTTATTTTTAACATTGGCTATGGTTTTTAATACTCTAAGTTGTTTTTTCAGAGTATTTATTTACAAAAGAAAAAAACTCTCCCATGCCATAAAGTCTCAAAAGAAAGTGAGTAAAAGACGCTGAGACGCCTATACAGGGTTGGCTTCCATCAATCCAAATTACACCGCTTGTCCCTTTTGGGGTTGCTGGGGGGCTGGAGCCTAACCCAGCTGCACTCTGGCGGAAGGCGGGGTACACCCTGGACAAGTTGCCACTTCATGGCAGGGCCAACACAGACAGACAGACAACATTCATAGTCACATTCACACACTAGGGCCAATTGAGTGTTGCCAATCAACTTATCCCCAGGTGCATGTCTTTGGAGGTGGGAGGAAGCCAGAGCATCTGAATTGAACTCACACAGTAACTGGGAGAGCATGCAAACTCCACACTGAACGACTCGGGAATCGAACCCAGGACCTTTGTATTGTGAGGCATGAGCACTAACCACTGGATTGTGCCCTACCTCTACACCTGCACAATCCGAAAAAGAAACCAACTCATAAACTAAATACCTTATTGAAAAAAATGCTTTAAACATGACAGCCGGTCCTACCAGGCAAGAAGTGAAGAAAAAAACACCACACACTGCAGCACTGGCCATACACCAGTTGCCAATCGGAAGCAACTGAGCGTCCCAGAAGCGTGAGCTGACATGTGCGTCCGCTGCGAGCCTAACTTTGGACACTATTGTTGGCACTGACTTTGTCTTTCTTTTTTAGGAAGGGTGGATAGTGAAAAAATGAGGCAGTTGGAGGACAAGATCCATACTCTGACCAAAACTATTGAGGACCTGCAGTCGACAATGATCTCCATGAACGAGCACTTTAAGGGAGGGGTCAACAAACCTGGTTTCAGTGGCAGCGGCGGTATCTCCTCCGGAGGAAGAAACCCTGCTGATGCAGCTCAGCCCGAAATCAAAGAAACTATTCACAGCATTCAAGCTAAACTGGATCAGCTCGACAATCGCACTCAGGTGAGGTGATGCCCACTTTTAAACTACAGTCAAACCTTTGTTAGCTGCCACGTGCAGATAGCAGCCACAAATATTTCCCCGGCAGAGAAAAGTAGTGGTACAAGCAGTGTCACGGACATATTGTATTTTCTGGACTATAGAGCGTACCAGTATACAAACTGCACCCACAAAATTTTTGTGGGTGCAAAAAAATATTTTTACATATATTATTATGTATTATTATTGTTATCAGGACTATAAGCCGCAGATATATACATTGTGAAATGAGTTACTTACACAGAACAATTTTGTAAATGTTTATTTACATACTGTACCTTAATTTTTTCCAAACGGTGCCTGTAACACAGCAGTATAACGCCTGATCTAACAAAACCAAAGTTATTGTCATGGACTCACTAGCTACAGAAGCTAGCTCTCCAATCAGCTAAACAGACTCAATAATTCCAATAATACTAACAAAGACACTTGTAAATGTGTTAACATATTAGCTAATGCGAATGACGTTAGCTTGAATACATTACCATTGCACGTATGAAAACACTACTATCAAACATGTGACGGTTTAGTAATTATGAATTGTTTTAGCCATATTGTAAAACTTACAAATGCTTTTTGGAATGACAAATGGAAAAAAACGTACGGATAGAAATGCTATGGACGTCTAGAAGACGGAATGGCACATGTACTTGTGGTTCAAAGCACTAAACAAAGGGAAATTATGTTCCACCCGCCGAATATGCAAACTCTTCCAAAAGATGGCGCCATAGCACAAACAGTAACATACCTTTTCAATGTCTCTTCTTGTTTTATCAAAACTATTTGTTGAATACAAAACATTACAGCTGTAAGCAAATATAAATCCAGAAATTAGCCACACCGTTCTATAAGCCACAGGATTCAAAGCGTAGGAGCAAAGTAGCGGCTTATAGTCCGGAATTTACGGAACATAATTACTAGGGCTGTGAATCTTTGGGTGTCCCACGATTCGATTCAATATCGATTCTTGGGGTCACGATTCGATTCAAAATCGATTTTTTTTTTTCAATTTAATACGATTCTGGATTTAAAAACGATTTTTTCCCAATTGAAAAGGATTCTCTATTCATTCAATACATAGGATTTCAGCAGGATCTACCCCAGTCTGCTGACATGCAAGCAGAGTAGTAGATTTTTGTAAAAAGCTTTTATAATTGTAAAGGACAATGTTTTATCAACTGATTGCAATAATGTAAATTTGTTTTCACTATTAAATGAACCAAAAATATGACGTATTTTATCTTTGTGTTGTCAAGATTATGAGATGTGATGCAAGTGTAAGCCACTGTGACACTATTGTTCTTTTTTTTTCTTTTTTATAAATGTCTAATGATAATGTCAATGAGGGATTTTTAATCACTGCTATGTTGAAATTGTAACTAATATTGACACTGTTGTTGATAATATTAATTTTTGTTTCACTACTTTTGTTTTTTTCTGTGTCGTGTTTGTGTCTCCTCTCAATTGCTCTGTTTATTGCAGTTCTGAGTGTTGCTGGGTCAGGTTTGGTTTTGGAATTGGATTGCATTTTTATGGTATTGCTCTGTATTGTTTTGTTGGATTGATTAATTGAAAATAATATTAATTTTTTTTAAATAAATAAATACATTTAAAAAATCGATTTTTTTAAAAATGAGAATCGATTCTGAATCGCACAACGTGAGAATCGCGATTCGAATTCAAATCGATTTTTTCCCACACCCCTAATAATTACCCTTACCTCCGCATAAACGCCCACTGACCACAGCACTTTCCTCCAGGCCTTATCTTTGTCTATGTGATGTCAGATGAAACAAAAATGTAACTGTTTGGCCACAATACCCAGCAATATGTTTGGAGGAGAAAAAGTGAGGCCTTTAATCCCAGGAACACCATACCTACCGGCAAGCATGATGATGGTAGTATTATGCTCTGGGTCTGTTTTGCTGCCAATTAAACTGGGGCTTTAAATGGGACAATGAAAAAGGAGGTTTACCTCCAAATTCTTCAGGACAACCTAAAATCATCAGCGTGTTCCAACAGGACAATGACCCCAAACACATGTCAAAAGTGGTAAAGGAATGGCTAAATCAGGCTAGAATTAAGGTTTTAAAATGGCCTTCCCAAAGTCCTGACTTAAACGTGTGGACAATGCTGAAAAAACAAGTCCATGTCAGAAAACTGCACCAATTTTGTCAAGAGGAGTGGTCAAAAATTCAACCAGAAGCTTGCCAGAAGCTTGTGGATGGCTACCAAAAGTGCCTTATTGCAGTGAAACTTGCCAAGGGACATGTAACCAAATATTAACATTGCTGTATGTATACTTTTGACCCAGTAGATTTGGTCACATTTTCAGTAGACTCATAATAAATTCATAAAAGACCAAACTTCATGAATGTTTTTTGTGACCAACAAGTATGTGCTCCAATCACTCTATCACAAAAAAATAAGAGTTGTAGAAAGTATTGGAAACTCAAGACAGCCATGACATTATGTTTTTTACAAGTGTATGTAAACTTTTGATCGCGACTGTACATACAAGTAAGTAAAAAGGTAATTGTAGGTACAGCCAATCATGTTGGTGGTAATGTTATGGCCTGGGGCTGCATAAATACTCCTGGAACTGGGGAGCTACGGTGAATCGGATAGATGAATTACAACATTAGTCTTGTTTACATTGACCCAAATAATCAGAATAAAGGCCCAATCAAATTAAAAATGCTTTGTATAAACACGTCAATGAGAAGATACTGATCCAATACGGTTCATTCGAAAATAAAATGAATTCTGAAATAGTGGGGTGGTGTATGTCAAATGTTATTCCGAACAATGTCCATATACACACCTATTCTGAACCTGTCTTTGTGGTTTGGGTAAAATTACTTTCACTGTACATGTGTGCAACGTCAGCGTTTTATGTTTCCGCCTCTGAGACAGACAGAGTTTTACTCCGAGCAACAAACATGGCGCGAGGGAAGCAGAATTATTTCACTGAAACTATCGACCAAAATAATAACCCCTGGATTCGGCTTCCTACTACAAAGTAAAAGTCTAAACCAGTGATTTTCAAACTGTAGTAGGTGTAGCACTAAAGGTACACAGGCTCCATCTAGTGGAATGCCAAAGAATCACTTAATTAAATATTCAAACACAGTATTACTGTTTAAACTGTGTGTAATGTTACAGTGGCCAAAACTATTAAATATGCTTGTTAAATAAAACCTCTGCCTTGTTTTTAATGAATATGCAGGTCTACTACACTACTGTCATTTAATGTTGGTCATTATGGTGGTAGTTAGAAAGCCAAGTGTTTTTTGAGGTGGTACTTTGTGAAAAAAGTTTGAAAACCACTGGTCTATACAGTAAAGGTGGTTCTGACCTCCCCAGCTTTCAGTCTTACCGTCTGATGGATGAATTCATAGGAGATCGATCATTGTCGAACTTGTCTTTCAATGGCGTGTAGGTTGGTTTGGAGGAGGAACATGTTAACACACCCGAGTACAATAACGCATAAATACACACGTCATGAACAGTATAGTGTCCATGTTAACAGTGGTATTGGAGTTCCGATCAAGCCAGTTTTAAATCAGATTGGGGAAACTTTGCGCTTGTACAGATAGCTATTTTGAAGCAGTTTTCCAACATGATCAGAAGACCAAACACCGTAACTATTTTTCTGAGGATGATGAAGCATTCAATAAAAAAGAAAGTCACTAATGCGTGAGATTGTTTGTCTGGACACTCCATTTCATGACTACTGTAATATTTGGCCACAACATAACTTGAGACGTATTGAAAAAAACAGGCAAAATTATGGCAAAATAATTGCTGAAAAACTGAATCACACAACATTTTAAAATTATCAACAACATCATGCATTTATCTCAATTTATGTTTTTGTCTGATCTTCCCACTTCTGTGTGTGTTTCCAACACAATCTTCATAATTTGTACTGTTTATTATTACCGGTAACAATATTATTTTATTATAACAGTTTTCAGTTACATGTCTACTTAATATTGTTGTTGTGTAGGCTCACGATAAAACCCTGGTCAGTATCAACAACCACCTTGTAAATGGAAAGGGGAATGATTTGGAAGGAGGTCTTCCTGGAGGAGGTGTGAGTGGAAAAAGCCTAAACTCGCTGAAAGAAGAGATCCTGAAGGAGCTAGAGAGAAGAGTTTCACTATCATGTTCTTCCTGTCAGGTATTACTCTTACTCTTATTATTATGCACTCTATATTCTTGCTTGTACCCTTCACATGTATTGTTTTTTAGAAGTACCGTATTTTTTGGACTATAAGGCGCACTTAAAATCCTTTCATTTTCTAAAAAAACAACAGTGCACCTTATAACCCGGTGCACCTAATTTACGTAATAATTCTGGTTGTGCTTACCGACCTCGAAACAATTTTATTTGGTACATGATGTAATGATAAGTAAGACTAGTAAATGGCAGTCACTCATAAGAGATACGCGTGGACTGCAAGTTGACACCTGCACTCAATCTGTACAAATGTTTTGATACAACTTTGGTAAGCTACAAAGCCGCACCGCTTGATGGAACGCAGAACATTACGGCTACCGTAGTCAGGCAGACTGTGCTTCAACATACGGTTATTATTATGGTGTGTGTATAAGGACCCCAAAATGGCACCTATTAGAAAATATTTTATCTGGTGTTTTGTTTTGCAATATCTTACCAACTTTTTTTACCTATTGGTAGCTGCTGATGTGTATTTGGGATCTGCATAAGTCTCCAAAATTTGCACGCGTCCGCCATTGTCCGTGCAGTAGTCGATAAGCTTATTCTCTCTCTATCCTCTTGTTATGGGGCATTCATCCTCCACTGTTTTTTTCTATTTCTGACATAAAGTAGCGTGCAGTTCTAACTTATATCTGTCAGTAGACTCAACGGAAGCGCAAAAAACTACCGGTACAACAAAGATGACGGGGACAAGACGCTGTCAAAGTTGAATGGTTATGTGGTCAAAATGTTATATTTGACCAAATAACCATCATTACATTTTAGGTAGACCACAAGGAAGTGTTTTAAAAGTAGAACAAATATATATGTAATATATCCCCTCTAATGCGTCTATAATGCGGTGCGCCTTTTGAATGAAAATAGACTTGAAAAGACACGCTCATCGGCAGTGGGCCTTATAATCTGGTGTGCCCTACGGTCCTAAAATACGGTACATAAATAAGACGTAAATTCACTGTAGACAATTGTTCAGGCTGGCGTGGAGGACCTACAAAGGCAGCAGCGGGAAGATCGTGAAAGAATCCGGGCCCTGGAGAAGCAGCTCAATGCTATGGATGTTCGTCATCGGCAGGGCATTGATGGGCTGCGGCGGGAGGTGGCAACTTCAAGGGGATGCTGTGACGGCATCGACAACCTCAGAAACCGCATCACAGATACCGAGCGCAAGATCAGCACAGCGGCCGAGAACTTTGATATTCTTCAAAACCGCCTCAACAATGTGCTCAGAGGAGGAAGTAGCAGCGGTGATAAGGACGGAGGCTTCAGAGGCGGGGAGATTGGTGCCGGGGGTAGCCTTGGTGGTGGCAGAGGGGATGTGGTTGTAACACAAGATAAACTGAATAACTTACTGAAGGATTTGGAACGGCGGGTCAATAACACTATGGAGCAAACGGAGCAAAGCTGTGAATACCTGGAAAATGATTTGAAGGACTACTTCCATAAAGACCTCGCTGACCTCAGGACTGTGTTCCTGGACCGCTTCGACGATCAGGCCTTCAGGATCGCAGATGTGGAGCTGGACGTGGGGCTTGTAAAGCAGAGAGTGGCCGAGCATGATAAGACACTATCAAAGCTGGAAAACACTACCTTCCTCCTGAACAGGGAGCTGAAGGAGTGTGGCTGTGGAGAATTGGTGGGAAAAGGAGGAGGAAATACCATCAATGATGGTGGAACAGGTGACACTGGTGTTGGCAGAGGTGACACAGGGGGTGGCAGAGGTGGCACTGGTGGTGGTACTGGTGGTGGCAGAGGTGAAACTGCCGATGGCAGAGGTGGCAGTGGTGGTGGCAGAAGTGACACAGGTGGAGACAGAGGTGACACAGGTGGAGACAGAGGTGACACAGGTGGAGACAGAGGTGACACAGGTGGAGGCAGAGGTGGCACAGTTGGAGGCAGAGGTGGCACTGGTGCAGGTGGCAAAGAAGGTGTGACAATAGGAGGAGGAGAAGTATCATCTGAGCTCGGAGGAGAAAGAGATAATTCCACAAAGAAATCATTGGAGTGGAGAGTGGTCGCCAACGAGGATCAGATCAGACATTTCAACACGAGAATCAAAGATCTATCGGTGTCTGGAGACACTCTTAATGACAAGGTAAATACAACCTTTATTTTGAACTACTGAACATTAAAGGATTTCTGCTTTTAGTTCCTTCATGGGCAAAAAGATTATATTGCGACATATTTTGCAGCCTATTGTGATAACGATAAATATCACAAACTATTATTTAGCATATAAATGATACTTGAACCATTTCAAAACGGTTTAGAAAGGCTCCTAATTTGGATGTATGCAGTAACATATTGCATCATTTCTGGTTTTATAATTTTTTCAAAATTATTATTAATCTACTTGGTAATTAATAGTTGGTTACTTTATGTTGTAACATGGTTCTATCTACACATCTGTTAAAAAGTAATAAGCACTTGTTCTTCTATTGTTTGGATTCTAGACTTTAGTTTTGGGCAATACTACAAATTGATCCAATACCAAGTAGTTGCAGCGCCAGTGTTGATCATACCAGTGCTAATGCTAATACTTCACATTTTCAAGATCATTGAATGATCACATTTTTATCACAATCATATACGGACCAAAACAAGGGATTGCATTGTACTAATATCAATCACATATTAGTATTATGTCTGTATTCTCTCTTACAACATACAATATGTTGAGCAAAATAACTAAACAAAAGAAAAAACATTGACTCTGCTTTTGCCCTCAAAGTCCTCCTGTGTCCAACAATAACAAAAAGGTAAAAAAAAAAGACAAATATTTTGTCATAGTAAAAAATATTATTCTAATCACTGTAGTTTTTACCATATGCTGATACTATACTTGGCATCATAGATGTCAATATTTGTACCGATTTGCCCATCTCTGATTACTACATTCAAGAGCTTTTGTTAAGAGGTTAGCATGATTTCTTGTATCCTTTTACGGTGTGTAGTGTAGCATGTTTAGCTATTCATGTTTAGCTATGCAACTCTTGCTTACTTTTGTGCTTACTATTATATTTTGCCTTATAAACTGTTGATGTTGCTTTGGTTGGTTGAATTTTTGTGCAACCTTTTTTTGGGGCAAGCAAATTTAAGATTTTTTTTACGGCAAAATGTCACATCTTCCTCTTCTTATAAGTTAGAATGCAAATATCTAATGTACAATTACAAAATGGTGTGCCCAATAAACAACTAATGTAGTAAAATACAAGTATTTACAGTATCTTCAAAGTCAGGCAGACCTTAGGCAGTAACAATTGACTAATTACTGTCGGGACCTCGCATGGCTGCGGTAGTTGTGACCCCAAGATGCAGGAAACAGGAGAACGACGTGCAGGTAAGAGTTTTTATTATACTCAAACAAGGAGGAGAAGTCATGCATCCAGCGTAAGGTCCCTAACATAGTCAACCCTCGAGCACTGAGGAACAGGCGAGGCAGGCATAAATAACAGCTTTCTTGGTATTCGCAATGTTGTGACGGTGCCAATTCACACCAGTTAAGGAAATCCCCACAAATTATGTGCATCCTTGCAACTTTGTCCAATCCCTGAAAGTTCCCCTCACAATTTTGTTCAATCAAATTTGTCCCTCAGCAGCACTCAAATGCACACGCCATAGACATACACTGCATTTTAGTATTGGCAAAATTATAATCTTTATAAAGTTAGACATACAGACATAAATTGGACTTTGTATAAAATCATTTTCAAAAAACTAAACAGATGAAACAGATGATATTTAACTATTGTAGATAATTCTGCCATATTTACTGTGATGCTTTTGCTCATTTGTTGATCAATATGCATTGTCCTAATCAAATAAAGTTATTCAATATGGAGCTTCACATGGGAAGTAAAACTTCTGGATAGAATAAAATACTTTATGTAAACAAAAATTTAATAATAATAATACATTAAGTCCAGCATTGGAGATCGATAAAGTACAAACTTATTTCTTCTGTCTTTAATACAATACTCCTGTAAATAAAAATGTAGCATTGGGAGGTCTCTATAGTTTAGTGAGTGGATAAGTGCAGGCGTTTCCACTGTTGGGAACCACATCTTTAGCGACGTGCAGAGCGACCACTTTAGTGATCGTTCTCCACTGTGCTTCTTTCTTATGGTACCTTTTGTAAATGAGTCTCTACAGTAAGCTCCTTTTTAGCGGGAGTTTGTTTGTTGTTATCTTCTTGTTCGCTATGTAAAGAGTTGCATTTCCCCCACTCAGTTGAATACTTGTTTCAGATGCTGGAATAAGTTTTTTGTGCTATAGCCTTTTTTTAAACCACGTTTGCAGCATGGAGTCATTTGTTCCATGCCTGTTGCCGCAAAACCAAACCACTGACAACACTATTCTTTTTTTTTTTAGAACAAACGTCTTGCTCTTGTATGCGTTAGCATTAGCCATGTTGTGCTGTGTGTGTGAATTTCCCTCAGGGAATAAGGAAGAGGGTAGAAGCTCCTGGGTGCACAAATATGCCGGAGCAAGAAGACAAAAACATTGATTTTTATGTTTTAAATTGTCTGCAACAAAACCTTGAATTCATCGATAAAGTTGATTTATCGCCTATGCCTATATAAATCTTTAGCAACACACAGACATCCTCACTTTCTTGTTTACATTGACAGAGATGCGAACATGTGATGAAAAAAATCATAGCCATATATCGCCCTCAACTAGATGTGGATCGGATCGGGGCTGATATTTAGCATTTTTTTTAACTGTTCGGCGATCAGCTAAATAGCTGCAGATGAGCATGTGAAAGATTCCTTCAAAAGGGAGGCATGCTCTGGGAGACAGAATTACATTTCAATATTCCTTGTTATATACATGCCGGACGGAGATGGGTTCGTGAATTCCAGGAGCGCGGAGGCATGTTTTGCCAAAACACCGGCTCAAATTTCAGAGCAAGCTTAACAAGCATGTCATGTATATACCAATCCTCAACACCGTGACGGAAAATAAACGTAAGTTTCTTTAATGTACCATTATCACTGGAGGACTAGAGGAAAATGAATGGGTACACGCGTACAAACCAAGCAGGATGACACAAGTAACTAACCGCTAAAGCTAAATCGGATCGGGATCAGGGGCCAGAAATGTTTATCGGGACACCCCTGATTTCAAGAGTTTGCAAAACTTCGTAGCGAAATTCAAGTGCTGGACATAAATGAAAGTTGAAGTAGTACACAATAAAATTTGCTGTGCATAAAATCCTGTCTGACTGCGCTAACAAAAAAGTCCTAGAATAATAGCTTACATATTGACTGATATTATTTTGTAGTATTAAAAAAAAATGTATGCAATTTTCAAGTTTGCGAGTTGCAATAGAAATACACCTCCACTTTCAAAATGTTTAATGTTGAAGAGAAAAAATAAAGTCAATTTGTATTTTGTAACAGATTTGAGACATTTTCAATATTTAAGTACAGATAGAATCAACTCGAATATGGTTCAATAATTGTTTGGCCCTGCGACCTAAAGTGCCGGACTGAATTCGACACGCCTGAAAGTCTTGAGTTAAAACGGTGCATCTCTTTGGTCGTCATCATGTTGCGCTACCTAAACTTGGAGCATGGATATATGCCAACATGTTGATGTACACATTTAGCCCAATTGAGTTCAGCTCCAATTTAAGCACAATCAAATGTCATTACCCCTGATAGTTACTCCTGATAGTTACTGTATGTAATTGTAATAATAAGTGTCAATAGATTTAGTCTCAGATCTCCAAATAAACGTAACTCGCAAACAAAAGATGACATGAATATTAACATGAATTCATTCCATCATTTAGGTAGTGGACCTGAGCCATGACGTCCGTAAGATTAAGGCTTTGACTGGTGATCACGGTGAACATTTCAACCGTATCGTGACAGAGGTGGATTTGCTCGGGCAAGACTGTTTTCTCTGTGGGACGGTGGAAGATGAATTACGGAAGCTGCAGAACCAATCCAAGGATGAACTGGGCCGTCTGCAGAACCACTTGAACAGACTCCAGCTTAGTATGGACTCTGGGGGTGCCTGCAACCAGATCTGCTCCCACTTACAGGATGAAGTTCGCCTTCTGCGAGAGGATGTCGCACGGTGCACCAGTCAATGTAAGAGGCTTTCATCAGAGTGCTAAGTCACACAAATAAAATGTACTTACCGGTAACTAAAAATACTAAACCCAAAACCAGTTAAGTTGGCACGTTGTGTAATTCATAAATAAAAACAGAATACAATGATTTGCAAATCCTTTTCAACTTATATTCAATTGAATAGACTGCAAAGACAAGATATTTAATGTTCGAAATGAGAAACTTTTTTTGTTGCAAATAATCATTAACTTAGAATTTAATGGCAGCAACACATTGCAAAAAAATTGGCACTGGGGCATTTTTACCACTGTGTTACATGGGCATTTTTACCACTGTGTTACATGGCCTTTCCTTTTAGCAACACTTTGGGAACTGAGGAGACCAATTTTTTAAGCTTTCCAGGTGGAATTATTTCCCATTCTTGCTTGATGTACAGTTTAAGTTGTTAAACAGTCTGCAGTGTCCGTTGTGGTATTTTAGACTTCATAATGCGCCACACATTTTCAATGGGAGACAGGTCTGGACTACAGGCAGGCCAGTCTAGTACTTGCACTCTTTTACTATGAAGCCACGCTGTTGTAACACGTGGTTTGGCATTGTCTTGCTGAAATAAGCAGGGGCGTCCATGATTATGTTGCTTGTATGGCAACATATGTTGCTCCAAAACCTGTATGTACCTTTCAGCATTAATGGTGCCTTCACAGATGTGTAAGTTACCCATGCCTTGGGCACTAATACACCTCCATGCCATCACAGATGCTGGCTTTTGAACTTTGCGCCTATAACAATCCGGATGGTTCTTTTCCTCCTTGGTCCAGAGGACACAACGTCCACAGTTTCCAAAAACAATTTGAAATGTGGACTCCTCAGACCACAGAACACTTTTCCACTTTGCATCAGTCCATCTTAGAAGAGCTCGGGCCCAGAAAAGCCGGCAGCGTTTCTGGGTGTTGTTGATAAATGGCTTTGGCTTTGCATAGTAGAGTTTTAACTTGCACTTACAGATGTAGCAACAAACCGTAGTTACTGACAGTGGTTTTCTGAAGTGTTCCTGAGCCCATGTGGTGATATTCTTTACACACTGATGTTGCTTTTTGATGCAGTACCGCCTGAGGGATCGAAGGTCCGTAATATCATCGTTTACGTGCTGTGATTTCTCCAGATTCTCTGAACCTTTTGATGATATTACAGACCGTAGATGGTGAAATCCCTAAATTCCTTGCAATAGCTCGTTGAGAAATGTTGTTCTTAATTTGTTCGACAATTTGCTCAGGCATTTGTTCACAAAGTGGTGATGCTCGCCCCATCCTTGTTTGTGAATGACTGAGCATTTCATGGAAGCTGCTTTTATACCCAATCATGGCACCCACCTATTCCCAATTAGCCTGTTCACCTGTGGGATGTTCCAAATAAGTGTTTGATGAGCATTTCTCAACTTTCTCAGTCTTTTTTGCCACTTGCGCCAGCTTTTTTGAAACATGTTGTAGGCATCGAATTCCAAATGAGCTAATATTTGCAAAAAATAACAACGTTTTCCAGTTAGAACATTAAGTATATTGTCTTTGCAGTCTATTCAATTGAATATAGGTTGAAAAGGATTTGCAAATCATTGTATTCTGTTTTTATTTACCATTTACACAACGTGCCAACTTCACTGGTTTTGGGGTTTATACTATCAGGAATTTCTACGTGTGTCACAATACATTGCGATACAAATGCTTACCTCGCTTCCAGGTTTCCCTAATGTATCTTTGGTGTTGGGGAAATGTCGTAGTTGCACCTCCTCGCTGCATATGTGTGTGTCATCTGTAGGGATGGGAATCGACAGGATTTTCACGATTCTGTTTGCATTTTTGATTCGACTTAACGATTCGGTAACTCAACAATTCTCTTTCCGATTCTCACTTTCATAAAAGGATAATAAGCAGTGTGATTAGTATCAACTTTGTTTAGTTTAGATGTGGATGTAAAAACACAACAGTGAGGCCTTGAGAGGCCTACAGCCTCGGTAAAGTGCAAGGGTCTGACGTTTCCCCTGTAAAACATAATTTTGAAATAAATGCCTCCGCTTTAAATGTTCCCGCATGACAGATGTACTGCTATGAAAAGCAAGGACTCTTGCCAATTGAGCAAGTTATTTGTGTTTGTGATGTGTTTAGGGTAAAGTTTCCTTAATTGTCATATTTTTGCTGCTGTTCATTGGTCATTTTGGTTTCGGAAAAATACAAACGATGACGTCACCGACTGTTATTGACAAATGAATTTGTCTGCAACAAATTGTATCAGACATTGTTGACGAATTGTTGCACCCCTAATGTAAATTGTCCTTTGGCATGAATGTGAGTGTAAACGCCTGTTTGAATATATGTCCTGTAATCGGCTGATGAACAGTCAGGGGTGTACCTCATTGGTTAACCACCACCACCCACTACAGTCGACTGAGATCGACTCCAGCCAACAAATGACCCTAAACAAGATAAGTGGTATCGCAAATGAATGAATATAAATGTATATTGGAAGCACAAAGTAGCTAAAGGATAATACATTCTAAGTAACAGTCAGGTTGTCGGCCGAGGACATCAAGTTGACTTCTTTGAGAGTTTTGATCAAACGACCACTGTTTTACAATACAGAAAGTGTGCAGTCAGCAATTCCCTGCCTAACTGTTTAATTAAAAAATTAAGAAATGTTCAAAGCACCTAAAAGAGTTGATAAGAAGGTAAATGTTTTTGATGTGACTTGTTTGCGTATTCAGCTTCTTCTCCACTGTTTAGGTGGTGGTTCTGGTAGCAGCGGTTCGACTAGTGCAAATGGAGCTGCAGATGGACATGGTTTGGATGCAGAGAGGCCTTTAGATGGTCACAGTGTGATCGGAGGCTCCATGAACAACAACCAGTTGAAGACGCTGCAGGGTGAACTGTCTGAGGTCATCCTGACGTTCAGTTCCATAAACGACACCCTTAAGGGTTTAGAACACACTGTTCACAAACATGGCAGCGTCATCACCGACCTGGGTGAGCTCATTTTCATCATTGTCTTCAATCTCTGGTTTTCCTTCTCCCCAAATCATGCAGCTTGATCATTTTCCCCTGACAGGAAACACCAAGGATAAGATTATTTCTGAACTGGACAAAATCCAACAGGAGGTGACGGAACACATCGAGGACAATCGGGACCGGTTGAATGGGATGGACAGGGATGTCCGACGTTTTGAGAGCACGTTGCTAGTGGAGATGGGAGACTGCAAGAGATCAAGTGATGGGCTCGAGAAGAGGCTATCCAAACTTGAGGGTGTCTGTGGAAGGATGGATGGAGTCTATGACTCAATCCACAAGATCAAGGAAGGTATGAACTTTACTGCAATGCTATAGTCATTGTGTTATAGTCATTCTGAACTAACTAGTACAAATAGTTGTGACTATCCATTCTCTCTCCCCTCTTAAGGCACTGGCTTTATTGCTCTATTAATTATAATCAACAGTCATCATCGATATGTATTTACCTTTGTGGTGGCAGGGGTGTGCCCGAAACATAAAAATGGCGTAATTGTATAATTTCCATTATTAACTATGACGCATGTATTTAAAAAAAAAGTTAAACAATGTTGTACATTTAACTCTTTAGCCAAAGCATGCTAGCTAAACACTTGTCATGATGATGATGACTGTGATCATTTTGGTCACAATAATCGTGATATAAAATTCACATATTGTTACATCACTATTCTGTATTGTAGCACACATCATTTCAATGGACACTATTTAACTTTGCAAGGCAGACAACTAGACACTATGTAAAGCCTGTGTGTAAATCCATTTTGTCTGGTAAAAATACAACCACTTTGAAGCGTCTTCTGCAGGCTAATCATCAGGAAAGTTACACAATAGTAATTAGGCCTTAACCATTATTTCCAAATGACTCATACTGTAATTAATTACTGTTACTATAAAAGACAGTAGAGAAGAAGCAAGACTGCTTACTCTACCACTACTTTTGTTGTACACATAGGTGAGTGAGCGTGCCTGCCAATCTAGAATAAAACAAGTTTGTCATTTTCATGTGACCATTTTAGTCATGTACCTATTATTTAGTTGAAATATTGAAAACAAAAAATGCTAAATTTCAGCTAAAACAATAACACACAATAAGGTTTAGTGTGAAATGTACATAATAAAATATTGATGGAGTGCAGGGCTTGTTGTGATAATTAATAAAAGTGCTTTCAAGACAACTTCAAAGATGTGTTATCGGTTATAATTTTAATTTTAGTCGACAACATTTTCGATTAAAATGTTGAGAAATTTCGTAGACTAAAACTAAATTAATTTAGAAGACTAAAATATGACTAAAACTAAAATACATTTTCGTCAAAAGACTATAACTAAAACTAAATTAAAAACAGCTGTCAAAATTAACACTGCTCTCTCGCCATTCTTCCATACTTGTTAGTGCCATTGATGTACAGTACTCCTCACAAATGATCTCTTTTGTTAATCCACAAGAATTTTTCTTTTTTGCCATGCTGGTCTGTTGGCTTGTTCAAACTCTTATTGAGTTAGCAAAATGGACACAATGTGTCAATATGGGAAAAACAAAGGCACACACACTGAGGCGCTGAGACATGACTAGAAAGGTAGAACGTTAGTGGAAGGCTGTGCCTCTGTTACAATGACAAGCCCTGATTTTTGCCTGGCAGGCATGTAAAATGAATGACTGAATGGAGCATTCGTACACAGACATGGTTTGCACAAAGAGGCATACTAGGCTCGATTTGCAAGTTTGGAAATTCAATAAGTTCACAAATAGGGAGCTTCGTAAATCGAGGTTCCACTGTAAATTTAAAGAGAAATTGTTTTGTTATTATTATTTATTTGTTTCAACATATCTTTTTTTGTTACATGACATAATTTTGCTCTATTCTAAAAATATATATACAGTTGTGGTCAAAACAACCCAACATATTGTCATGGTTGTCTTGAGTTTCCAATCATTTCTACAACTTTTTTTTGTGATAGAGTGATTGGAGCACATACTTTTTTGTCACAAAAAACATTCATGAAGTTTGGTTCTTTTATGAATTTATTATGGGTCTACTGAAAATTTGACCAAATCTGCTGAGTCAAAAGTATACATACAACAATGTTAATATTTGGTTACATGTCCCTTGGCAAGTTTCACTGCAATAAGGCATTTTTGGTAGCCATCCACAAGATTCTGGTTGAATTTTTGACCACTCCTCTTGACAAAATTAGTGCCGTTCAGCTAAATTTGTTGGTTTTCTGACATGGACTTGTTTCTTCAGCATTGTCCACATGTTCTCAATGGGGTTTAAGTCAGGACTTCGGGAAGTTCATTCTAAAACCTTAATTCTAGCCTCATATAGCCATTCCTTTACCACTTTTGACGTGTGTTTGGGGTCATTGTCCTGTTGGAACACCCAACTGCACCCAAGACCCCACCTCCGGGCTGATGATTTTAGGTTGTCCTGAAGAATTTGGAGGTAATCCTTCTTTTTCATTATCCCATTTACTCTCTGTAAAGCACCAGTTTCATTGGCAGCAAAACAGGCCCAGAGCATAATACTACCACCACCATGCTTGACGGTAGGCTTGGGATTAAAGGCCTCACCTTTTCTCCTCCAAACATATTGCTGGGTATTGTGGCCAAACAGCTCGTTTTTTGTTTCATCTGACCACAGAACTTTCCTCCAGAAAGTATTATCATTGTCCATGTGATCAGCAGCAAACTTTAGACGAGCCTTAAGGTGTCGCTTCTGGAGCAAGGGCTTCCTTCTTGCATGGTAGCCTCTCAGTACATGGCGATGCAAAACACGCTTGACTGTGGACACTGACACCTGTGTTCCAGCAGCTTCCAATTCATTGCAGACCTGGGGCCGTACTTATCAAGCTTCTTAGAGTGCCATTTTACACTTAAGTCCTGAGAATTTGCGAAATTTAGTCCTACTCTCAAACTTAAGAATAAAAGCTTTTTATCAACTTTCTTAAGTCTAAGAATCACTCCTACTCTCCACGATATTTAAGAGACCTTCAGAGGTGTCTTAAGTGGTTAGGAGTTGCCAGCAGGGGATGGCACTGAGGCGAGAGAGACGTGCGCGAACGTCCTTAAGGATGTCCTGGATTTGTTTGATGACGAGCAGCTGATCAAACGGTATCGTTAACAGACCGGGTATTATTTTTGTCACAGATTTAATAATTTTCGATTCCTTGTTGATTTCTGCATGTGGCTGCAGTGGGCTAGTATACATAGAGCCACCCACACCAGTTTCAAATTAGTTGCCTAATTAATGAATTGGAAAGAAAATGTTATGAGAGTAGCGTATGTGTGTGGCCGTGAGGTGAGTGACGTCAGTGAGTGTGTGGGCGAGAGAAGAGAGGGAGCGGTAGCGTGATTGCCGGCGGGGACTAGTTTGTTTTGTATTATTTTGTAGTTTATTGTCAAAATATACACTCCCATTGTCCACCTAAATATTTCTAAGATATTTCTTTATTCTTAGACAAGGGATTCCCTTCCGTGATTGGTCATTTCTATGGACACAGAAATTACGTCACCTAAAATTCCGTTTACGGCACATAGTAATGTCGTAATTCAGAGTGTGACACTTAAGATTCAGTCCTACACTTCGCTGAAAGTGTGAGTAAGACGCTTGATAACTAACTTTTAAGTGCAGCTTTCAGCGAAGAATTTATTTACTCTTAAGTCAACTCTTAGCAGACTTCTTAGGAGTAATTCTAAGAAGCTTAATAAGTACGGCCCCTGCTTTTTGGTGGTTCTCGGTTGACTCTTGATCATCCTGACCAATTTTCTCTCAGCAGCAGGTGATAGCTTGCATTTTCTTCCTGATCGTGGCAGTGACCAAACTGTGCCATGCACTTTATACTTACGAACAATTGTCTGCACAGTTGCTCTTGGGACCTTAAGCTGCTTTGAAATGGCTCCAAGTGACTTTCCTGACTTGTTCAAGTCAATGATTTGTTTTTTCAGATCTGTGCTGAGTTCCTTTGACTTTCCCATTGTCGCGTTTGTAACCGAGTGTAATGACTGCATCACATGAGCCCTCTTTAAATGGGTTTAGAGAAGTCAACAGGTGTCGTCAATCATAATCACTCACATGAATTTAAGAGGCCGTGCCATGTAGCTAATTTGATTTGATTGTAACTTTTCTACATCACCAAAATTGATAATGTATGTTGCTGTTTGACCCAGCAAATTTTATCATATTTTCAGTAGACCCATAATAAATTCATAAAAGAACCAAACTTCATGAATGTTTTTTTGTGACAAACAAGAATGTGCTCCAATCACTCTATCACAAAAAATAAGAGTTGTAGAAATTATTAGAAACTTAAGACAGCCATGACATTATGTCCTTCACAAGTGTATGTAAACTTTTGACCACGACTGTATGTTTGTTTTATTACTACAATGTAACCCAAGATACACTTTCTACATCTCTGATGCAATTACATTATTTGTCTGCCCACCCTGAATGATGGAATTTAGTTTGGCAGTTAGGTAAACAGTCCTCTAAATTAGAGATGAAAAACTTCCAACTTGAGGTTGTTTATTGATAATGTACGGTAAAGGCCAAAAGTTTGGACCGACCTTCCCATTCACAACACAACTGATGGTCCTAACCCCATTGTTATTATTATTATTATTTTATTTTATTTTTTTTAATAATGTCCTGCCCAGCTTCTCGGGCAAATCATATAGCAGATGTAGATGCCCATATCGGCTGTTCAGATTTACTTTACAAAAGAGAAGTGTAGAATACTTCTCTTGTTGCCTTACTTGTATTTTGACTTTATTAAATGTATTTATATTATCATTTGGTGCAGCCGGGCCGGAGCAGGAGGGGATAGAAAGAGAGAAAAAGGAAGACAGAGGGGGGAACTGTGGGGACAAGAGGGGGATTAGACAGAGAGACAAAAACAACAACAGCAAACAACAACAACAACAACAACAACAGAGCAACATCAGCAAATACGACATGTATAAATATGATGGTAAAAGTAATAGCAAATAAGCAGTTAGCGAAAGTAAAAAAAAAATACAGAAATGACAATGACCATTATTACACTAAAAATGGAGCAATATGAATACCAATAGAAATAGTGCTATTGATAATAAACAATACCAATACTTTACCTTTATTATCAACAATACAATTGTTCAAATGCAACAATACATATACGTAATGATAACTTGAGATACGAAAGAATGCAGAAAAATGGAGGGGAAGAAAGAGAAGCAACCTACATTAACCTTGTAGATTGTTATAGTATAATAGGTTAAGCTTTGTCAGTGTGCCATGTGTTATACCCAGTTTACCCTAGGGCAACAACGTTAATATATGTTTGATGAAACGTGATTATGTGCATGAGTGTATGTGTGCATATGTACTTGTATATGTACATTATGTGTATATGTGTGCTTGTACAGTGAATGTATATGTACAGTATGTGTATATGTGTGTACAGCGAATGTATATGTACAGTACGTGTATACAGTATGTGTGTTTGAACAGTGAATGTATATGTACAGTATGTGTATATGTGTGTTTGTACAGTGAATGTATATGTACAGTATATGTATGTGTGTGTTTGTACAGTGAATGTATATGTACAGTATGTGTATATGTATGTTTTTACAGTGAATGTATATGTACAGTATGTGTATACAGTATGTTTGTATAATGAATGTGCCTGTGGATGTACGAACTTTGAGTGTGTAAATATGTACTGTATTTATTTGTATATGTATGTGGGAGCGTAGGTACCTATGTATGTCTGTATGTATGTGTGTGAGTATATGTGAATTTGCATGTACAATACATTTGACTCCCAGTGTGTGCGGGAGCCAGAGTACGGCCCCAGCCTCCCCGAGAGCCCATCCCACAAACAGTAGGTGTGGTGCCCAGGGAACCAGGGGCCACCGCCCCCACGCAGCCAAGCCGGACAGCGACAGGAACCCCAGAGCCTGGCCCACCGCGCCGCCCACAAGGGCCAGCAGCAGGCCGCAGACAGACGCACCCGGCAGAGGACAAGGCACGAGAAAAGCAGGGGGCAGCCAGACCCCAAGCCAGCGAGAGACCACACCCCACACGGACAGAAAGGCGGGACGCCCCGCCCGAGGGGCCCGGAGACCCCCCGCAACCGGACGGGAAGACCGCCCCCGCCCCACCGGCAACAGGGCCCCCACGAGCCCCCCCCACCCCCGGAGAGCGCGGCGAGGCCAGCCCACGGCAACCCCACCCAAGCCGGCCGCCACAGGACCACCCAGCACGGGGCCACAGGAACCACCCACCCCACCCGCAGGGACCCCAACGATGGAGATGGAACAACCAGCAACCGCCCCGCAGAGTTCCCCCCTGAGGTAGGGGAATAAATAAATAAAATAAATAAATACATAATAATAATAATAATAATATTAATAAAATATATTTAAAAAAATAAGAATAAATAAATAATTAAATCTATTTATTAAAAAAAAAAAGAATTAAAAGAAGATCACAGACATGCTGACACACAAAGCCGCTACCCCAACAACTGGCCGACTCGCAGCACCTCGGAATACCCTGCAGCACCAAGCTACCACAGTAGACGCAGGGACCAGACCCAGCAGGCCCCAACCAAGACGGGCACCCGGAAGGGATGGACGGTGGGACCCAGGAGCTCCAGACACGCAGTCCGGATGCAGTAGCCTGAGGCGCCGACCCCCACCCGACAGGCAGGCCCCGAATGTACCCCCAGAAATATACATACATATATATATATACATACACATAAACATACACATGTACACATACACACACATACACATATATATACATACATACATACACACACACACATACACCTACATATACACAGTTTGTCAGCCCCGACAACGACCACGCGCGCGCGCTGCCACCAGTCACAACATCAGCCACCCCCCTGCACCAGACCCAGCAGCCACGGGCGCCCACACCACAAACAAACGGCAGCAGAAACAGCAGCCACAACACCCCCAGACAGCCAGCACCACCCAATCAAATCAAAGCGATCAAAAAAAAAACGCGACCGGCAACCACACGCCAACAGGATCACAGAGACCAGCCAGCGCCAGCCCGCAAGCAAGCCCAAACGCCAACACGCAAACAAGAGACACCAACACCCCCCCCCCCACCAAAAGACCCCACCACCCCAACCCAAACCCGCACAAACACACCACCGCCCAAACAACCGAGACACAGTATCCAGACCACCATTGTTAAAGCAAGCAATTCCACTAATCAACGCTGATAAGGCACACCTGTGAAGTGAAAACCATTTCAGATGACTACCTCTTGAAGCTCATCGAGAGAATGACAAGAGTGTGCAGTAATCAAAGCAAAGAGTGGCTATTTTGAAGAAACTAGAATATAAAACAGGTTTTCAGTTATTTCACCTTTTTTTGTTAAGTAAATAACTCCACATGTGTTCATTCATAATTTTGATGCCTTCAGTGACAATCTACAATGTAAATAGTCGTGAAAATAAAGAAAATTAATTGAATGAGAAGGTGTCCAAATATTTGGCCTGTACTGTATGTAATTAATAATTCAATAAAATTAAAAGATTGACAAACAAACCTCGCCTAGCTTAATGCTAACATTAGCCACTGGAAAAGCTGCAAGTATTATTCCTCTACCACTAAAACTCTCTCTGTATGAAAACAAAACAGTACAAAAACAAGCGTTTATGACGATGAATCTTGTCTTACCTTTGCTGTTTTCTCTACATAATTTTGTTTCATACAAATTTAATTCTGCTTTTATGTTAAGTCCACAATCAATTTCCTTATGGTAGATCTATAGGCCTGGTTTCCCATTAAGAGCCTAAATAAAACGACAACTAAAATATTCTGGTTTAAATAATCCACACTAATTTAGTTACTTTCTGAAATGTCACTTAATTTCAGATTAACTAGTTCCAAATTAAAGAGATTTAGACTAAGGGAATCAACAACAACTAAGATCATGTTTTGGAAGCCGAATTAAATTAAGGATGCATGGAAGAAAATGTTCAATCAGTACAACTCAATGGGCTGAGTGGTTAATATGTTGGCTGCACATTCAGGCGGTCGAGGGTTTCAAACTCTGCTTCCATTTACCATGCCGGTTAATCCAGAAAGATCTTTTTTCGTAGTCTATTAACAACATTGAGGGACCTGATGTGATCTTTTCTCAGTTTACATATTGCTTTGCAGACTTTGTTCACTATTTTACAGACTGATGATTTACTCACGGCTCATAAATTCATTGTGTCACCATTTAGGGTTCCACTTGCCAAAAAGATGGCCTAGGCCTTCAGTGATGTCCTACTTAGTCCGACTTTACCTCAGTATTTTAGTTTACAATAGAGACATTTCTGGTGTATTTAGTTTGTTAAACCATTTTGTTTCCCAATGTAAAAGAGCAGTAAATGAATTATTATACTTACAATTAATTCTGGCCCTCTGATTTTCCTTGATGTCTTGTATTTCTTTGTCTGAATGGATGTGAAATGGTCTTATATTAAAGTATATGGTTTTAAAATTTCTTAAATTTGACTTGTTGAAACCTGCAGAGATCCTGATTATAATCTACTTCATATTTTTATACCAATAGCCTCCATGTAGACCAGGGCTATTCACTACATAATGAAGAGGGCCGCACTTTCAAGAGCCCAAGATCTCAGGGGCCGTACATCAAAATGTGGATGTTTCTTTAGAAAGTGCCTTCACAGGTTATATTCCTTTGAGACTGTGTTTACTTATTCATTATTCTGCCCGTGCTACTCTTTTCCAGCGTGTGCAGCTAAACAGATAGTTAACAGCATGAAGAAACAAAAGCTAAATCTAGTTGATGATTGATGTTCCTTCTTTTGAATTATTGTTCTTTTCTTCCTCAGTTTTATTTCTTTTTACGTCTTCCTTTATTTAGGTTTGTAAGACTGAAATAATAAACATTACAAAAGTAAAACGTCTATTGGGTATTTTACATAAATAACATCCATTGTGTATGTTACATAAATAAAATAGAAGGTTTAGTGTTAATACACACAGCAAACATTGCACACATGTGGTTTAACACAATTAAGCCTAAGGTATAGCTTTATCACCCTCTGCTGGTCAAATGCAGTGCTACATACATTTAACCAGTTTTGATCGCCAGAGTTAAACAGACAAAAACAACATGACCACAAATACTAAAGACATCACAAAGTCCGCCAGTTTAATACATTCATACTTTGTTGTCCAGTCGCTGTTAAGAGACCAATTTTCGCGATTTATTTAGATTTTATTCAGGGGTTGATAGTGCCATCTTCTTTTACACACCCACTGTTGCTTCATTGTGACACATATGCTTCACCGTTTCCCCTGCGGGGTGGCTGGAGTACTAAATACATGATAACCCTGTTTCGAAGGGTTTCATCAGGCCTATTTGGGTGTTGTTCGGCAGGCCAAATTAAAAGCTTTAGCAGGCCGCCAGTTGAATAAGCCTGGTGTAGACCTTTACAATTTACATTAACCAAAAAAATTTGTTTATTTGGATTTTTCAACTTACTGTCCTCTTTTTCTTTTGTGATTTCCAGGACTCAACCAACATGTATCTAGTTTATGGACTTGTGTTTCGGGTCTAAACAACTCAATAATCCAACACGGAGGTATTCTGGACTTTGTTCAGAAGAACCAGGATGATGTCCAGATCCGAATGAAGAACCTCAACTTCAGCTTGAATGGCATATTGAAAGACTTGCAGAGCTTTTCCGACAATGGACTCACAGGTAAGAGTCTATTTTCTACTTCTTAAAGTCAATCTGTGTACAACAAGGATCAATAAAGTACAGTCTACCAAACAATCAATAGAAGTAGGAAGTGCAGACTGATTGAGGCACATGTGATTAAAGGCTATATAAATAAACTTTGATTGATTGTGTGTATGTAAATTGTATCATATATGTATATAATATATTAGTATTATATATATATATATATATATATATATATATATATATATATATATATATATATATATATATATATATATATATATATATATATATATATATGTACGTTTGTATATATATATATATATATATATATATATATATATATATATATATATATATGTACGTTTGTATATATATATATATATATATATATATATATATATATATATATATATATATATATATATATATACATATATATATATATATATATATATATATATATATATATATATATATATATATATATATATATATATATATATACACTACCGTTCAAAAGTTTGGGGTCACATTGAAATGTCCTTATTTTTGAAGGAAAAGCACTGTACTTTTCAATGAAGATAACTTTAAACTAGTCGTAACTTTAAAGAAATACACTCTATACATTGCTTATGTGGTAAATGACTATTCTAGCTGCAAATGTCTGGTTTTTGGTGCAATATCTACATAGGTGTATAGAGGCCCATTTCCAGAAACTATCACTCCAGTGTTCTAATGGTACAATGTGTTTGCTCATTGGCTCAGAAGGCTAATTGATGATTAGAAAACCCTTGTGCAATCATGTTCACACATCTGAAAACAGTTTAGCTCGTTACAGAAGCTACAAAACTGACCTTCCTTTGAGCAGATTGAGTTTCTGGAGCATCACATTTGTGAGGTCAATTAAACGCTCAAAATGGCCAGAAAAAGAGAATTTTCATCTGAAACTCGACAGTCTATTCTTGTTCTTAGAAATGAAGGCTATTCCACAAAATTGTTTGGGTGACCCCAAACTTTTGAACGGTAGTATATGTATATATATATATATATATATATATATATATATATATATATATATATATATATATATATATATATATATATATATATATATATGTATATATATATATATATATATATATATATATATATATATATATATATATATATATATATATATATATATATATATATATATATATACAAACGTACATACATATATATATATATATATATATATATATATATATATATATATATATATATATATATATATATACAGGACTGTCTCAGCAAATTTGAATATTGTGATAAAGTTCTTTATTTTCTGTAATGCAATTAAAAAAACAAAAATGTCATACATTCTGGATTCATTACACATCAACTGAAATATTGCAAGCCTTTTATTATTTTAAATATTGCTGATTATGGCATACAGCTTAAGAAAACTCAAAAACCTCATCTCAAAAAATTAGAATATTTCCTCAGACCAAGTAAAAAAAAAAGATTTATAACAGCAAAACAAAATCAAACATTTGAAAATGTCAATTAATGCACTCAGTACTTGGTTGGGAATCCTTTTGCACGGATTACTGCATCAATGCAGCGTGGCATGGAGGCAATCAGCCTGTGGCATTGCTGAGGTGTTATGGATGCCCAGGATGTTTCAATAGCGGCCTTTAGCTCATTTGCATTATTGGTTCTGGTGTCTTTCAGCTTCTTCTTCACAATACCCCACAAATTCTCTATAGGGTTCAGGTCAGGGGAGTTGGCAGGCCAATCGAGGACAGTAATGCCATGGTCAGTACACCAGTTACTTGTGGTTTTGGCACTGTGGGCAGGTGCCAGATCATGTTGGAAAATGAAATCATCATCTCCATAGAGCTTTTCAACAGATGGAAGCATGTAGTGCTCTTAAATCTCTAGAAGCGTCTGACTTGGGCTATGGAAAAGAAGCACTGGACAGTTGCAGAGTGGTCCAGAGTCCTGTTTTCAGACGAAAGCAAGTTTTGTATTTCATTTGGAAGTCAAGGCGCTTGAGTCTGGAGGAAGGCTGGAGAGGAGCAAAATTCAAGTTGCTTGAAATCCAGTGTGAAGTTCCCACAGTCAGCAATGGTTTTGGGAGCCATGTCAGCTGCTGGTGTTGGTCCACTGTGTTTCATCAAGTCCAGAGTCAATGCAGCTGTGTACCAAGAAATTTTAGAGCACTACATGCTTCTATCTGTTGAAAAGCTCCATGGAGATGATGATTTCATTTTCCAGCATGATCTGGCACCTGCCCACAGTGCCAAAACCACCAGTAACTGGTGTACTGACCATGGCATTACTGTCCTCGATTGGCCTGCCAACTCCCCTGACCTGAACTCCATTTAAGGGGTTATATATGTATAAATATATATTAGGGGTGTGGGAAAAAATGTATTCGAATTCGAATCGCGATTCTCACGTTGTGCGATTCAGAATAGATTCTCATTTTTAAAAAATCGATTTTTTATTATTATTTTATTTTAAAAAAATGTTTTCATTTATTTATTTTATTTTAATTTTTTAATTAATCAATTCAACAAAACAATACACAGCAATACCATAACAACGCAATCCAATTCCGAAACCAAACCCAACCCAGCAACACTCAGAACTGCAATAAACAGAGCAATTGAGAGGAGACACAAACACGACACAGAACAAAACAAAAGTAGTGAAACAAAAATGAATATTATCAACAACAGTATCAATATTAGTTACAATTTCAACATAGCAGTGATTAAAAATCCCTCATTGACATTATCATTAGACATTTATAAAAAATAAAAATAAATGAAAAATAGTGTCACAGTGGCTTACACTTGCATCGCATCTCATAAGCTTGACAACACACTGTGTCCAATATTTTCACAAAGATAAAATAAGTCATATTTTTGGTTCATTTAATAGTTAAAACAAATGTATATTATTGCAATCAGTTGATAAAACATTGTCATTTACAATTATAAAAGCTTTTTACAAAAATCTACTACTCTGCTTGCATGTCAGCAGACTGAGGTAGATCCTGCTGAAATCCTATGTATTGTATGTAACCCCAAGAATCGATATTGAATCGAATCGTGGGACACACAAAGATTCGCAGCCCTAATATATATATATATATATATATATATATATATATACAGTATATATATATATATATACATATATATATATATATATATATATATATATATACATATATATATACATACATATATATATATATATATATATATATATATATATATATATATATATATATATATATATATATATATATATATATATATATATATATATATATATATATATATATATATATATATATATATATAGTTGCAAGAAAAAGTATATGAACCCTTTGGGATTACTTGGATTTTTGCATAAATTGGGCATAAAATGTGTTCTGATCTTCATCAAAGTCACAACAATAAACAAACACAGTTTGATTAAACTAAAACCGCACAAAAATGTTACATTCTCATTTTGTATTGTACACAACATGTAAACATTGATTGTTCAGGGTGGAAAAAGTATGTGAACCCCTAAGCTAATGACTTCTCTAATAGTCATTTGGAGCCAGGAGTCAGTTAACTTGGAGTCCAACCAGTGTGATGAAATTGCAGATGTTGGTTAAAGCTGCCCTGCCAAATAAAAACAAACCAGTTTTGAGTTTGCTATTCTCAAGAAGTATTGCCTGATGTTAACAGTTGCGTCGCTCAAAAGCGCTCTCTGAAAACCTACGATCAAGAATTGTTGACTTACATGAAGCTGGAAAAAGTTACAAAAGTATCTCCAAAAGCTTTGACGTTCATGTATCCACCGTAAGACAGACTGTCTACAAACGGAGAAAGTTTAGCACTGTTGTTACTCTCCCTCGGCGTGGTCCACCTGTAAAGAGCACAGCGCAGAATGCTCAATGAAGTGAGTTAGAGTTAGAGTTTGAGTTTATTTCGAACATGCAAGCATACAACAGGATACATCACAATTTCCAGTTTCTCTTTTCAACATGTTCGAAAAGGAGTAGGAAGAAGCAGAGCTTATTTAATCCTACCCCTTTTCTTTACATAACAATTGCTGAAACTTTTTTATTCACTTCCTGTTCTCAATTTATTCACAATAAACTCCATAGGTAATCACAATAAAAATAAATAAATAAATAATAGTAAGAATTTAATAATAATAATTGGTGAAGAAAGTCATATTTAATATGATGAGATAAGTAAGATTGCTTTAAGAATGAATGAATGGATGGATGAAATAAATTGAGAATGTTTGTCATGGTTCTTCTTCTTTGTACTTTGTAAACACTTTAAGTTTGAAGAGTTTCTTGAAGTGGATCATATTAGTACATTGTTTGATTGCTTTGCTTAATCCATTCCATAATTTAATTCCACATATTGATATACTGAAGGTCTTAAGTGTTGTATGTGCGTACAAATGTTTTAAATTACATTTTTCTCTAAGATTATATTTCTCCTCTTTTGTTGAGAAGAATTGTTGTATATTCTTGGGTAGCAGGTTATAGTTTGCTTTGTGCATAATTTTAGATGTTTTCAAATTCACTATGTCGTGGAATTTCAGTATCTTTGATTCAATAAATAAAGGATTTGTATGTTCTCTATATCCAACATTATGTATTATTCTAACTGATCTTTTTTGTAACACCGTTAATGAATGAAGTGTACTTTTGTAATTATTTCCCCATATTTCTACACAGTAGCTCAGATATGGTAACACTAGTGAGCAGTATAGAATATGAAGTGATTTTTTGTCTAGAACATGTTTTGCTTTATTCATTATTGACGTGTTTCTTGCTACTTTATGTTGTATATTTTTACGTGAGATTTCCAGTTCAATTTATCATCAATCATTATACCTAGAAATTTGGTTTCATTTACTCTTTCAATTTCTATTCCGTCTATTTGTATTTGTGTTTGACTTTCTCTTCTACTATTACCAAATAGCAATATTTTAGTTTTACTAAGATTCAAAGATAGTCTGTTTTTGTCAAACCATCTTTTTAATTTGTTAATTTCTTCTGTTATTATTTGTATTATCTCCTGTGTGTTCTCTCCTGAACAAAACGCTGTTGTATCATCCGCAAATAATACTAACTTTAAATCTTTTGTAACTTTACAAATGTCATTTATATAGAGATTGAATAATTTAGGTCCTAATATTGATCCCTGAGGTACACCACAGGATATATTTAGCGTTGTAGACATGTGTTCGCCTAGCTTCACGTATTGTTTCCTATTCGTTAGCCTTTCTCTTTTGCGTCCTTTCTCATTGACAGGAAGTGACGATAAATGTAAAAGAAAAATAATCATAGAGTGCTAAAGACTTCTGGCACATGCTAACATTTTTGTTGACCAGTCAACAATAAGGAATACATGAAACAAGAATGGAGTTCATGGAGGGACACTATGGAGGAAGCCACTGCTGTCAAAGAAAAACATTGCAGCACGTTTGAAGTTTGCAAAAGAGCACCTAGATGTCCCACATGGGGCGGCGTGGCGAAGTTGGTAGAGTGGCCGTGCCAGCAATCGGAGGGTTGCTGGTTACTGGGGTTCAATCCCCACCTTCTACCATCCTAGTCACGTCCGTTGTGTCCTTGGGCAAGACACTTCACCCTTGCTCCTGATGGCTGCTGGTTAGCGCCTTGCATGGCAGCTCCCGCCATCAGTGTGTGAATGTGTGTGTGAATGGGTGAATGTGGAAATACTGTCAAAGCGCTTTGAGTACCTTGAAGGTAGAAAAGCGCTATACAAGTATAACCCATTTATCATTTATCATTATAACACTACTGGCAAAATATTCTGTGGACAAATGAAACCAAAATTGAGTTGTTTGGAAGAAACACACAACACTATGCGTGGACGTAAAAAAAGGCACAGCACACCAACATCAAAACCTCATCCCAACGGTGAAATGTGGTGGAAAGGGCATCATGGTTTGGGGTTGCGTTGCTGTCTCAGGGCCTGGACGTATTGCTTTCATCGACAGAAAAATAAATTCCCGATTGTATCAAAACATATTACAGGAAAACTTAAGACCATCTGTCTGCCAACTGAAGCTCAAGAGAGGATGGGTGATGTAACAGGACAATGACCCAAAGTGTAAAAAGTAAATCAACAACATAATGGCTTCAACATAAGAAAATACAACTTCTGAAGTGGCCCAGTCAGAGTCCTGGCCTCAACCCAATTGAGATGCTGTGGCATGACCTCAAAAGAGCAATTCACACCAGACATCCCTAGCATATTGCTGAACTGAAACAGTTTTGTAAATAGGAATGGTCCAAAATACCTGCAGACCATTGCGCAGGTCTAATCTGCAACTACAGGAAACATTTTGTTGAGGTTATTGTTGCCAAGCTTGGGTTAACCAGTTATAAAATTCAAAGGTTCACATACTTTTTCCACCCTGCAAGGTGAATGTTTATATGTTGTGTTTAATAACAAATGAGAACATAATTTTTTTGTGCAGTATTAGTTCAAGCAGACTGTGTTTGTTTATTGTTGTGACTTTGATGAAGATCAGAACACATTTTATGTCCAATTTATGCAAAAATCCAAGTAATCCCAAAGGTGTACGAAAAGATAGAAAGACTGTGAGCAGATGAGCAGTCAATCAGTGGGTTGACACAGGCAGACAATAAATCACACTCAAGTCAAATTTACAGTTTAGTGTTCCAGCAACCTAACATACATGTGGGTTTTTGGATTAGGGGTGGTAACAGTTGTACACAGACAACATGCAAACATTCCATGAGAGCATCTTGCTGTGAAGCAATTGTGCTAACCACTCAACTACCGTGCCGCCCCCTGGTTAACCAGTGTCAAACATATGGAATTTGATGGCCAGCTGTTAGAGCTATGAATCATTTAGCGAATTGGAAACAACATCCGTGACACGCTACTTCACGTCGTCATCTTGTGATGGATGTCATGCTGTTCTGACTCGCCAAGTCAAACGGAACTAAAATAGCTGTAATTTGCTGTGCTCTGGGGAAAGGCCATCTCCAACGACTGCCCTTTTGGTGGGTAACCTGTTAAGTCATGGGTCCCCAAACTGGTTTAAATGTAACTTAGATATTGGGTTTAACTATGTAAAGCGCTTTAAGTCACTAGAGAAAAGCGCTATATAAATATAATTCACACTTCACAAACTACGGATCTGGCCCGCAAGCGCCCGCTTATCTTTTTAAATTATCATTTTTCAAAATCTGTCCTTTCTAATCCATTTTCTACTGCTTGATACTCTTGGTGTCTCCAAGTTACTGAGGCAAATCATATTGTCTAAAAATGCATTTTCCCATCGATAACGTGACATCATCGCACTCGCGCCGCAGTGTCGAGCGAGCGCGCGGCAAGTGCGCGATCTTTCAGTCAATTAGAGCGCGAAGAATATATATATATATATTTGTATATATATATATATATATATATATGTATATATATATATATATATATATATGTATATATATATATATGTATATATATATATATATATATACATATATATATATATATATATATATATACTGTATATCGCCCGACACTGTGGCGCGAGTGCGATGATGTCACGTTATCGATGGGAAAATGCATTTTTAGACAATATATATGTATATATATATATATATATATATATATATATATATATATATATATATATGTATACAGCCCGGCCCCCGGCCAAATTGTTTTAACCCAATGCGGCCCCCGAGTCAAAAAGTTTGGGGACCCCTGATGTAGACGGTAAAAAGGGTGGGGGGACCCCCGTGTGTAGGGCCAAGATTTAGCATTCACCAGGACCACGTGCTCGGTCCTGTCAGTTAGGTAGGAATGGAACCAGTGAAGGGCAATGTCAGAGTGGCTGATGAAGTGCTGGAGACGGTGGAGGAGAATGTTGTGGTCAATGGTCTTAAACTCAGCAGATAGGTCGAGAAGAATGAGGAGGGATGTGGAACTAGAGTCAGAGGCCATCAGCAGATCACTGGTGTATCTGATGAGAAATGTTTCTGTGCTGTGGGAGGGGCGGAAACCAGATTGGTTTGATTGAGGTGATTTGATTTGAGGTAGTTTTGAAGCTGGATGGAAACAACATTTCCTCGGAATTTGGAAATGAATGGGAGATTTTTGACAGAGGGATTGGGTCTAAGGTTGTCTTTTTTAAGCAGGTGTTTTATTAGAGCTGAGAAATAATAGTATTGACCTTTTTATTTGCCTCAGCTCCTCTGTGTACCATGGGGCAGATCAGGAGAAGGAGACTGTCCGTTTTTTCAATGGTACATTGAAGTCCAGGATAGAGGATTGACTGTTATTGTAAAAATCCACAAAGTTGGAGACTGAGAAGGATGTCAGTGGGAGAAGAAGCTGGAGATGATGACTGGAAAGGCGGAATCAATGTTAGTTAGGTTCCTGAAAGTTGTTGTACGTTTTGGTTTTGTGTAGGGAGATGGTAGGGGAAGTTTCATGCTAACTGCCTGATGGTCAGATACACCAGTGTCATATACGTGGAGCTCAGTGACTGTGAGGGAGTCGGTAATAACTAGGTCCAGGTCATGTCCTTTATTGTGTGTGGAGACATTGACATGTTGGGTGAGGTTGAGGTAGTCCAATACTTCTTTAAATTAAATTCTATTCGATTGTAGGGAGAGTCCATATTAATATTAAAATCACCAATAACCAAAATGTTTTATTAGGATGAACAGAGTGAATTGAGGAAATTGTGTATATCTGTAATAACTGTTGGATGGGGTTTTGGAGGACAGTAAATAAGAATTATTGTTACATTAAGATGGTGTTTGCATTTGAGTAATAGATTTTCAAAAGAACAGAAATTTGGGGTAAACAGAAGGCTCAATTCAATGTCACTGTGGTATAAAACAGTGAGTCCACCACCACGATCAGTTGTAAAGGTTTTGCTCAGGTAATTATACCCTAGGGGCAAGCCTCATTTAGCGCTGAATGAACTTCAAGGTGCTGCCACGTTCTTGTAAGGCACAAAATACCCAGTCCCTTGTCACATTAACATCAGCATGTCATTAAGATTAAAGATTAAAGTACAATTTACAATAGTTATTTAAGTTTAGTTTATTTCAATTACCTGATAGCTCTCTTTTGTCCACTGTCTCGAACGGCCAAATAAAGTCCTCTGTCGCGAATTGTTAGCACAGTCTATCTTCACAAAGGCATTTTCCTCTGGTTTATTAGTAAAACGTCCATTAAAAGTAAACTGATGATCCTGAATAATTTGTTCCAGTTTGGAAAAAGATGTAAAGAGTGATGACAACCACAACATCGACAAGGGGGTAAATATCTAGTCAACAACAGCTGTGGTTGCTCCTTCAGGAAACACTGCCCCTTAGTGTTTTGGAAGAGAATTGCATGTCCCCCCTCATAGAAGAACTATAAATCAAACAAGACGCAGTCAGAGGGGACGCAAGCTATGTGACGCGAGAGTATAGTCCAGCCTTAAATGTAGCTTAAATGTAAATCCTAGGTTTCTTAATGTAAAGCGCTTTGAGTCAATGGAGAAAAAGTGCTATAAAAATATAATTTACTTTACTCAAATGTGGAGATTGTATGGTAGAGCTTGGTATCATGTCAACCAGTGTAAAAGCCACTCACAAGTGTCTTTTTCCGAGTTAGGAACAAAGTTGTGGAGAGTTGCTTGCGCAGTCTTTTTTAATAAACACTGTTCCTTATGTTATTTTCCTCCTTCTTAATGTAACAAACTGAAGATTCATTGAGTTTGAAATGGCAGCTAGTGAATAGTCGCATATAGCTAAGCTACTCTCATTTAGCAAGCAATGAAGAGGTTCACCTTTTCTCTGATACTCAGCAGTGTCCGCTGGAGCTTAGATTGTGTGCCAGAATCCTTAGAAGACGCAAACATTAGGATGTCCTCGTACTTTTAATAATAAATTAAATTGTTGTAATTTGTGGTACGTCAGCTGAAAAACGTGGAGTGGGAACATTGTGCTCCCATCACATTGAAAAATACTACGACTCCCAAATTGTTCACTACATCTGCTTCTCTAGCAAGTAATTCATGACATTTGGTTTATCCCTAACCATGCCCTGCCTGGGTCCAGGAGAGAAAAGGGAATAAATGTGATACCAAAGGGTGAAGCAATAAGTTTTGTGTGATTGTTGAGGTAGAACGTCATGCTCGGGATAGTTGAAAGGTGTATTGGCAGGTCTCAATCTGCACGTACGCATGAAATGCTCAGATTTCCTTCCTCTGTCTGCCCTGCTCAGGTAAATGTTATTCAGCACATTCCTGATGGAAAGTGTTGGCAACGTCCCAACATGGGAATGTTGTGTCAGGGTTAGAGCGATGTGTGGTCTGTTGGTATTGTCAAGCTAAGGTGCACTATAAATAATATTTGACAAGGTGTACAACTGATGTTGGTATTAAAGTAAATTCTTTGATAGTTAGTGTAGATGTGAAAATGTAAATATAATTTACTACTAGATTAAAGACAACGAAGATGCTTATACAAGGTAGACCGTGTGCAGAAAAACTTCTTTAGGTCATTTTCTGTTCTGCCAATATCAGATTCAGTGTGGCCAGCTTGTGTGTGTAAATTCATTAACTTTAAAGATGTTCTGTTTCCAATTAACTCAGAGGGTGTTTACAACGCTTTCACTGTTGACCTAAGCCTTTTCCACGTTTACTGCTCTATTAAAAAGGAATAAGCCACATACGTGCACACTACAGTATAATGTACTGTATGTGGTGAGTTTTTGCTGCAGTGTGATCTGAAAGGCATTTTAAGAAATATAAAGTAATCAAGTAGTATTTTTGCTACTTTCTGTGCTACAGGGTCGCCACATCATTGTGGAAAAATAAACATGTTGTAGGGCTGGCATTGGCAAGGACTTATTGATATGATCCGTATCATGATAACTGAGTCCTGATACAATACATCATTGCGAATCATCATTGGAATATATTGCACTATTCCACATAGTGATACATTTAGAATGCAGATTGAAAAACAACTTGTATATACAGTATGTACACAAGATGACAGAAATATTTAATTGGACGAACTAAGTCAAAAAACAATGTAAATGATTTCCATTTATCGCCGTTTTACTTAAAGTGGATCAAGTTTCAATGAATTTTTTTCTATATTTATATTTGCACTTGTATTTGAGATTATATTATTAGAAACATTATATTGCCATTTGAATATTTGTTCCCTCCTTTGAAATGTACTGAATCAATATTCAACTTTAGAAGGTAATTTGTCTTTAAATTGTTTGTGAAGGCTCAAGCTGAACTGAAATACTGTACATAACACGTAAAATTATTGGAAGAGTGGGAATTTTTAGAATGTGGAAAATTGTTATCCTGAATGTGATATGGCAATATGACAACAGACTCAATAACGGGAGAGATTACAATAATAGGTTACATAATGCAGGTTATAATAATAGGGAACTAAGCCAAACCAAACTTTATATAAAACAAGAAATGACAAAGTTATGATACGACCTAAATACCAAGGAAACAAACACACACGCATTTGTTCTCAAATCCCGCATTTACTGCCCCTCCCATATATATATATATTATATAATAATATATATATATATATATATATATATATATATATATATATATATATATATATATATATATATATATATATATATATATATATATATATATATATATATATATATATATATATATATATATATATATATCCATCCAGCCATCCATCTTCTTCCGCTTATCCGAGGTCAGGTCGCGGGGGCAGCAGCCTAAGCAGAGAAGCCCAGACTTTCCTCCCCCCAGCCACTTCGTCCAGCTCTTCCCGCGGGATCCCGAGGCGTTCCCAAACCAGCCGGGAGACATAATCAGATATATATATATATATATATATATATATATATATATATATATATATATATATATATATATATATGACAAAAGTCAGCTTTTTCAAAACATTCAAGCTACGTATTTTCTACATTGCAAAAAGTCCTGTCTTTTTTTCTCAAATCCCACATTTACTGCCCCCCCATATATATATATATATATATATATATATATATATATATATATATATATATATATATATATATATATATATATATATATATATATATATATACAGATATATATATATATATATATATATATATATATATATATATATATATATATATATAGATAGATATATATATATATATATATAGATATATATATATATATATATATAGATATATATATATATATATATATATATATATATATATATATATATATATATTAAGGCTGCAGCTAACGATTATTTTTCTATCGATTAATCTATAGATTATTTTTTCGATTAATCGGTTAATCTATAGATTATTTTTTCGATTCATCTAGAGATTATTTTTCCTTTTACCGATTTTTTTTTTTTTATTATTTAAAATGAAGATGAAAAAATAAAAGTAGGCCAGTTTTTTCAAAAGGCATGGTTTTTATTTCCAAAAAAAAAAAGTATGGCCACTCAGTCAACATTGACAACAACATGACAAAATATTCTGTAACAATGTAAACATTTAAAACTTTTAACATTTAACAAAATTAAAAGTAGCTTATTTGCTTTTTAATGTGCAAATATAAAAGTAAACATCCAGTGCAAATCTTAATATTCTGCAATAGTATAAGCATTTCAAAAGTAAAAGTATTGCTTATTTTGCTTTAAAATGTGCAAAAATAAAGATAAACGTCCAATACAAAAAAGTGCAAAACGAAATATTCTGTAACAACAGTGTAAACATTTCAACAAAAGTGAAAGTATTGCTTATTTGCTAAAATGTGCAAAAATAAAGATAAACATCCAATACAAAAAAGTGCCAATCTAAATATTCTGGAGCACTGTAAACATTAAGTATTGCTTTTAAAATGTGCAAAATAAACATCCAGTCCAACACAGTACACAATAACCAATTCTACTCATTCCAGTGAGTGACTAACAGTTGTAATGAAGAAAGGTTAGCATGTCTACGTGCTTTGCTTCTTTTCTTGTTTACAATATTCCCAGCAGCTGAAAATAGGCGCTCAGAAGGGGTCGATGTGGCTGGAACTGAGAGGTAATTAGCCTTCACCTCAAACCAGGACTGCGAGTGAGCTGAGCTGCAGTTTAAGTTTCTAGTAGGTCAACGGGCTCATAGTGATGTTACTAGTAGTTGACTGGGAGGTGTTTATTATCATTTGGGGAGAGTCCGCTGCCTGATGCTCACCTGCTAAACACCTATCTGCTCGACGCTGAAGCGCTGACTACATGCGCTATGAATACGCACTGCTGATTGGCTGATAATGCTTCGTGTGTACCAATCAGATGGTTGTGTGGGTGGGACAATGCTGCGTGTGTACCAATCAGATGGTTGTGTGGGTGGGACAATGCTGCGTGCTGAGACAGAGGCAGACAAGCAAAGCAACTTGTTAAGACTTTAGCAGATAAAGTTAGCTTTAGCTTAGAAACTCGTTCGGTACACCCCCGTACCGAACCGAAAGCCCCGTACCGAAACGGTTCAATACAAAACACATACCGTTACACCCCTAGCAGATACAAATGACACATTCATGTATTTGTGTAATGATGACAACGTATGCTAACGCGGACGATTGACTAGTTGATGGTTGATGGTTTTCTTTTCAAATGTTCGTTCATAGCCGTTGTGCTGCTATGATATGCCATTTCCGCTCGACACAGTGTGCATACAACAACATTATTAGGCTGTGTATTGAAATACTCCCACACTTTTGACGACTTTTGGCGTGCGTTTTTCCCCTCGCTCGCAGTCTGCTTTGCGCTCCGCCATGACGGTAGTGTGACGTAATTATGCGACGCGTCGACGCACAAAAACGGCGTCGACGTATTTACGTAACCGATGACGTCGACTACGTCGACGCGTCGTTTCAGCCTTAATATATATATATATATATATATATATTAGAGATGTCCGATAATGGCTTTTTTGCCGATATCCCGATATTGTCCAACTCTTAATTACCGATTCCGATATCAACCGATACCGATATATACAGTTGTGGAATTAACACATTATTATGCCTAATTTTGTTGTGATGCCCCGCTGGATACATTAAACAATGTAACAAGGTTTTCCAAAATAAATCAACTCAAGTTATGGAAAAAAATGCCAACATGGCACTGCTATATTTATTATTGAAGTCACAAAGTGCATTATTTTTTTTAACATGCCTCAAAACAGCAGCTTGGAATTTGGGACATGCTCTCCCGGAGAGAGCATGAGGAGGTTGAGGTGGGCGGGGTTGAGGTGTGTGTGTGTGTGGGGGGGGGGGGTGTATATTGTAGCGTCCCGGAAGACTTAGTGCTGCAAGGGGTTCTGGGTATTTGTTCTGTTGTGTTTATGTTGTGCTTCGGTGCGGATGTTCTCCTGAAATGTGTTTGTCATTTTTGTTTAGTGTGGGTTGACAGTGTGGCGCATATTTGTAACAGTGTTAAAGTTGTTTATACGTCCGCCCTCAGTGTGACCTGTATGGCTGTTGAATGGCCTTGCATTCACTTGTGTGTGTGAAAAGCGGTGTGACTGGACCGGCACGCACGCAAAGGCAGTGCCGTGACTAGGATGGTAGAAGGTGGAGATTGAACCCAAGTAACCAGCAACCCTCCGATTGCTGGCACGGCCACTCTACCAACTTCGCCACGCCGTCCCCTTGCATGTTTTTTTAGGGGCTCTATAGGCAGAAATTAACGATTCCCATAGGCTCCACAGTAAGCGGACTTATGATCGAATTTATTTAATATTTAGATTGCATTAAAAAAAAAGCCCATCTGTCATCATGTCTTTCATAATGATTGTGAACGATAGACAAGATTCCCTCAAAAAAGTGCCATTCCCTTTAAATGGAAATTTGAACACCTCCAAATTTGTAGGGAAAATTCTTCCTGGAATATAAGACTTCAAGTGACAGGTGGGTGGTACAGACAAGCTTATATCTCATCTTGTATGTACAGGGCGGCCAGGACCTCCAGGACCCCCAGGAGAAAAAGGTTTTAATGGACTGCCGGGTCCCAAAGGGCCACCTGGATCCCCTGGAAGACCAGGAGAAAGTGGGGCTCGCGGTCTACCAGGTAAGACAGCTGTATTTGAATGCCCTCATAGCATGTTATGGGTGACACACAGGACAGTGGTCAAAACACCTTGATCCGCTAAAGTTGAATGGAAGCAATAAAGATGTCTCACTTTTCGTCCAAAAAGCTTTAAAGGGTTCTTCAGTTCCAAAATGTTATTTTGCAAAACCTGCGAAGTTACTGTGGACAGTAACATTCAAGTCACTCAGGGAACAACTCATTGACGTTTTTGGACTGCGAAAAGCGAACGGTGAAGAATGGAATATTGAGTGCTACAGAAATCCTACCCAGTACTTGACCAGTACCTCCTCTTTGACTCCCTTTCTAACTGAGGGTACCCTAACTGGGCCTTTGTCAAATCCACCAGGAAAAGAAGGACCTCTACACCGACCCTGAGGATAGAAACAGGAGGCCAAATGTGGTGATCCCGTATGTTGCTGCTTTATCAGACAAACTCAGAAGCATCTTCTCCAAACACAACATATCAGTTTTCTTCAAACCACAAACACTCTCAGACAAAAGCTGGTTCACCGCAAGAAGAAAATCCAGAGAAGCAAACTTGGTAATGTCATGTATGCGGTACAGTGTTGTAACATTGCATATGAAGTACTGTGTAGTGTAGTAATGTTGCGTATGCAGTACAGTGTAGTAATGTTGTATATCCAGTACTGTGTATGTAGTAATGTTGCGTATGCTTTACTGTTTATTATTGTTGAATTTTAGTACAGTGTAGTAATGTTGTTTATGTAGTACTGTGTATAGTGTATAATGTTGCATATGCATTACAGTGTAGTAATGTTGTATATCCAGTACTGTGTATGTAGTAATGTTGCGTATGCTTTACTGTTTATTATTGTTGAATTTTAGTACAGTGTAGTAATGTTGTTTATGTAGTACTGTGTATAGTGTATAATGTTGCATATGCATTACAGTGTAGTAATATTGCGTATGCAGTACAGTGTAGTAATAATGCATATGCAGTACATAATGTTGCATATGCAGTAATAGTGCATATGCTGTACATAATGTTGTGTATCAATCCATCAATCAATCAAAGTTTACTTACAGTATATAGCCCTTAATCACAGTTGTCTCAAAGGGCTGCACAAACCGCAACGACATCGGCTCAGATCCCACATTAGGGCAAGAAAAAACAACGATAAACCTCGAAAGGGACCGCAGATGTGACCCCACGAGTGACCAGTCCAATGGATGATGAGTGAATACGATTAATAACGTGAGAGTCCAATCCGTAGTGAGATCAGCAGAGGATCCTCTTGTATGTAGACAAGTCAGCAGCTCAAAGACGTCACTAATTGATGCACAGAGGAGTGGTCCATCCCCGGTCCCGACTTGGAACAGCTAGCGATTCCTCCGTGGAAACTGATTCGTGGCCACCTGATAAACTCTCCACGCAGGGGAGGGGAGCAGAGCAGAAAAGAGAGACCGCAAATCAACTGGTCTAAAAATGGGTCTATTTAAAGGCTGGAGTATACAAATGAGTTTTAAGATGGGACTTAAATGTTTCTACTGAGGTAGCATCTCTAACTGCTATTGCTGCAGGGTATTCCAGAGTACTGGAGCCCGAATAGAAAATGCTCTATAGCCCGCCGACTTTTTGGGGGCTCTGGGAATCACTAATAAGCCGGAGTTCTTAGAATGCAGATTTCTGGCATGGAAATATGTTATCGGAGACGCACTGCATCCGTCAGTAAGATAGATTGTTAGACACTAAGTATTCATGTAGCTGCTGTGCTACAATTTTTTCAAGGATTTTCGAGAAACATGGAAAGTGGGACACCGGCCGGTGGTTTACCATGAGGTCAGAATCGAGGTTAGGTCTTTTGAGCAGAGAATGAATAACCGCTGTTTTGAATGCTAGGGAACAGTACCAGAGGAAAGTGATAAGTTTATAATATTTAGCACTGATGGTCCTAATATTAGAAACAGCTCCTTGATAAGTTTCCCAGGAAGTGGGTCAAGTAAACATGTTGTTTGTTTTGTACCATTTACGAGTTGCAGGAGTTCCTCTAATGTTATTTCTTCAAAAAGAGAGAGATTATTTTGTAGCGCAATATCCGTCGTACATACATTAGTATCTGCATCGTTAAAGTTGTTAGTGAGGTTATTGATAGAGCCCACATAATTTGGAAATTGTGCCATTACCGAAGGCAATAGGCCAGCAAGAGTCGTAGTTGTGACAGCGTTAAGTTGAGGCTGCTAAAGCATTGGTTATTAGTAGCTTGTTGACAATAAGTCAGAACTTCAAAATTTATTAAGTAATGATCGGACATTACTTTAGTGTACGGGAGTACCATCAAATGATTTATATTAATTACTTAGGTTTGGGCTAAGGTTAAGTTTTTCATTGGATATTAGTGTGACCACTCCACCCCTTTTTAGGGGACTGGCAATATGTGCACTCGTATAGTTAGGAAGAGATGCCTCGTTAAGTGGGAAAAATTAATCTGGTTTCAGCCAAGTTTCACTGAGACCAATGACGTTATAAGATTGTTGTCTCTAATGACCTCATTACCTAATAACATTTTGGGAGACAATGATCTGATGTCTAAAAAGCCTATATAATAGGTAGTGGGCTGTTTTGAAGATTTTTTGTTAATGGTATCCATAGTACTGATATTAATAAAGTTTTGTTTATTTTGTGTAGTGCGCCTTAAAGGCCTACTGAAACCCACTACTACCGACCACGCAGTCTGATAGTTTATATATCAATGATGAAATCTTAACATTGCAACACATGCCAATACGGCCGGGTTAGATTAGTAAAGTGCAATTTTAAATTTCCCGCGAAATATCCTGCTGAAAACATCTCGGTATGATGACGTTTGCGCGTGACGTCACGGATTGTAGAGGACATTTTGGGACACCATTGTGGCCAGCTACTAAGTCGTCTGTTTTCATCGCAAAATTCCACAGTATTCTGGACATCTTTGTTGGTGAATCTTTTGCAATTTGTTTAATGAACAATGGAGACAGCAAAGAAGAAAGCTGTAGGTGGGAAGCAGTGTATTAGCGGCCGGCTGCAGCAACACATAGCCAGTGTTTCATTGTTTACATTCCCGAAAGATGACAGTCAAGCTTTACCATTGGCCTGTGGAGAACTGGGACAACAGAGACTCTTACCAGGAGGACTTTGAGTTGGATACCGTGAGTACGTACGCAGCTGCGGCTTCCAAACATTTGATCGCTTGCCCGTACGTGCGTGCCGCTATGTGCATGTCACGTACGTAACTTTGGGGACTTTGGGGAAATATATGTGCTGTATGAACTTTGCGGAGGTGAACGGTACTTTGGGCTGTGGGATTGAGTGTGTTGTGCGGGTGTTTGATTTGTATTGGCGGGTTATATGGACGGGAGGGGGGAGGTGTTTGTTATGCGGGATTAATTTGTGGCATATTAAATATAAGCCTGGTTGTGTTGTGGCTAATAGAGTATATATATGTCTTGTGTTTATTTACTGTTGTAGTCATTTCCAGCTGAATATCAGGTCCCACCCGCCTCTCACAGCATCTTCCCTATCTGAATCGCTTCCACTGCCCTCTAGTCCTTCACTCTCACTTTCCTCATCCACAAATCTTTCATCCTCGCTCAAATTAATGGGGAAATCGTTGCTTTCTCTGTCCGAATCGCTCTCGCTGTTGGTGGCCATGATTGTAAACAATGTGCAGATGTGAGGAGCTCCACAACCTGTGACGTCATGCTACTTCCGGTACAGGCAAGGCTTTTTTATCAGCGACCAAAAGTTGCGAACTTTATCGTCAATGTTCTTTACTAAATCCTTTCAGCAAAAATATGGCAATATCGCAAAATGATCAAGTATGACACATAGAATGGACCTGCTATTGCCGTTTAAATAAGAAAATCGCATTTCAGTAGGCCTTTAAATAAGTTTGATCACATCTAAGAAATGATATGATGGGGATCTTGAGATTATTTTCTTTGTGCTACAATAGATTTAACGTGTCAAAATGTTCCACCTCAGTAGAATGAATGTTTACTTCTGGCATAGTCACGACAGAAAAAACATTATGTGATTTATGTAATATTGTACGAGAAATGCTATGTGTGCAGGAAATTTTCAGCCTGCCACTGATTAGTTCTAGCTTAACTGACTCCTTACCCGGAATAACAGACACTGTAATTGCCTGTGTCCGAGCTTGCTCTAGTGTAGTTAGTCAAGTGTGACTCAACTAGTAGTCTCCATTTTTGGAAAGAGTGATGGCGCCTTCCGGGTTAGGGTGAAGGCCGTCTCTCCTTAGCAAGCCCGGTGTGCCCCAGAAAGAGAGCCAATTATCAATAAACGTTAGTCTCTGTTCTCTAGGACTAGCAAAGGGCTAAATCTATTATGCGTCTCAACGGGTTCACCATGGCTTGCTTAGGGCTGCTACAAACTGGGCTAGTCAGCTCGCTACAGCTAACGCTAGCAAACATGTCTGTGACGTCTAGAGTTACAAAATTACTCTGCTCTAACTGGCAGACACGGTGCTCTAGTAGGGCCAACCTATCCATCAGAACAGTGCACAAACAGCCATACTCACGTTGTTTCTTTCACAGAGTCTAGTTTTTTCGCTTTCTAACATAAAAATCGGCTCGTTCAACTTAGTAGTTAGCAATGCAGCTAATGGGAGCAATTAATTCTACCTCTAAATCACTTTAAAAATGCATTCAAAAACCGTCAACAATACTTCATTTACGTTCAGTAACTTGTATAATAACCAAACTGTAGCAACATTGTTATTGTAAGAGCGAACACTGAGGAACTCTTTTTCTAGCGTACTAACACATTGGCGTGCTACGGTATTAGCTGTAAGACACCAATCTGTACTGATTGAACAAAATGAACAATCATATTACAGTATCTGTAAAGCATTAGCCCACATTTCATGTTTTCTTTTTGTACACAGCAAGCTTAACAGTGTATGTATCACGATCAAAAGTGTAGTGATTCACTCGATGGACAGTTGTCCGTTTGGTCCAGCTGGCCGGGGATGTTACCAGTTGATTAGGGCACTCCATTAATTTGGCAAAGCTGGCACAAAAGTTCCAGATTTTCAGCGTGACCGTGTTGCACTCTATCGGCTTCCGTCTGCTCCAACGTTTCACCCTCTGTTTGTGCTCGCTTCTATAAGCAGTAGTTCATCCTTCGTATATTTAGCTTCATAAAGATAAAGTTGTAAATCAGGGGTGTCAAAAACGCGGCCCGCGGGCCAAATGCGGCCCGCAAGACGTTATATTGCGGCCCCCACCTTAATTTGAAAGTTTAATGTTAGTGCGGCCCACGAGTTTTAAATGAATGGCGCTTGACAGCGTTGTGTGCGGAGCTAAAGGAATCTACCAATCACGGTGTGGTATAAGGCTCTCGACAATATTAAGGGTGTGCTGAGATGGCACTGCCTTTAGTGTCCTCTTGAACATGTCACCGCACTGTCTTTAGCTCCATACAAACAGCGTTCCGGCCCAGACACATGTTGTATAAGGCTTCTGCAGGCACGCACAAGTGATTGCAAGACTTACTTGAGGAACAGCCATACAGGTCACACTGAGGGTGGTCGTATCAAAACTTTAACACTGTCACAAATATGCACCACACTGTGAACCCACAACAAACAATGACAAACATATTTCGGGAGAACATCCGCACCTAAACACAATATAAACACAACAGAACAAATACCCAGAATCCTTTGCATCCCTAACTCTTCCGGGCTACAAAAACACCCTCGCTACCCCCAACCCCGCCCACCTCAACTCCCCCCCCCCCAAACCTCTAACCCCCCCATCTCCCGAATTCGGAGGTCTCAAGGTTGGGAAGTATGCATTGACGTCACTTGCGTGATGCAAGCAGAGAAACATTTTGCCGCTTTTCCACGACACCCACACACGCTCTTCCTCCCTCCCTCCCTGCCTCCCTCCTTCCGCCCCCCTGCCAAACAGTCCGGGCGGGGAAGACAAGCGGTCCGGTAGAGTCCAAAGCACTCCGCCGAAGGACCGAGCGACAATACAAAAGTGTGGTGCACTGGACCCCAGCGCTGATACTCCGACAAAGAGTCGCTGGACGAATCAGACGTGTAACACGTTAGTGGTGATGTTAGCCCGTTCGGGGCTAATTGTGCTACCGTAACTGTAAACTCCACGGCGAGCCCCCCCTCTCTTGTTGGCTCCAGACAGAGACGATTTTTGATGCAATATTTCTTTGTTGAGCACAGGGGCACCCCGACGTGTCTTATTTCATTTAATTTAATTTAATTTTTATTTATCTCCTTCATTGATGTGCATCTTTGATCGATAGACAATTATACCTCAATTATTCAATTATACATTTACACACCAATGCCTGAGAAGGAGCAGGATGAAGAAAAATCTTATATTTTCCTGCCCCCTTCAACATAATACATAGTCTTACTTAATGATATCATATAAACCAACAATTACATCCAAATATAACGAAAACAAACAAAAAAACACAACAAGTGCAAAACTTCATGAAGTACAAACCGAACCAAAAAAACAAAAGAAGTAATATACACCTCACGGGATGATACAAAACAAATACAAAACCAGGCAAAAAATAAGTAAAATAATAAATATAAAGCAAAATGTAAACACTTATGGCTGTCCATATGATCTTATTGTTCTGTCTTTATATATTTTTTCAATTGGAATATATTTTTACAATCTTTTATCTCATTGTAAAGAGAATTCCATAGTTAAACCCCCACCACTGATATGCACATGTGTTTTAAAGTTGTCCTTGAATACTGATGTTGGAAATGACCTTTTCTTCTATGCTCTTCATTCTCAGAAGTGATGACAAACATTTTTTGTAAATTTGCTGGTAATGTTTTACTTTTAGCCTTAAACATGACACATAATGTCTGTGACTTTACTAGCTCCTGTAATTTCAATAAACCCGAATTAATAAATAATATGTTAGTGTGTTCTAAGTAATCTACTTTATGAATAATCCTTATAGCTCTTTTCTGTAGTTGATACAGAGAAAGTTGCGGTGCACAAAGAATACAATTTGAAACGTCATTATACAACTACACATGCTGAGGAGTATGCAAAATACCAGGGAGATGAGAGAGTGAACCGGGTTGCAAATTTTAAAACCAGTCTACTGAGGCAACAAGATTTCGTCAAAAAGCAAGCGAAAAGAGCGATGCAGCAGTCAAAGCTAGCTACATGGTGAGTGAGATGGTTGCTAGGACGGGAAAGCCATTCAAAGAAAGTGAATTCATTAAAAAGTACATGTTAGATTTTTTTTATGAAATCTTTTCTTGCGGCCCAGCCTCACCCAGTTTCTGCATCCAGTGGCCCCCAGGTAAATTGAGTTTGAGACCCCTGTTGAAAATCCTCATTTGTCCAAAAATAGTTTTCTGTCAACAAGTCTGCCATGATTAGAAAACACACTCGCGTTTGATTCAGGGAGTAGGAACAAATTTGTTGCAGGAAATCGGAAGGGCGCTGCTAATGAAATGGAAATAAATGTGCCGAAGATTAAGTTCTGGCTGTGCATAAAATGACCAAAATATGGTAAATATTGAACAAATTACATATTGTTAGGATCACATTATATATATACTGTGTGTATATATATATATATATATATATATATATATATATATATATATATATATATATATACATATATATATATATATATATATATATATATACATATATATACATATATATACATATATATATATATATATACATATATATACATATATATATATATATATATATATATATATATATATATATATATATATATATATATATATATATATATATATATATATATATATATATATATATGTATATATATATATATATATATATATATGTATATATATATATATATATATATATATATATGTGGTCAAAAGTTTACATACACTTGCAAAGAACATAATGTCATGGCTGTCTTGAGTTTCCAATAATTTCTACAACTCTTACTTTTTTGTGATAGAGTGATTGGAGCACATAGTCACAAAAAACATTCATGAAGTTTGGTTCTTTTATGAATTTATTATGGGTCTACTGAAAATGTGACCAATGCTGGGTCAAAAGTATACATACAGCAATGTTAATATTTGGTTACATGTCCCTTGGCAAGTTTCACTGCAATAAGACACTTTTGGTAGCCATCCACAAGCTTCTGGTTGAATTTTTGACCACTGTTCTTGACAAAATTTGTGCAGTTCAGTTAAATTTGTTGGTTTTCTGACATGGACTTTTGTTACGTAGCCATCCTGGCAACTGTTGAAGATGGTAAGTGTCCATCACTCATCATTGTGTCTGTCTTGACTGCATTAGTGGATTTAGTTACGCACTAAGAGTGAATGCATGAAAGTGCAACAAGATATCAGCAAGATATTTAACAGATGTTGTGTTTTCATTCCAGGTTCCAAAGGAGAGACAGGTGTGTAAATAACATCATTCATGTTTTTGTTCCATTTTGTGGGTGTACTTAACTACTTTGTTTACTGGGGTAAAAAAGATCTGGCAGTGGTCCTTAGTCCGCATTTGAGGTTTCACTTTCCTTTTCTTTGATGCACTACCATCAGAAGAGTCTGATTCAGAGGCATACTGAAGTGCATAATATTACTTTTAAAAATATATATATTAGATACAAACTGTATATATATATTAGTGTTCCTAGCTAATATAACACTGCAAATTAGTGTGGGATTAATTGAATATTCATATGTTGTGTTGTCAGGACTGCCGGGTGTTGATGCTCATTCACCCAAACTGTCATTCTCTGCTACACTGACTGTCCCTATGGAGAGGGCAGGAACCATTGTCTTTGATAAGGTCTTTGTTAATGAAGGAGACTTCTATGACCCCAGAACAGGTACAACCATATAAAATAAATGGGCTCGAAAGTTTGACGTGGAAACTCAATGCATTGTGGTTCTTGCTGGTATCTGAATAGCTTATTTACATGGCTGAATGCATGACTCTTGTCTTAAAGTTGTGTTCCTTTCCTTAACTAGTTCAAAACATGGCGTGAACGTGCGGCATAATTAACTGCCATAATTGTTGTCATGATCACTTCAGGGGAAAAAAAGTTTTGGTGATATTTGTCTCATTTCCAGTATAGAAGCAAAGCCAAGGAACTCAGGTTAGTGAGCTAACAAAGAGACAATGAATAGCCTGGATAGCAGCCGTGAGACAATCAAACATGACTTTTAACGCCATCACCTGGTACATGTTGGTGTGTTCACGACGTTTTCACACCACTAAGTTTGAATCAAAGCCTGTTTTATTCTGTTGCACATGTAGCATATAGTAGGATGTTAGCGTTAGGTAAGCTAAGCTAAGCTATCTGCGGTTTACGAACAAAGTAGGGTCTTTGGGAAAAAAGCAATACCCTTATTCATAGACCAAAACCTGTGAAGACTTTAAATATTTCCCACATAAATGCACAGTGCATCTTACACTTTAAATATACTAAGTGTGAAACAAATTTTACCAGGAGATACCACACACTGACAAGTTCTGTTGACTTACCTCAGAAACGACAACAGTCTTCTCTTTCTAATGTAAAATTCCAAGGTCTTGCCACACCAAAAGTTGGTTTGTCCGTGAGCCTTTACAGACTTGTCATTCTGAAATGTTTGGCCTGTATATAAACTGACTCCGTTGACGACAATACAGATACAGGACACGTTCAGCAGCTTGGTCTATTGGACGTGCTCTTATAGATCAATTCCACCATATGTACTTATTTGTTAAGGTGGCGAGCCTTTGCAACTGGGTCTAGTTCGTTTCACCATAGAGCCTTGATTTTTTTCTTTTGTACGATTCATTTTAATCCACTTTGTTGCTCTCTCTCACAATACCGCTGGTTGAGTACAGCCATGTAAACAAAAACGTTGTCCAGCAACAATGGCTACCCAACCCCCACAATGCATTGTGAAATCATGTGCCCCTTTGAGTCCTATACAAATGAAAGTTACTCATTTCTGCATGAACTAAGGGTATTGACTCTTTCTCTCAGGCGTCTTCACAGCCCCCGTTGATGGGCGCTACTTTTTCAGCGCCATCTTGACAGGCCACAAGAACGAGAAGATCGAGGCAGTTTTGTCCAAATCCAACTACGGCATGGCCCGAGTGGACTCTGGGGGTTACCAGCCCGAGGGCTTGGAGAACAACCCCATGGCTGAGGCCAAAACCCCTCCAGGCTCACTGGCGGTCTTTAACATCATCCTACCGCTGCAGACTGGGGACACAGTCTACATCGACTTGGTGATGGGCAAGTTGGCCCACTCTGTGGAACCGTTGACCATCTTTAATGGGATGCTGCTCTATGAAGCTATGTGACGACTTCCTGGCCAAACACACGAGACACTACTTGACAAGGAACAATCAATCAAGACAAGCCCACATGTGGCAGCACCAAACCCTTGATATCACTTCTTTATTCTGAAGTGGGCAGATTTTTTTTTTTTATAACGGAACGGATCACCCGAGGTGTTCAGGGGAACTCGTTAAAGCCGTTTTTGTGATTGTAAATCCCCTTCTGATGTTGTGAGTTGACCATTACAAAGATATGAACGCTACATCAATTGGAACTGTGAGGCAAACACTGAAACATTGTTCATGCAGTCACCATTGTGAAACCTTGACACAGCATGAACTGAACATCTCGGGCTTGACACGTCAGACTTGTGTGGGTTCCTCCTCGGTGACTGTGTGAGTGATTGACTCCATGTGTGCTGTGATTGACTGGTGACCAGTCCAGGGTTATTAGTCTGCCAAGCTGGTATAGGCTCCAGCTCTGCAACACTGAACAGGGTGAACCGTAGAAAAAGGACTTCATGTCAAGTGTGGTGCATTGTGCGAAACATCTAGAACACAGGTGTCAAAAATCAAGTGCAGTGGGCAAAGTAGAACTTTAATCAACTTCATCTATTGGAACTCACATGTACAGGTAATGATTTATCTGTGAGGGTGGAGGCCACAGTGGTATTAATTGGAGGTACTTCACTAGCCATTCTTACTAAGGGTGACAGATTACCACAAAATCTAGCAATAATAAAACTGTACACGACTAAAAACGACACCACTTTGACTATTAAAACATGGCAGTACAAAATAACACATTAGAGATGTATGACAACGTTGTCAAAAGTGACAATTGTGACGACAACAAAGCATGATGGGAAACGCTGCTCCTCAGACGCATGCTCAGACTCTTCCAGATTCTGTGGAAAACCCTCTGATAAAAAAGTACATGTGTTAATGTGGGGTCAATTAGTCCTTTTCAGTCCACAGTCTGAAATGTGCTTTGAATTTTGTGCGATTAAATTTGACACCCTTTTGTGGACTCATCTCAAGGTCTAACTTTGACACTGTGATGTGCCTTTAAAACATATGTGTATTCTGAATCATTCAGTACACAACTAGTTCCACTTTTGAATGTTTCATCATAAATTGCACAATGTTTGTTTCTATAAGCCACTTCATGTTGTTTTCATTGACAATTATTCTATAAAATAATATTGTCTATATCTGGTTGATAAAATTTCTGAAAGTAGGAAGAGCACATTAGAAATATTGTCTTACAAAAATGTAAATGTCCTCATTTTTAGGTGTTGTTTTATCCAAAAGATGAATGTAAGGTAATAAAAATGAAATATTTAATGCATAGATTTCGTTGTGTTTGATTATTAAATTTGCAATGTTTCTCCTATGTTTTTCAAAATTAATGGGGCTGTTTATAACTTTCTTAAAGTTACATTTCTACACCAAAAAACATGAGACAACGACAGGCTAGATTATGTTACCATTGGGGGGGCGTGTGTCACCTTGGGGAAGATGCTTTTTTTGATATAGTAGAATATGAAGAAGCAGATGTAGCGCTTGGATTTACTGTGACTATATACAGACATACATCATATATATATGTATATATAAATATACTGTATTAGGCTGTCAAAGTCAACGCGATAATAACGCGTTAACTATAAATTTCAATAACGGCACAAATTTTTTTTACAGACGATTAACACACACGTCTTTTTTTAACCTCGGGCTGTGCCGTAGCTGGGGAACTTGGCTGCAGTTCACTTGCTACTGATGAGCCACACGCAAGCAGAAATGTACAAAGGAAAGTCTACCTTATGGAAATATCAGGTTCAAAGCCATAACAAGTTGTTCTCCCGACAAGAAAATACTATTTTTCACCGTGAGAAGAGGCGACATCCCTGAAGAAAATGCCTGCTGCGCGTGTCGTTCTAAAGGTGGGTGGTGCTTCACTTGTGTATTCAGATTACGGTTAAGGTGCAGTAATAACATAACATTTAGATTGTTACTGTGACGGATTTAGTAAGTAAGATGGCATAAAAGCTCAACAGAAATGAGAGACGGTCTTAAGGAGAGTTGTTTGTTATTCCAAACCGTCGATTAAACACCAAAACATGTCAAGACACTTTCTCAAACCAATCACACACTTTTCCGGCTTCAAAATAAAAGTGATACGCCATACATTCGGTTTAACTGCATTTACAAAATGAAAATGTCTTACATTACGATCATGCCTTGTCAATAGGGGTGGGCAGCGGATCCGGTACTTTTTTTGGTACCGTCTAAAACCAGCCGGTACTGCCGGGCACAGATTCACGTAAGATCCAGCAGTGCCATGTTTCAGTACCTGGGTTGCACGTGACGTCACATCTGTTTGAATAAGCACTTGCGAATGGCGAGTACTGGTTAGCACTCGAGAGGAAGACAAGCGATTTCGAAGCGGACATGCTCTTAGTAATCTTGCTACCCATCAATGTTTCATGACAAAAACCCAACCATGCCAAATAGAAAACGCTCTAAAGTGTGGCTCGTCTTTTCCAAATGCGATGCTGATGCAGATGTAACCGAGGGTTTATATATGTCGCCTATACTGTATAAAACTACAAAATAACAAACACGGAGGCTCCAGTTTTACACGAGGACCACTTTATTTCCTTTCTTTCAAAACCTCCGCTCCACTACCACGCGTCACCACTTCCGCTTTTAGCGCCTTCAAAATAAGAGCTCAAGGCATATACTGTATAACAGCTTATAACAGGAACCCGACATCACAAAGAGGCAAGCCCACAAAAATAGGTCACATACTTCCCCTCCTACAAAAAGAAACGTCCTCGTTTCAACACAATAACAGGATAATTGCAAACACAACACAGGCAGTTAAAACCAAAAAATATATATCAACCTGTCCCCCCAAATATACAGAGCCTCACAGACACAAAGACCACAACAAAAATAAATAAATATGTTTGTTCCCCTCACACCACTGCACAGTCCTAATCACGCATGCCACACTATTCCCGCGTACACCAGAAAGTTCTGATAAACCATAGCATCCAGACATACTATACACATATGAAACTTGTGTCATCACAGTAAGAAACATGTTAAGTGACCTTGACAACCTCCAACTGAAAGTCCAACTGTAGCATTCCCCTGTTCGTGCTGTTTAATTTCCCTTCTATTTCTAAACAGCTAACCAAAAGTGACAAAGTCCTTGAAACGAACGGGTTGTCTCACATTCCTCCCAGAACGAGAAACAGTCTGTAGTGGCTCTCTGGTGCCTGTAATCTGAACAGTCCCTGTGTCACCAGAGATCAGCGGCTCGTCAGCCCCAGCACCACCCTCTGGCGACCCCTCGTCCAGCAACGAGGGAGCCTGACTAGGAGAAGCAGGCAGGCCATTTGAAAAACCAGCAGCCATCGGTAGTGTGTATGGTTTCAGTCTATCATAATGGACAACTTGCCCCCGTCCATCAAACTCCAAAGGGTTGTCAATATGATAGGTGAGTACAGGTTCCCCCTGAGAGTCCAACACAGACAGGACCCGGTAGGGCCCTTTCCAGTGGGGAGTAAGTGTCATCCTGTCCTCTGTCGGATTACGGAGCCATACCAGATCCCCTACTGCATACAGCCGGTGACGCACGGCTCCATCATAGTACAGCTTTTGCTTCTCGTGAGCGTTGGCGCCACCGTGTCTGGCACCAACGAAAGCAGTCTCCAGCCTCTCTGCTAAAGAGGCCACAAAGTCAGCATGAGAAAGAGGCAAGGTGAGACGGCACCAACACATCCACTGGAACACGAGACTCCCGTCCGTGAAGTAGATAGTACGGACTGTAGTTGGTGCAAGCATGCACAGATGTGTTATAGGCGAAAGCCACCTGTTTCAGATAATCATCCCACTCACCACCGCAGGCGAGGAACGATTTGGCCAGCTGGTCAACCAGAGTGCGGTTAAAGCGTTCAACCATTCCGTCCGATTTGGGATTATAAGGTGCAGTGCGTGTCTTCTTAATTCCCAGGAGCTGACACAGTCTCTGAACAATCTCAGCTTCAAACTGCCGCCCCTGATCACTATGAATCACTTCAGGAACACCATGCACCGTCACATAGTCATCGAACAAACACTGTGCTACTGACTGTGCTGGTTGGTTAGAGAGAGAATACAGATTCCGTTGCCACTCTCTGGAGTGGCCGAGTTGCATGGATGCTCCCCATCGGTGCCCGATGCTTAGGCACCGGGGCCTTGCGGGTTTGACATGGGATGCACTGTTCACACCACCGCTGAATATCTTTGAACATGAACGGCCAGTAGCAAGTTTCCCTTGCACGTTCCCACACTCGTTCCACGGAGAAATGTGCCGATGCAGAGCCCCCATGTAGATGCTGCAGCACATCAGAGATAAGCGAGGAGGGCATGACAACCTGACATAGAGCATCTCCGGTGATGGGGAGAGCTCACCATCCTGCAGAGTAGTCCATTAACAACAGAGAGGCGGGGATATTCAGTCCATAATTTTCGAAGCCACCGGGAGCTACCTCTCATCTGCCCCTTAGATGGCCGAGAGCCACTTCTCTCCATCCAGTCCAACACCTAATTAATATCTGGGTCGGCCCGTTGTAGCCCCCTCATTCCCGTTCCATCATGTGAAAGTGCATGTTTGAACGAGAAGTCCTGCGCCCCACTGTTCTTCTCCACACGCTGCTCCCCAGTATGGAGGTCAAAGGTCGGGGGGTTTCCCGTGGGTGTTTGTAGCAGTTGAGTGACTGGTTGGGGAACGCTGGGCTCTATATCTGAGCCTATGACATTCACTTGTGTGGTTGTCTCACCTGTGTTTACCACACTAGGCTCAGGGTCTTGAGGACGGCGTGAGAGTGCATCAGCATTAGTATGCCGTTTGCCGTCCTTGTGCTGCATACTCCAGTTATAAGGGTCCAGTTCCAGTATCCAGCTTGTTCTGCGTCCCGTGGGATCCTTGTCAATGGACATGCCACACAGGCCCAGCAGCGGCTTGTGATCAGTTATGATGGTAAAGGCAGCTGATCCTATGTTATGTCTGAATTGCTGTGTAGCCCACACTACGGCCCACAGCTCTCTGTCGAATGTAGACCAGCGCTTTTCTGGAGAACTGAGTGCTTGGCTAGCATATGACACCACTCGCTCCAGTCCGTCCTTGTACTGAGCCAACACCGCCCCCACTGCTTCCAAGGAGGCATCTGTGTACACCTTGAAATGGATGTTAAAGTCAGGCATGGTGACAACTGGAGCAGATGAAAGCACCCCCTTCAGGTACTTAAAGGCCTACTGAAACCCACTACTACCGACCACGCAGTCTGATAGTTTATATATCAATGATGAAATCTTAACATTGCAACACATGCCAATACGGCCGGGTTAAGTTATAAAGTGACATTTAAAATTTCCCGGGAAATATCCGGCTGAAACGTCGCGGTATGATGACGTATGCGCGTGACGAAGGCAGTTGAACGCGTCATCTTGGAATAGGTCCCTCCCAATTTAAACAGCTCTGTTTTAATCGCTAATTTCCACAGTATTCAGGACATCTGTGTTGGTGAATCTTTTGGAAATTTGTTCAATTAACAATGGAGACTGCAAAAAAGAGAGTTGTAGGGAAGCGGTGTGTTGCTGCTGGATGTAGCAACACAAACCAAAACACAACCGGTATTTCATTGTTTCTTTTCCCAAAAGATGGCGGCCAAGCTTTACTATGGAACAAAGAAGTCAAGCGAACACGGTTGGATTGGACGACACATACGAAGTACAGTGTAGTATGCAGCGAACATTTCGAAAGATCATGTTTCGAAGAGGGTCCCTTGCGAATGGCAGAAATGGGAATCAGCACTCGTCGACTCGTGCTGAAGAAAGGTGCGAAGCCAACTATTTTCGATAGACCACGGACAAGTCCGGAGCACCCGACCCCCTCCACAAGCGGACAGACTGTGCACATGAGGTCTGCATTTGCCAAAAGGGAAAGGAAGAGGGTAAGAATCTTGATATCCAGTTTTCATAGTCAGACTACACTGTTCCAATATCCATTTCTTTGTTCTCAATTGTTGAAACCCCCCCCACCTCCACACCCCGGATTGTAAATAATGTAAATAATTCAATGTGATTATCTTGTGTGATGACTGTATTATGATGATAGTATATATATGATAGTATATATCTGTATCATGAATCAATTTAAGTGGACCCCGACTTAAACAAGTTGAAAAACTTATTGGGGTGTTACCATTTAGTGGTCAATTGTACGGAATATGTACTTCACTGTGCAACCTACTAATAAAAGTCTCAATCAATCAACCAAAACTAACACACACAGTCATAGACTACTCCAGTGGTTCTCAACCTTTTTTCAGTGATTTTCCCCTGTGAACATTTTTTTAATTCAAGTACCCCCTAATCAGAGCAAAGCATTTTTGGTTGAAAAAAAGAAAAAAAATACAGCACTATGTCATCAGTTTCTGATTTATTAAATTGTATAACAGTGCAAGATATTGCTCATTTGTAGTGGTCTTTCTTGAACTATTTGGAAAAAAAGATATAAAAATAACTAAAAACTTGTTGAAAAATAAACAAGTGATTCAATTATAAATAAAGTTTTCTACACATAGAAGTAATCATCAACTTAAAGTGCCCTCTTTGGGGATTGTAATAGAGATCCATCTGGATTCATGAACTTAATTCTAAACATTTATTTTGTTGAAGTATTATTCAATAAATATATTTATAAAGGATTTTTGAATTGTTGCTATTTTTATAATACTTAAAAAAAAATCTCTCGTACCCCTTGGCATACCTTCAAGTATCCCCAAGGGTATGCGTACCCCCATTTGAGAACCACTGGACTACTCCATGAACAATGAAATAAATTAACAATAAAATAGTCTACATATAATTATTGCTTCAAGTTCTAGTCAAGTTCTTCTGCAGTATAAAGTATCGTACATTTACTGACATTACTGTCAATAGTGTCAATACTGTCAATAGATTACAATAGACAATAATATAAAGTATTGTACATGTGTACATTTACAGACAATAGATCAGATCATGGACAGTACGACTACGGCATCAGTGGCGGATGCGGTGGATGAACCAATGGCAATGGCACTAGATTTGCCTGATGAGGAGGGCGATCAAGATCAGGTTCGATTTGTTTTCCTAATCAATGTTCAAATGGATTACAGTTCAAGCCCAATCCAAAAGTATTCATAATTAATGTAAATGAGGTATCCATATTACATGTAGCTGTTTCTCCATTTCCAGGGAAATACAAGAGAACAAGGATGCCAGACGGACTGGGTACCGATTGGGACAGCACCAACAGCAATGACCAGTAGCAAGAGCACCCAAACAGGGAAAATACATCATAGATCAAGGGGTATGTCTATTTCGGTGACGAACATGATTCTGCACATCACAGTACACATTGCACGCTGCCTGTGCAGAGTAGAGTAGACAGATAAATTAGGTGATTCAAAGACAATAATTATTATGTGATTTTAGTTTAATTTTAACAGATTATATAAAACAACTTGTGCTTGATTTTATTGCTAGGACACCAGGTGACCCCAGATATCCTCGAGAGGGTTAGAGCTCGGCCGGCCAGGGTTAGTGAAGTCCCATTGTCAAGTGTAGCAGCTCCATCTGACAGCCCCGAGATGCAGACTAACATAGCAGCTCCAGGTGCGTCTGGAATGCAAGCCAAGCTACGACCACCTCCTGCATTGTTTGATGAAGGACCAGCATCAAGTCCCACTGCGCCTTTTGTTAGTGGTTCTTCCGATGACAGCTATGTGCCGAGTGAGTCAACGACATCGGATCCGTGTCAATCTGACGGGTCGCCAGATCGCCCATGTACTCACCAGATGCGTGAAGAGGGCTGCCACAAGGAACCGAAGTACATCATCTTTGAGTCGTGCCTCCAGAGTCTCGTCAAGTGGTGTCACTGTCCAGTCTGTGGCAGCCAGGACATAAGCCCTTCTTGGGATTCGAACGGTACACAGCTGACCATGACTCTTCAATGTGCATCATGTGACCAGAGGAGTAGTTGGAGCAGCCAAACATTGGCCCTTATGCCGCGGGCAACATCCTGCTGTCTGCTGGCATCCTCTTCGCTGGGGCATCTTCTGGCAAGGTGTTGCAAGTGCTGAACAGCATCAGAGTGGTCACGTATGTGAAGAGGACATTTTTCAACCACCAGGAGCTCATCCTGCAGCCAGCCATCAAAAAGGTGTGGGAGGAACAGCAACGGACGCACCTCACCATGCTGCAGGTGGAAGGCCGACCCCTCGTCCTTGGTGGTGATGGGCGAGCAGACAGTCCGGGACACAGCGCCAAGTTCGGTACCTACACCACAATGGAGCTTGTGGCCAATGTGGTTCTCGACCTTCAGGTTGTACAGGTACGACCATATAATCTCACTAAAACACTAGTAACACAATAAGCAGATAAGGGATTTTCCAGAATTATCCTAGTAAATTTGTCTAATAACATTAACCATTTCAATGTATACTAAACCCCTTTTTCATTTTTTTCTTTGCTCATTCCTTTTCTGTTATATATATTTCAGAGCAACGAATGTCTTGGCAGCTACCATATGGAGATGGAAGGACTGAAGAGGATGGTGGAACTGCTGATCAGCTGGGACCTGGATGTCGGGGTGCTGGTGACAGACAGACACAGACAGATCGCTAAATGGATTCGTGAAAACATGCCCAATACAAGGCACTGCTATGACATCTGGCATGTTGCAAAATGTTAGTTGGATTATTTGTATGCATGACAAGTTGTGAAGTAGTGTGTACATATCAGTGATCAGATGAATGCGATATTGTATTTAATCCACAAATTTCTGTTTTTTTCTGTTTGTAGCCATCGGAAAGAAACTGAAGGCCATCGCCAAGCATAAGGACTGTGAAGACCTGAAGCCCTGGGTGCAAAGTATAATCAACCACCTCTACTGGGCAGCAGTGTCTACACCGCCTGGAGAGGGGGAACTTCTGGTTGCCAAGTGGAAGTCTGTGGAGCGACACATTCAGAACATCCACAAGGACCATGGCGACCTCTTCCCAATTTGTACTCATGGACAACTGCAACGGCAAAAGAAATGGCTCAAACAAAGTGAGTAGGCAAATAAGTTGCCCGAAAGCAGTGAGGGACTAGCAGTATTTTCCTGCACATCTTTTGAAAGTCAAAAAATTCAGATAAACTTGTAAGTAAATAACCAGTTTAAGTTGACTGGAACATTTTTGTAGAAACGTTGTTCTATTTTAAATTTATGTTTAGGTTCACGCTCAGCAGTGAAACTGGAGGAGGTGGTCAACAACAAGTCCCTGCTAAAAGATATCGCCATGCTGTCGGGTGAACACCAGACTTCCAAGGTGGAGGCGTTCCATAGCCTTATCATACAGGTGAGAATTAGACTGATCGCCTGTAGGTGGTGTCGGTGGTTACCACCTGCCACTAGGACTTTGGTGGCCAGGGAGCAAAATACTAGAGCATACTAAATGAAGCCTTGATACAGTCAGTGTAAGCAAGAGAATGTTGGAGGTCCAACATAGTGGCTAGGCATCTTGGTGAGAAAGATTGCAAACAATTCTGGCGTGGTGTTAACATTGAAAACAAAACAGCTTCATTACTGCAGGAGATCAAGCTTTAATAGCTGACTATTAACAGTTTGATACACAAACATTTGTATTCAAATTTACAAACAATTTATAAATTTACACACACATTGTATGGACGCATGACTGAATAAAGTGTCTTTTATCTTATACAGTTCGCACCGAAAATGTATGTCTTCTCATACATCGGAATGCTGTGCAGGTATGTTTCCACACTAATCTAAGTGTCACTAGTGTGTGCCATACTTTAGTACTAATTATTACATTATTCTGTTACCACACCTAGGAACCTGCTTGCTGGGCTGCACTGGAACGAAAATTCGAGCCGCCCTATAGCCACTACACAAGCGGGTGCTGAGCGCTATGCAGTACGCTACCCGAAGTATAAAGCAGGGGGCCATGTGGTCAAGAAAATCGCGACAGAGCCAACATACCGTAAGTGTAGAGGACACAAAACATGTAAACACTTGACACTTTGTATCATGATAATAATACTGTCAAGTTTCACTCTCCATGAGTATATTATGTTGTGAGCAGGAACATGTACAATTGTATTTTGCAGGCTACGTAGATGACTTGATCAGGGAGGTTGTTGCTGGCTGCAGACGGACCCCTGACGAGAGAACACCACTCAGCGTCACTGTGGATGTGCCTCCCTTCCTCTGCGATGAACTGGAGAAGCCAGACAAGGAGGAAGCCATCGCTAAGCACAGGAGTCGCTTCGGTAAGTGTGAAATGCCCTCCCAGTAACAGTTAGAGATGCTACCTCAGTAGAAGCATTTAAGTCCCATCTTAAAACTCATTTGTATACTCTAGCCTTTAAATAGACCCCCTTTTTAGACCAGTTGATCTGCCGTTTCTTTTCTTTTCTCCTCTGCCCCCCCCCCCCCCCCCCCCCCCACGTGGAGGGGTTATTCCGGTGACCATGGATGAAGTGCTGGCTGTCCAGAGTTGGGACCCGGGGTATACCGCTCGCCTGTGCATCGGTTGGGGACATCTGCGCTGCTGACCCGTCTCCGCTCGGGGTGGCCTCCTGCTGGCTCCACTGGACCCTCACTAATATGTTAGACCCACTCGACATCCATTGCTTTCGGTCTCCCCTAGAGGGGGGGGGGGGGGGGTTACCCACATATGCGGTCCTCTCCAAGGTTTCTCATAGTCATTCACATCGACGTCCTACTGGGGTGAGTTTTCCTTGCCCGTGTGTGGGCTCTGTACCGAGGATGTCGTTGTGGCTTGTGCGGCCCTTTGAGACACTTGTGATTTAGTGCTATATAAATAAACATTGATTGATTGACTGATTGATTGATTGATTGATTTTATTGATTAAGTACAGTGGCCATGTAGATTCTGTTGCAGTCACTGCACGTCTTGGAACCCAGTGTAGTCCATCGATGGGAATGTTGTCCTAATCTTATGTACTACACAAGCTGGTAGTACCACCCTTATGTCCTTTCCCAGATATCCCCAGCAGAAGCGGACAAACTGTCGATAGGCTGTGTGTCGTCTCCGCCTGCAAGTAGCAAATGATGGCAGCTGTTATTATCCGGACATGGATACACAGTGACTCACTGTTCTCTGAGATTCAGAAGACATTGTCATGCATTCTACTCATTTGTCATTTACTGTTGCAGTAAATTGTAAATATTGTTGACATCTACGGTCCATCTATGTAATACTTCTATGATATATAATGTCATGTGCATTGTAGCACAGTACATTTCACAGAATAAGAATAAGATAAGAAAGTGCTCATTCTGACTTATCTTCCAAAGGTTGATAGAATAAAGAATTATTTAAACTTATTAGTGCCTCACTCATTTTGCTGTTGCTGCAGCACGCCATATTGCTGTTTGTAGGCGTTATACGCTGTCTGCAGCACCCATTCATCCAGACACACAGATGGAAAGCCATGGTGGTCTATGATGCACGTCTTCACCCCCTCCTCCTCCATCGTTCTGGTCACTGCCTCTATTTCACTACAGCAGACACACTCAGCCACTGTCTCCATGTTCACACAGTTTTGACATGTACACCTGGAAATAGAAATGTTCATAATATTTGTAAATCAATTCATATTATTGACACCTGCAATCTGCAAACATGTGGAATAATTAATATTATCATTGTCTTGTTGTGGATCTTATTAATCTGCATGCATATTTTTAGTATTGCCGGTATATGGAGCTGTGGCCCATAGAAATAATGGGTAATTAATTAGGTTTGACATTGTGTCAATGATAGATACTTAGTGTATAGATAGGCCTGGGGTGTAAGTTGTAACACTAACAGTAACAGTGCAAGACTAGGCCACAAACTAAAACTAGTCTATAAATAAATAACATATTACCATTCTGTATTCTCAAGGCGATCTATGTCGTGTGCTCCTCCAGCATCAATAGCAGCAGCGTCCTCCTGACCGTCTTCATCAGCGTCGGGTTCAAAGCGGTATGGCTCTATCCCTCTCACAGCTTCTTCCCTATCTGAATCGCTTCCACTCCCCACTAGTCCTTCACTTGCACTTTCCTCATCCACAAATCTTTCATCCTCGCTCAAATTAATGGAGAAATCGTCGCTATCTCGGTCAGAATCGCTCTCAGATCTGGCGGCCATCATTGCAAACAATAGGGAGCTTTGCGGATATGTTCAATTGTCTACGTCACGCTACTTCCGGTAGGGGCAAGGCTTTTTTTTGTCAGATACCAAAAGTTGCGATCTTTATCGTCGTTTTTCTATTCTAAATCCTTTCAGCAAAAATATGGCAATATCGCGAAATGATCAAGTATGACACATAGAATAGATCTGCTATCCCCGTTTAACTAAAAAAATTTCATTTCAGTAGGCCTTTAAAGGCTGTGTCACACTCACTTGTCCATTTAAAAGGTGTGTCTTTGCAGGTGAGGCGGTGCAGAGGGGCTGCACACTGGGCAAAGTTTTTAACAAAGCGTCTTTAGTAAGAGCAAAGGCCCACAAAGGCTCTCACTTCGGTTGGGTTCTGTGGGGTGGTCCAGGTTCTGACTTTGTCCGTGTTTCGAGGGTCGGGCTGTAAGCCGTGGCGAGAAACAACATGTCCCAGGAACACTACATGATCTCGAGCCAAATGACATTTCTTATGATTCAGCCGGAGGCCAGCTGCATGGATCCTGGAGAAAACTTCACGCAGACTGGTGAGATGGGCCTCAAAGGTGGGGCTGCCATGGGAGCCCTCTGAGCACTGAAATGTTGCAGGTGAGTTAGTAAGGCCCATCGGCATAGACCGCCACTGGTAGAGGCCCCAACCCGTGGTGAAGGCAGTTTTCTCCCTGTCTCCCTCAGCGACCTGGACCTGCCAATATCCGTTAGTGAATTCCAACGTGCTGAACCACAGGGAGCCCGCCAGCGTATCCAGGGTCTCATCCACCCTGGGGAGCGGATGAGAATCTTTCACGGTTATACTGTTCAGACGACGATAGTCAATGCAGAATCTCCACTCACCATTCTTCTTCTTTACAAGGACCACAGGCGAGGCCCATGGGCTGCAGCTTTCCTCAATCACCCCGTCCGCCAACAGGGCGGTCATCTGCCTGTCTATTTCCTCTTTCTTTTCTGGTGAGGGTGCATCTGCCATTCCCCCCTTTTGACGGGTTGAGTATTCCCTGATGCTCGGCCAGCAGTGCAGCCAGTTGTGCTTTCTGTTGCTGACTAGCAGAAGACTCCTCCAGTGACACAACAGGCACCTCACTGGATGAAATGGCAGAGACAGTCTCGGTTGGATACTGAGGAAGTGTCACAATCTCGGCCGCATCCACAGAGAAAAACTCCCCTAAGGTGCACATCTTCTCTCAGTATAATGTCCTGATCTGTAGGGTTTAACACACGGGCTGTGGTAACCCGTCCTTTACAGTTGTCACCGTGTGAGCTATGACACACTCACTTTTGCCTTTAAGGTTGGGTGATAAGTAACCCACAAAGTTAGGAAGCTGATCAACGGGCCCAGGTGGAGACACACTCACAGGCACCAGCATCTCGCTGAGGGGGGGGGCGTTCACCTGACCGTGGCTATGAACAGAGAGGGCGTTCACCTGACCGTGGCTGGCGCAAGCGGCGCGCAGAAGGAGGGCCCAGGGAGAAACAGGACTATTGGGGCCCCTACAACAACCGAGCCAACTCCCCATGTTACGCCTGCTGCAATATTTGTGATGCAAATATCAAGGCAAGTGGCGGGAATACTTCCAATCTGAGAAAGCACCTGCTTAAACATAGGTTTTTTTTCATGGCTGAAGAGTGCAGCCAAGTTAGATGTACGGCTGCAACTTCTGCATTTGGCACCTTTATCGCTAAAGGTGCCAAATGCAGCCAACAACACGGGGAAGAAATGCCGTTAACATTTGGTGACGATAACAGCGACACTCTACGCATGCTCCAGGTAAAAGACTACTGTATAAAATACATTAGCTTTATTAGTTTTTCCTTCACTTTCATTTGTACTTTAATACGTTTGGAAAAAATGGTCTTTAATTTTACACCATCCTCTTTTGCTCATTTGTTTTTAACTTAGTTGCCTTAATTGCTTCCATCGACCCCCAGCACATATTTTCCAGATGGAAAAAGAAAGGAGTACATGAAACCGAGTTTTATTTTGTGCAATACTAACAAAATAACACTGCATTGTTGTAGTTTAGTGTTTTTATGTTGAAGAAATTTACAAAATAATTGCAAACATGTTACTATACAAATAATAGGATGTTGTTTTGATATATTTGATGAATGATCAATGAAGAGAAATAAATGTTACATTTAAACATGTTAACATTTCAATATTACACAAATAAACATTTTTTACCACATGAACACACACAAAATTACTGAAAATTGGTACCTTTGAGTATCAGTATCGATTCCCAGGTACCCATTCCTATTTGTCAGAGATGTTTTGTAATTATTTTCTTTAACTGTAAATACTAGTACATCTGTTGATGAATATGGGGAAGGGGATTTTTATGGCTGGCTGAAATATTGTGTACATTATTTTATAACATATTCTGGTCGAGTCCTCAATTACAAAATCATTAGCAGGCTGAATATTACATTTTATTAATTATTAAGGAAGGTTCAAAGATTGCCATGCAACAATGTGAAGACCATTAACTTGTACAACATGTAATGTACAGAATGTCAGTAGCAACTATTCAGGAGGTAGAAATATCACAGATAACAGCTGGGATAGGCTCCAGCCCCCCCTCGCAACCCCAAAAGGAACAAGCGGTAGAATTTGAATGGATGGATCTTACCAAACATCTTTGACAATCAAAACATGATCCTAACAATCAACATTTTGTGTTATTTAGGCATGACAGTTTCATGCCTAAATAACACAAAATGTTGATTGTGTTGCTCCTCCTCTGAATGCAAGTGCTCCTAAAGCAGGGATACAAATTCTGTATTTCTACAAAATACAAAATCTGGCAAGACACCAACACACAAAAGGCTTCTTTTTTTTTAAAATTGTCATTAAATCATATTTTTTCTTTTTGTGTTGAGCTGTTTAAAAAAGCATCATGTTTAAACCACATTTCATTAAGGCAAATCAATTGTCCATTCATGGTGTTAAAACTTGAAAATGATCTGCATGGTACACTTATTATAGAAGAAATATTAAATATATCTGTAATTACTCACAATTAATTTTAAGTTAACTACAAATAAAATGTGATTAATCGCAATTAAATATTTTAATCGTTTCACAGCCCGAATATATGTGTGTGTGTGTGTGTGTGTGTGTGTGTGTGTGTATATATGTGAATTAAAATATAATATATAATATATATAATGTATTTGTAATTCATAAATAATACATTAAATAATTATTTACTCAATAATTGTAATAAAATAATGCAAACCTAATTAACAACTTGTAATAAGTACAAATATATATTTCATATTTTTTTAAATAAAAATAAATAAATAAATAAGGGAAATATGTATTTATATTGTACAAACTAACCATACAAGGAATACAAAAAGTATTGTGTATGTTTAAAAAAATATATTTATTGGACACATATATCCTGGTATTACAAACCTATTTAATCCAATTATATGTATAAAGTGTAATGTATATGTATAATTAATTAATGTATATATACATATATATATATATATATACAGTATGTGAATTATAATATAAATAATAAATATAATGTATATGTAATTCATAAATAATACATTGAATAATGATTTACTCAATAATTGTAATAAAATAATGCAAACCTAATTAACAACTTGTAATAAGTACAAATATATATTTCATATTTTTTTTAATAAAAATAAATAAATAAGGGAAATATGTATTTATATTGTACAAACTAACCATACATCCATCCCATCCATCCATCTTCTTCCGCTTATCCGAGGTCGGGTCGCGGGGGCAGCAGCTTAAGCAGGGAAGCCCAGACTTCCCTCTCCCCAGCCACTTCGTCTAGCTCTTCCCGGGGGATCCCGAGGCGTTCCCAGGCCAGCCGGGAGACATAGTCTTCCCAACGTGTCCTGGGTCTTCCCCGTGGCCTCCTACCGGTCGGACGTGCCCTAAACACCTCCCTAGGGAGGCGTTCGGGTGGCATCCTGACCAGATGCCCGAACCACCTCATCTGGCTCCTCTCGATGTGGAGGAGCAGTGGCTTTACTTTGAGCTCCTCCCGGATGACAGAGCTTCTCACCCTATCTCTAAGGGAGAGACCCGCCACCCGGCGGAGGAAACTCATTTCGGCCGCTTGTACCCGTGATCTTGTCCTTTCGGTCATAACCCAAAGCTCATGACCATAGGTGAGGATGGGAACGTAGATCGACCGGTAAATTGAGAGCTTTGCCTTGCGGCTCAGCTCCTTCTTCACCACAACGGACCGATACAGCGCCCGCATTACTGAAGACGCCGCACCGATCCGCCTGTCGATCTCACGAACCACTCTTCCCTCACTCGTGAACAAGACTGCGAGGTACTTGAACTCCTCCACTTGGGGCAAGATCTCCTCCCCAACCCGGAGATGGCACTCCACCCTTTTCCGGGCGAGAACCATGGACTCGGACTTGGAGGTGCTGATTCTCATCCCAGTCGCTTCACACTCAGCTGCGAACCGATCCAGTGAGAGCTGAAGATCCTGGCCAGATGAAGCCATCAGGACCACATCATCTGCAAAAAGCAGAGACCTAATCCCGCAGCCACCAAACCGGATCCCCTCAACGCCTTCACTGCGCCTAGAAATTCTGTCCATAAAAGTTATGAACAGAATCGGTGACAAAGGGCAGCCTTGGCGGAGTCCAACCCTCACTGGAAACGTGTCCGACTTACTGCCGGCAATGCGGACCAAGCTCTGACACTGATCATACAGGGAGCGGACCGCCACAATCAGACAGTCCGATACCCCATACTCTCTGAGCACTCCCCAAAGGACTTCCCGAGGGACACGGTCGAATGCCTTTTCCAAGTCCACAAAGCACATGTAGACTGGTTGGGCAAACTCCCATGCACCCTCAAGGACCCTGCCGAGAGTATAAAGCTGGTCCACAGTTCCACGACCAGGACGAAAACCACACTGTTCCTCCTGAATCCGAGGTTCGACTATCCGGCGTAGCCTCCTCTCCAGTACACCTGAATAGACCTTACCGGGAAGGCTGAGGAGTGTGATCCCCCGATAGATAGAACACACCCTCCGGTTCCCCTTTTTAAAGAGAGGAACCACCACCCCGGTCTGCCAATCCAGAGGTACCGCCCCCAATGTCCATGCGATGCTGCAGAGTCTTGTCAACCAAGACAGCCCCACAGCATCCAGAGCCTTAAGGAACTCCGGGCGGATCTCATCCACCCCCGGGGCCCTGCCACCGAGGAGCTTTTTAACTACCTCAGCAACCTCAGCCCCAGAAATAGGAGAGCCCACCACAGATTCCCCAGGCACTTCTTCCTCATAGGAAGACGTGTTGGTGGGATTGAGGAGGTCTTCGAAGTATTCCCTCCACCGATCCACAACATCCGCAGTCGAGGTCAGCAGAACACCATCCTCACTATACACGGTGTTGATAGTGCACTGCTTCCCCTTCCTGAGGCGGCGGATGGTGGTCCAGAATCGCTTCGAAGCCGTCCGGAAGTCGTTTTCCATGGCTTCCCCGAACTCCTCCCATGTCCGAGTTTTTGCCTCCGCGACCGCTGAAGCCGCACACCGCTTGGCCTGTCGGTACCTGTCCGCTGCCTCAGGAGTCCTATGAGCCAAAAGAACCCGATAGGACTCCTTCTTCAGCTTGACGGCATCCCTCACCGCCGGTGTCCACCAACGGGTTCTAGGATTACCGCCACGACAGGCACCAACTACTTTGCGGCCACAGCTCCAATCAGCCGCCTCGACAATAGAGGTGCGGAACATGGTCCACTCGGACTCAATGTCCAGCACCTCCCTCGCGACATGTTCAAAGTTCTTCCGGAGGTGGGAATTGAAACTCTCTCTGACAGGAGACTCTGCCAGACGTTCCCAGCAAACCCTCACAATGCGTTTGGGCCTGCCAGGTCTGTCCGGCATCCTCCCCCACCATCGCAGCCAACTCACCACCAGGTGGTGATCGGTAGAAAGCTCCGCCCCTCTCTTCACCCGAGTGTCCAAAACATGAGGCCGCAAATCCGATGACACAACTACAAAGTCGATCATGGAACTGCGGCCCAGGGTGTCCTGGTGCCAAGTGCACATATGGACACCCTTATGCTTGAACATGGTGTTCGTTATGGACAATCCGTGACGGGCACAAAAGTCCAATAACAACACACCACTCGGGTTCAGATCCGGGCGGCCATTCTTACCAATCACGCCTCTCCAGGTTTCACTGTCGTTGCCAATATGAGCGTTGAAGTCCCCCAGTAGAACGAGGGAATCACCCGGGGGAGCACCCTCAAGTACTCCCTCGAGTGAATCCAAAAAGGGTGGGTACTCTGAGCTGCTGCTTGGCGCGTAAGCGCAAACAACAGTCAGGACCCGTCCCCCCACCCGAAGGCGGAGGGAAGCTACCCTCTCGTCCACCGGGTTGAACTCCAACATGCAGGTTCTGAGCCGGGGGGCAACAAGAATTGCCACCCCAGCCCGTCGCCTCTCACTGCCGGCAACGCCAGAGTGGAAGAGAGTCCATCCCCTCTCGAGAGAACTGGTTCCAGAGCCCTTGCTGTGCGTCGAAGTGAGTCCGACTATGTCTAGCCGGAACTTCTCCACCTCGCGCACTAGCTCAGGCTCCTTCCCCCCCCAGCGAGGTGACGTTCCACGTCCCAAGAGCTAGCTTCTGTAGCCGAGGATTGGACCGCCAAGTGCCCTGCCTTCGGCTGCCGCCCAGCTCACATTGCACCCGACCATACAATGAATACAAAAAGTATTGTGTATGTTTAAAAAAATATATTTATTGGACACATATATCCTGGTATTACAAACCTATTTAATCCAATTATATGTATAAAGTGTAATGTATATGTATAATTAATTAATGTGTATATATACACTACCGTTCAAAAGTTTGGGGTCACCCAAACAATTTTGTGGAATAGCCTTCATTTCTAAGAACAAGAATAGACTGTCGAGTTTCAGATGAAAGTTCTCTTTTTCTGGCCATTTTGAGCGTTTAATTGACCCCACAAATGTGATGCTACAGAAACTCAATCTGCTCAAAGGAAGGTCAGTTTTGTAGCTTCTGTAACGAGCTAAACTGTTTTCAGATGTGTGAACATGATTGCACAAGGATTTTCTAATCATCAATTAGCCTTCTGAGCCAATGAGCAAACACATTGTACCATTGGAACACTGGAGTGATAGTTGCTGGGAATGGGCCTCTATACACCTATGTAGATATTGCACAAAAAAAACAGACATTTGCAGCTAGAATAGTCATTTACCACATTAGCAATGTATAGAGTGTATTTCTTTAAAGTTAAGACTAGTTTAAAGTTATCTTCATTGAAAAGTACAGTGCTTTTCCTTCAAAAATAAGGACATTTCAATGTGACCCCAAACTTTTGAACGGTAGTGTATATATATATATATAATACAAACAAAATGAAAAACAAAGAATTACCTTTTAAATATGATAAAATTGTAAAATGTACCACATTTAGTTGAGAGAAACCATAATAATGCAGTTGATACAAATGTATTAACATTAAATTAGTAAATATATTGACAATATAAATTAAGAGTCACATTTACACTTTACATTATTTATTTGTCTTACATATATTACATTAAACATTGTAAATGTAATTATGTTTGTATAATTGTATAATGTACTTTATATAGTTTGCTTTCAAACACTAAGCATCACCCTGTACAGTCCAATTAAAATATTGTTGTGGAATGAAAGAACGCGCTGATGAATGCTTCTTGTGTTCTCTCAAAGGTTGAGCAGGTTCCACAGTTGGTCAACTATAAATAATTATAGTTAATGAGAACAAATGATTTTTCAAAGGTGAAGCAGCCACTGGTGAGGACTAACTGCTGCACAAGTTGTTTTTTTGAACTCCTGCAGCAGCTGAGCTCATTGATTGATCTTTTCCAGATGTTTCCGTCTCACATGACTGCGGAATATAGCCGTGAGGAGCCTCCTCTTTTAGTGGCGAGGGTCAGCACAAGTGGCAAACACGTCCAATCACATCAGGTTCACACCTGTACCTCAAACAGTCCACTTTGGAAGCATTTTCATGTGGGAAACATCTGGAAACGATCATTAAACCACATTTTATTGTTACCATGGCAGCAACCTGGAGGGTGTCAGCATGCTGATGGTAGCAAAAACAAACTTCCTGTCTCTACCGCCCCCTGCTGGATCCAATAGCACAGCAGTTAGTGATCACTATGCTCGCATGCTGTCAAACCAACCATTAATGTTTGCACTTTAAAGATGACTTTGACTCCCTGCTTCAAGCCCTCGATGTTCCTGCATGGTATTCATGTATTTGACAACATTACCTAGAGTAATGTACTGTATCAGCATACGACTTAAAACATAACCCAAACCCTATTGTACTGTAGAAACGCGACCCTGTAGGGACAAGCAGTAGAAAATGGATGGATGAAATGATTAAATAATTATTATAATAAAATAAATATATCCTAAAAAACTTCTACCTCACATCAGTTGTCCTTTCCTATTATAATCAATAATATTTAGGGCTATATAAATAAACATTGATTGATTGATTGATAATATGATTTTGAAATGTTTCCTTACACCCTGAAACTCCACCTGACACTCCCTTCTCTCTCCTGACTTTATTAGTTATTCTCATGCTAAAATAAAATTGTTTGTTTAAAAAGTAATAAAAGGCTAATATATTTCACTGGTTCATGTCTTCACCTGACCTTCCTCAGTCTCTCCACCTTTCATTACCCTGACTGCCTCACTACTCTATGTAATATCATTCTACTGTAAGATACAGTACCATTGCACATCTTATCTGATATCATCATCATCATCATTTATTTTTATTCCTTTCATGAAAATGCATATATACAAGCCATATACAGTTGACACTTTCATTGTTTTTTTGTTTCTTATACATTTCCATGATCAGAAAGGAGCAGATGGAAGAATACTATTCTTATATTTATCTGCCCCCTTTTTAACACAAATTATTTAGATTACTTTATCACTGTTCCCTCCACCAACACCCGAATTCCAACATACTTTTAATTTTCGTTTAAGCATTTTCAAAATGACACGTTCCAATCAAAAATCAGTTTGATATAATTCCAGTTGTCTCTTTTTGTAACTCTTTTTAAATTCAAAGATATTCTTGCAACTTTTTAAGTCTTTGTCTAGAGAATTCCATGTTTTCACACCAGCAACAGACAAGCACATTTGCTTCAAATTTGTTCGCACTCTTGGATGTTTAAAGTCATACGGCCTTCTGTGGTTCTCATCTTCCGACGTGAACACAAATAACTTTTGTAAATCCTTTGGAAGAACTTTATTTCTAGCTTTGAACATCACTAATAGAGTATGCAATTCTACAATGTCTTTTAGTTTTAATAATCCTGACCTAATGAAGAGTGGATTTGTGTGGTCTCTATATCCTACTGTAAAAATTATACGAATTGCTCTTTTCTATGAAAGAAATAAAGGCATTATGTTGCTGTGATATGTATTTCCCCATATTTCTACACAATAATTGAAATAAGGTAGAATAATTGAGCAATATAACATTCTCATTGTATTATACGGGGAAACTATATTTAACCTTGTTCAAAATAAATAAACTTTTAGATAGCTTATTTTTCACATGCAATATATGAGCTTTCCATGGCAACTTTTCATCTAAGATGACCCCAAGAAATCTGATTTCAGACACCTTCTCAATTTTCACATTGTTTATGGATAAACTAACTTCTATCTTTCTTTTATTACTGAATACCAAGTTTAAAGATAATTTATTTACATCAAACCACAATTTTAGTTTAACCATTTCCTCTTCAATATTATCGGCTAAGATTTTCAAGTCATCTCCTGAACAGTATAAATTTGTATCGTCTGCGAATAATACGTACTGTAAAATTTTCGAAACCTCACAATTATCATTTATGTATAAAATAAAAAGTTTGGGTCCTAAAATCGAACCTTGTGGAATTCCACATTCAATATTCATACATTCTGATCTATAATCATCGATCTCAACATATTGCTGTCGTTGTTGTAAATAGCTGGTTAACCAGTCCAGTGCAACTCCTCTAACTCCATAAGTATATAATTTAAAAATGAGAATTTGATGATCTATAGTGTCAAATGCCTTCTTTAAATCAATGAACACTCCTATTGTGTATTTATTTTGATCAATTGCAGTTTTAATATCTTCAATAATGTTCATGATGGCCAAGCTCGTAGACCTATTTGATCGAAATCCATACTGACTTTCATTTAATAATTTATGTTTTTCAATAAAGCAGTCTAATTTATTAACAAACAGTTTTTCAAGCACTTTTGAAAATTGAGATAGGAGAGATACTGGTCTATAATTACCAAATGTATGTTTATCTCCAGTTTTAAATAAAGGTATGACCTTAGCTGTTTTCATACTGCTGGGAAAACTCCTACTTTAAAAGAACAATTAATTATTTAATGTAATGGTTTAATGATGCAATCAATTGTGTTTTTTATTATTTCCATGTCAATACCCTCATTGTCTGTTGAGGTCTTGTTTTTTAGTTTATAAACCACAGATAATATTTCATTTTCAGTCACTTCACTAAGAAACATTGACTGCAAAACCCTATTTTCCCTTTTCCAGACACCCCCCGATTGATCATTAGCTCTTGGTATTTTGTTTGCTAAGCTAGGTCCTACATTTACAAAGAATTGATTTAATTCATTGACAATTTCATCTTTGTTTTCAATTAACATATTATCTTTTTTTAAATATCTAGGTAGTTCTGTTCGCCTTGTCCTAATCCCTATTGCTTTATTCAAAATATTCCATGTAGCCTTTATATTATTTTTATTTTCATGCAACATTCTTTTGTAATATTCCCTTTTTGCTTGTCTCAATATATTGGTCAACTTGTTTTTGTAGTTCTTATAGCGTTTTTCAGCATTCTCTGTTCTTGATTTGATAAACTCCTTATAAAGTATATTTTTCTTTTTACATGCATTTTTCAAACTGTTTATCATCCAAGGTGCATTATTTTGCCTTTGTTTGGATGTGCATGGAACCTCAGGACAATGCTTGTTATACAGAGTAATATAATGTTTAAGAAAAGAATCATAGGCAGTGTTTATATCGTCTGTGTACACCTCTTTCCACTCTTGTTTTAATAGGTCATTCCTGAAGTTGTTAATATGATTGACACTTCTTTTCCTCTTAGGTATTTGATGATATGTTCTTTTAGGGAATTGATAGTCAAATATTGCAAATATAGGCAGATGATCACTTATGTCATTTATCACTAACCCAGTAGTGATGTGAATCCCTAAAACATTTGTAAAGATATTGTCTATTAAGGTTGCACTAGTTGTGGTTATTCTGCTAGGCCAGGGGTCGGCAACCTTTACCACTCAAAGAGCCATTTTGGCAAGTTTCACAAATTAAAGAAAATAATGGGAGCCACAAAAAAAAATTTTAAATTTAAAATGAAAAACACCGCATACAAAGCTTAAATGCTTTGTGCTATGTTAACCAGGGGTCTCCGACACACGCACCGGCACTTTAATGTGGAAATTTGATGTTAGTGCAGCCCGCGAGTTTTGAATGAATGGCGCTTGATAGCGTCATACTTGCCAACCCTCTCATTTTTCCCGGGAGACTCACGATTAACAGGGCGTGATGACAATGCTTTTGGCGCCCTCTACAGCCTGCCCAAACAGTGTACCTGCGCGACCATATGCAGAATGCAGTGTCAGCTTGCTCACGTAAGTGACAGCAAGGCGTACTACCTCAGCAGCCACACATCTTACACTGACGGTACCAATACCCAGAATCCCATGCAGCCCTAACTCTTCCGCTCAACCAACGCACGGAGAGGGGGAGGGGGGGGGGGGGGGGTGTTGATGTGTGGGGGGATTTGGTGGTAGCGGGGGTGTATAATGTAGACCGGAAGAGTTAGGGCTGCATGGGATTCTGGGTATTGGTTGTGTTGTGTTTATGTTGTGTTACGGTGGGATGTTCTCCAGAAATGTGTTTTTCATTCTTTTTTGGTGTGGGTTCACAGTGTGGCGCATATTTGTAACGTAACAATGTTAAAGTTGTTTGATACGGCTACCGTCAGTGTAAGCTGTGTGGCTGATGAGTAAGTATGCTTTGCTGTCTCCTATGGGTGCAAGTAAAAGCAACATACAACATGTGGCCGGGCTGGCACGCTGTTTGTAAATGCTATAGAGGACAATTACTGTAGTGCAATTAGGGCACTCCCTTTATTTAGTAAATAGGATTATATCTTCCCTGGGAGTTATCTATGAGAGACACTGAGATCCATAAGTCTCCTGGGAAAATCTGGGGGGTCGGCAAGTATGTAGCTGAGCCGCATCAGAGTGGTCAAAGAGCCGCATGCAGCTCTGGAGCAGTGGGTTGCCAACCCCTGTGCTAGGCTTTGTAATTAATGGGTACAACCCTTTTTCATATAATATCTCTAAAAAATCTGATGTTTGTTTATGTGAATCTACCTTTAGAAGATCAATATTATAATCTCCACAAATTACGATAGTCCTATTTTTATTTAGACCATTAATCATTTCCTCTAATTTATCCATGAAGGTTTCCACTTTTGATCCTGGTTTTCTATATACACATGCAACAACAATGTTTCTGTTTTGTTCTAATTCTATCTTAACAGCTACACACTCCATTAAATAATGTATGGCCATTGTCATACAGTTAACTGGTCTGCATTTTAGTTCATTATATATATAGAGGGCCACCCCTCCTCCAGTCCTATTGTCTCTGCTAGTGACATACAGATCATAGTCCTTTAATTTCAGATCAACCTCCTTGCCTTTCTTTATCCATGTTTCAGATAAAGCAATGACCTTAAATCTACCTTTAAGTGACTCCAAAACATTTTTGATTTTAGAAAGTGTTTTGGTAAACTTCTACAATTAAAATGAATCAAAGAAAATTTATTTTCGATGCCTACGTCATCAAGTTGCTCCTCAGTATAATACTGGCAAGAATCCTTGATATGCTTAAATATATGCGTCTCTGGATCCACTTCATTATCAAAATCAGCTGTGCCTCTGGAGTCTCTGGATGAGTCTAGATGAGTCTCTGGATCCACTTCATTCTCAAAATCAAATGTGCCACTTTCTGTATAATCAACACTTGAAAGGGCTTCAGTCTTGAAAGAAAGAGTCATGAGTTCCTTACAGAAGATCCAATAATCAAGCAAAAAAGAAGAAAAGGAAAAATGCACTCACTATTTTCATTTGTACTGATCCAGGTCTTTCAATGTTCTCATCACAATCACTTTGGCTTGTTCTTTTGGTCCGTTTGTCCGGATGAAAACTTTTCCATTCCTGGTCCAGGTCGATTGGATTTTATTTTGCTTTTTGAGGATCCGGCCTGTCCAAGCAATTTCAGCATTTTTCTTTGTCAGGTGCTCATTTAGATAAACTCCAGTGCCTTTAAGTTTTTTAGCTGCCTTCAGAATTTCCACCTTGTGCTTTCTATTTGCAAACTTGATGATGACTTTAGGCTTGTTGTTTTTTTTGTCCTTATTTGGAAGAATGTGACATGCTGATATGTGCTGACTCTCCAGAGGAATATGTTTACTCTTCATGAAGCGTACCACTTGTTGCTCCAAGGTGTCAAGCTCCTCAGATGGTGCATCCTCACCATGCTGGTCATCAGGTGGGCCAGCAACCCGGGCATAACTCCGATGCCTGGTCTCCAGGCCGGTGACCACAAGGTCATCAGCTCTGGAATACTGTTCCAAGTCATCCACCCTTTGTTCTGGGAGCTCAATCCGTTCATTCTTGTGTTGGTTGATAGCCTTTAGCTGCCTGATCTCCTCCATGAGGCCTGTCAGTTTGCTCTGTTGTTCCACCACTTCACTGATTTCCCTTGACATAAAGTTTAGGGAATCTTTAATTCCCGCCATTTCAGCTGCTAACTTTGCGTTGGTAGTCATTGTTCTTCGAGCAATCTTGACTCTTGTTGGATGTCAGTGCATTTAGATGATTTCAGTGGATTTCATTAGACCTTTCAGCAGAGAGAAACAGTTGCAGCCATATATTATTATTATGATATAATTGTATACATGTTGATGAATGGTCAAGTCTAATCCAGTGTTGTGATTGTGTTGTAGTGTAGCCGTAAATCCTGCTGCTGTTTCAATCTTTTGTCCTTTTTTTTTAGCGGTGGCCATTTGCTATCTGAAAGGAAATGACAAGACATTTTAGCTAATGTTGCTATTTTTTTGGAAACACTGACAAAGTTAGCAATTAAATAATGGACAATGACCATGCCACAATTAAGATGACTTAACTCAAATTTAGAGATGTCCGATAATATCGGTCTGCCGATATTATCGGCCGATAAATGCGTTAAAATGTAATATCGGAAATTATCTGTATCGGTTTTTTTATTATCAGAATCGTTTTTGTTTTTTTTTGTTGTTTTTTTTTATTAAATCCACATAAAAAACACAAGATACACTTACAATTAGTGCACCAACCCAAAAAACCTCACTCCCCCATTTACACTCATTCACACAAAAGGGTTGTTTCTTTCTGTTATTATATTCTGGTTCCTACATTATATATCAATATATATCAATACAGTCTGCAAGGGATACAGTCCGTAAGCACACATGATTGTGCGTGCTGCTGGTCCACTAATAATACTAACCTTTAACAGTTAATTTTACAAATTTTCATTAATTACTAGTTTCTATGTAACTGTTTTTATATTGTTTTACTTTCTTTTTTATTCAAGAAAAGGTTTTTAATTTATTTATCTTATTTTATTTGATTCATTTTTTAAAAAGTACCTTATCTTCATCATACCTGGTTGTCCAAATTAGGCATAATAATGTGTTAATTCCACGACTGTATATATCGGTTGATATCGGTATCGGTTGATATCGGTATCTGTAATTAAGAGTTGGACAATATCGGCATATCGAATATCGGCAAAAAGCCATTATCGGACATCCCTACTCAAATTATATGGTTTCTAAATAAGAGTATAAACAAACGGCAAGATGTTATAATCAAGCAACATTCCTGGCAACGTTCTCAACAGACCGTCTGCTTGGTAATGTTGTCCTCTCAGCCTGAACATGCTCTCTCTCTCACTCGCCCCCCACACTCAGAGCTGGTAAAGTAAGTCACATAAAACTGTGTTGCACTTTCAATAAAAGCACAAGGTAGTCTTAGAAGACGTGTCGCCACTCATCCATGTAGGCTTCATCAGTTAGTGCTCATAGACTTAGATTGGTCAGATCTAGTCCAGCGGCTGGTGCCTAAACCCCAAATATTTATACTTCAAAACCAGGAGGGTGTGCCTGGGCAAGGATAGTTTTGCCCTATCGCAGTGAGAAAAACAACAGTTTTGATGCAACCGAGCAATCCTACTTTCAAAGCCAAGGGCAGTCGTTGATGTGTAATTTCCCCTTCTTAGCATTGAGGTATTGTGTGGCAGAATGATCGCTGTGGATCGACTACTACCAGTCCAAAATAGTCAGAATCCCCCACGTAAGCATTCCATTCAGTTGGGGCGGTATAGCTCGGTTGGTAGAGTGGCCGTGCCAGCAACTTGAGGGTTCCAGGTTAGATCCCCGCTTCCGCCATCCTAGTCACTGCCGTTGTGTCCTTGGGCAAGACACTTTACCCACCTGCTCCCAGTGCTACCCACACTGGTTTAAATGTAACTTAGATATTGGGTTTCACTATGTAAAGCGCTTTGAGTCACTAGAGAAAAAGCGCTATATAAATATACTTCACTTTACTTAAACAAATGGTATTCTGGTCACAGAATGTGACCAGAAAGTATTTGAGGAATGGATGAAAGGACAATGTTGCGTGTGGGAGACAGGTGATGTCGCAGACCACCTCCTCTGTACAGGGATGTCTTCCCTCACTTTTTCTCCCTGTCCAGAATCTTGTTCATTTGTGTTCTCAAAGGAGTGCCGTTTCTCCCTGAGGTGCAGGTAGACAGCAGAGTTTGCCCATCTATGCTGTGGCGTGCGCCGGCTTCGTGGTTGTTTTGTTTCCCCAATATATGAATCAGTGTATTCATCATTACACTAGATAGCATACACCAGATTGTTTTGTGGGTGTGGGGTGTCCGGTCTTTAGGATGCACCAGTCTCTGTCTCAGGGTGTTGCCTGGTTTGAAGTGTACTGGGATGTTATGTTGGTTAAAAATGATTTTGAGTTTCTCAGATAGACCAGATACATATGGAATGACAATATGTTTGCGTCTGCCACCTTTTTCCTCCTCCTCCACTCTGTTCTTGTTATTTCTGGAACTGGATGCACGTTTCACGAACGACCAGCTGGGGTGACCACAGGTTTTGAGGTCTTCCCTAAAATGTCTATGCCAGGGGTGTCCAAAGTGCGGCCCGGGGGCCATTTGAGGCCCGCAGGTCATTTTTTAACGGCCCCACTGCACATTTTAAAAATACGATTGAAAAAAATAAAAAACATTAAAAGTGGTATTTAAAGAGCAAACAGGTGAAATGTAACAAGAAAATGTAGCAATGTTTACTCTAATCACACAAAGCTTCCATGTAGGCTGTTTCTTTCTTTAAAAAATAATAATGAATCAAAATCAATGTCATTATGAATTATTGACCTATTCAAGGCTCCAATTACGTCATATTAAATATTTTGAGATATTTTTTGGGGAAAATGTTGCATATTTTGTGTTTGCCATGTAAAAAAACGAGCTGTTTTTTTTTAAAAAAGGGCCTAAAACAAACAAACAAAAAACATAAACAACAATAAAACTTATAATTGACAGTTAGATCTGAAGTTGATCTCGAGATTATTGTGTTGAAACAGTAAAAAAAAAAAAAAAAAAAATATTTTTTAACACTTTAATGAGTAGGACCCTTTTGGATCCCCTACAATTTTAGTGTGATTAGTTTTTAAGTGTCATTGCTCAAAAAATAATAATGAATTAAAATCAATGGTGTTATGAGTTATTCACCTTTTTAAGGCTCCAATTATTATATAATCTCAAATATCCCACTTAAAAATCTTATTGGGTGAAAATATTGCATATTTTGTGTTTTTTTTCATAAAAAAAGGGTTTTCTTTGACAAAAAGAGCATACAATTTAAATATTTAAAAATTGTTATATTGACAGATAGACCTAATGTTGATCTAGAGATTTAAAAACTTGAATAATAACACAAATAATAATACTGAATAATGACACATTTTTTATATTTTTTGGACCAAAACCCTTTGGGTTCCCCGGGATCAAGCCTGAGTGGAAGTCTAAATGTATATTTTTTATACATATATTGTATTGGTTTTTAAAATAAAAAATATCAAAATGGCCCCTGCTAGCTTTGATTTTTCAATGTGCGGCCCTCAGTGGAAAAAGTTTGGACACCCCTGGCCTATGCTCTTTCTCTTTGGCCTGTGGGCCGGTAGGAACATTATCAGCTCTGTGTTGTAGGGTTCTGATAATGCCCGGTATGTGTTACAGTGGGTGGTGTAAGTCAAAAAGTAGGTATTGATCGGTGTGTTTGGTTTTTCGGTAAATCCAAACATGGAGGCCCCTGTTCTCTCCAATGTGGACATCACAGTCCAAAAAGGCAACTTACTGACTTTGACATCCTCACATGTGAACTTGATGTTTTTGTCCACTGAGTTTAATGTGCTCGGTGAAGGTTTGCACTTCTTGGTTTCTGATTTTCACCAAGGTGTCATCCACATATCTGTACCAATGACTTGGTGCTGTTCCCTTCAGAGCTCAGAGCTCTCTTTTCCATGTTCTCCATGTAAATGTTTGCTACTATTGGGGATACAGGTGATCCCATGGCACAACCATGTTTTTGTCGGTAAAATGTTCCCATTAATTGAAATTATGTAGTGTTAAGGCAAAGTTACAGCAAAAGGCAAATCTGTTCTGGGTTTAGTGTGGATCTATCTTGTAAGGTACGATAACATAGTAGATGTTGCCTCACTGTGTAAACTGTATCCTGGGTTGGAATACAGGTAAACAGGGAGGTGACGTCAAATGAAACCATAGTTTCATTTTTGTCCAGTTTAGATCTCTGATCTTTGCTACAAAGTCAATTGAGTTTTAGACATGATGTGGAGTTTTGCCAACCAAAGGTGCTAAGATGTTGGCCACTTACTGTACTTAGCAATATTATGTCACAGAGCGAAAAAGAAGGGAAGCCCCATCTTTGTGTATTTTTGGAAGGCCATAAATGCCAGGGATGGTTTCTTGTGGGTATTATCAGTAATACAACCCCCGGTTGATGGCTTCTGACTTTTGTAGAGTTTGTAAGTATTCAATTATTCTTCTCTTGTACCCACCTGTTGGGTCCATTTTGAGTATTCATGTTTTGAAGTCTTTGAGGAGTGTAAGCAACTGGTTTTGGTAGTCAGTTGTGTTGAGAATTACTGTGCATCTCCCCTTATCAGCTGGCAAGATCGTGATGTTTTCCTCCTTGCCCAGTGATGTTACTGCCTTCCTCTCCTCCAAGGAGAAGTTTGGGGGTGGGGGCTTGGCATTAGAAAGAGCTGCTTGGAGTGCCATGCATCTGGGATCAAACTTGTAACACCTGCCTTACAAGACAACACAGTTTCTTCTGCACCATTAAATACTGTGAACACATTTGCAGAATGTTGCTAAAGTATTCTAAATGATGACAGATCAGGAAAGTGCTGAGAATAAGTTTGCCATAAAAAAATTTTGATTAAGCGCCTTTTCAGCCATTCTACAGGTCACAGAGGCCCACGCAGTGCGGTTTCCTGCTCGAGGGGCAGCGTCTAATACTATTATTGCAGCCTTTGTTTTGAATGGTATTTTTTTGCACCACTTAGCGCATTCTTTGATAGCCAATCATATAACTGTAGCTATGTGAGTGTTAGTGGTTCATAACTTTTAAAATTGTTCAAAATTCTGATGTGCACATCAGTCAGTCTGACAAGTTTTCACACTTGATTATTAGAACCGTTTTTAAGGATCAACAACATATAAAAACATGAGTACAGCAGCCATGAAGTTAGCACCACATTTTCTACATTTATTTCACTCCTGACAAATCTGAACTTTGATGTGAAAAAGAGTATATTGTGGCTATGCACAAAAACTTAAAATTGTGACAAAAAAACAACAAAAGCAGCCACGGATCATTTTATTTCCAAACACATTTGATTTGCTTTTCATGTCTTTTACTCGCTTTTTTCAAATGCCTCATTGCCAATTATGCAAATTTGACAATTCACTAAATACGTGCGGTACCTTTATGAGAGACAATCGAGGCTCCGCCTCCAAGGAGAAAACTGCAGTCCAAGTATGTGCTGTAATAACGTCAAAGACAGCGAAGCGAGTCAGATGTCACAAGTGGCCTTCTTTTAAAAAAGTGAATGTGTTTGACAGTCATGAACTGTGCAAAGTTTTGTGTCAGGCACACCAAGTCCAGCACACATCACCTGCTGTTTGGCAGCCATCCATCATTTGCTTTGGCTTGCGTCGAACGTGAATGCGTTGGATGTCAAAGATGGAAAGAAAAAAAATATTGTAGGTGGTTACTGATCATCTTCATACAAGACTTCATCTATGAGCACATCGTTGTCATCCACGGGGATGTTCTGACACAGCTGTTCTTTAAAGGCTAAGGCGATCGTGTAGGGTTTCCCTTTGGGGTGTCGAATGCAGCGCTCTAGATAAGTGTCATAGAATCCCTTTCCTCTGCCCAGCCGCTTCCCAGACAAGTCAAAGCCCAGACCTGGCATTAAGATGAGGTCCAGACCTCCTGGAAAACAAATTGAATGTAATCACATTTTCTACAGTGCTTGTCCTCAATAGAGGCATGGCTGGCCTATCCCAGCCGACTCTGGTTGAGAGTGGGAGAGGCAAAAATCATAGTTTTACTGTCTCACATATGTCAAACAGTAACTTTTTCTACTACTTTTCACATTTCATAAGCACAGGGTTTCCCCTTCATGTAATTGATCTTGGCGCACCGCCACGGCAAAATAAAAGCTACCGCACCTTAAAAATAAGGGTTTTTTTAACATACATTTTTTACATGAAAACAAATTCAAGTAATATTGTATTAATAGTTTTACTGTATATAATATATTATTTACGTACTATTGGCCATAATAAGTTTGAAAACAAAATGTGCATCTGAATCGCCTGTCAGTGCTAAAGTTGGTTGTGCACCTAAACGGGGTTGGCACCCGGCAAAAGAGGAAATTTCAAGTTAGTTAATGCATTTTTTTTGTAAACTACCTTTATTTTGAAATTACTACTGAATTCACATCTAACTTTACACCGTGTGCATCTTTGAACCTGCATTTGGAAAATCTCTGTGTTGGAGAACATCCGTGAGTGTGTGGGTTTTCGCCGGGTACTTCGGCTTCCAAAAATATGAACGTTAGTTTCACTGGAGACTAGGGATGATGTTCGAAACCGGTTCTCCCGGTTGTTCGATAAGAAAAGAACCGATTCTATGGACTCAAATGCCTTTTTGAGAACCGGTTCCTGTTATCTAGGCCACTATAGTAAAGAAAAAGAGTTGGTTCTTTATTCGAATCCCTGGGAACGAATCCCGTCCCACAGGAAATGCCCTGTGGCACGTCACAGGAAATGACGTAGCTCAGTCATTAGGCGGCAGATACAGAAAGCAGCAACAACAATGGACCGGAAAAAACGCCTCAAGGCATTTTACAAAAAAATAAGACGAGGAAACGGCTATATGCAATTATTGCCAGGCTTCGCTCTCATGTAAGAGGGGAAGTACAACAAGCATGTTGAAACATGTTCAGGCCGTACATAACCTGAACGTTCGAGAACCGTGGCGTGTCTTCGACACGTGGAGAAGCAGCGACAGAGATGACAAAGCAAGCCCCTCTTCCTCTGCTTCAGTGCCGGTGAGTAACTGACGTTAACTGTTCCCGGTTAATTTCCATATTTGCTCACTTGTAGCCTTTAGGCTAAAATAAGGTTACCTCTTATGTCAACCAGGACTGCAGTAATGTTAGCTAGACTAACGTTACCTAAGCATAGTCAGTGGCTAACGGTAACGTTAACATTAGGCTTTTTGTATGTGTCTGATAACGTTAACATTATCTTGTAGCCTACACCACTCCAGAGTTTCCAGGTCTGTCTAATAAACTAGTGCTTTCTTTCTTTCTTTAGTTTATTTCGTACATGAAGACACTTACAGTGTAACACAGGGGTGCCCACACTTTTTCTGCAGGCAAGCTACTTTTAAATTGATCAAGTCGTGGGGATCTACCTCATTCATATATATAATTTATATTTACTTATTTATGAAAGACATGTTTTTGTTAAGTTAAAAATGTTTAATGATAATGCCAGCATGTTTAACACATATAGTTAATATTGTTAATAAATTAAAGGTGTTTAATGATAATACAATCATGTTTAATACATATAGTTAATATTGTTAACAAGTTAAAGGTGTTTAAAGATAATGCAAGGATGTTTAACACATATAGTTAATATTGTTAACAAGTTAAAGGTGTTTAAAGATAATGCAAGCATGTTTAACACATATTAATATTAATAAGTTAAAGGTGTTTAATGATAATACAAGCATCCATCCCATCCATTTTCTACCGCTTGTCCCTTTTGGGGTCGCGGGGGGTCGCTGGAGCCTATCTCAGCTGCATTCGGGCGGAAGCATGTTTAACACATATAGATTCCTTTCATTCATGAAGACAAGAATATAAGTTGGTGTATTACCTGATTCTGATGACTTGCATTGATAGGAATCAGACAATGGTGCTGATAACGTCCGCATTTTCAAATGGAGGAGAAAAAAAGTCCTCCTTTCTGTCCAATACCACATGAAAGTGGTTGGTTTTGAAAGTGGTTGGTTTTTGGCAGAGGTGTGGACTCGAATCACATGACTTGGACTCGAGTCAGACTCGAGTCATGAATTTGATGACTTTAGACTCGACTTGACAAAATGTAAAAAGACTTGCAACTCGACTTAGACTTTAACATCATTGACTTGTGACTTCACTTGGACTTGAGCTTTTTGACTTGACATGACTTGACATGACTTGCTACTTTCCCCAAAACCCAAAGATTAAAAAGTTATTCGGGAGCGCTTCGTATTTTTCATTGTGCACTTGTCTATCAGCGTTGCGTGTGTCAGCGTGTGTGCTGCATGTCAAGCGTGTGTGCTCTCAGTACAATAGCCAATCATATTTGATCTACGTTGTTTTCGTCCCACAGCATTCATCCAATCAAATTGCAGGAAAACCGATGAAGAAGAAATGTCCAAACCACACGCCAGTGAACAAAAAATGATACCTAAAATAATTTCGTTTGGGTATAAAAATAACGAGGTGGTCAACACAAAACGGTTTGCAGTATGCAACACATGCGGTTCGAAAATTACTGATGGAGAGGCAACAACTTCCAACTTTGTCCGACATTTGAAGTTGCACAAAGAACGGTAAGTTTTGAATGTAAGCTAACGTTCATTGGCTAAGTAACGTGACTTTTATTTGCTATGTAGTTAAATCAGTGAGGCTGTAAACTCACTGCTAACGTTATAACGTTATTGCAAACACGGGAATCTGTTGTAGTTCACTACCTTATTCATACTTTTTGTTCAGTGATTTTTTTAAGCAGGGTTACGTTAGTCAATATATCACACAAAGTAACGTAACGTTAGACGGCGGTCAGCAGCACCGCGTATTTTAGCCACCTAAAAAAAGTCAAAAATAGTAAAATAAAGGTCAGTTAAAATGTATACTATATTATGAATATGTGTACCGTTTTAGCTAGCTTTCCGACATACTGCTGGTTGTTTACCTCAGTGGTCCCCAACCACCGGGCCGCGGCCCGGTACCGGTCCGTGGATCGATTGGTACCGGGCCGCACAAGAAATTAAAAAAAAAAAAAAAAAAAGTTTTTTAAAAAAAAAAATCAAATCAACATACAAAAACACAAGATACACTTACAATTAGTGCACCAACCCAAAAAACCTCCCTCCCCCATTTACACTCATTGGCACAATCATTCACACTCATTCGCACAAAAGGGTTGTTTATTTCTGTTATTAATATTTCTGGTTCCTACATTTTACATCAATATAGATCAATACAGTCTGCAGGGATACAGTCCGTAAGCACACATGATTGTATTTTTTAATGACAAAAAAATACAAATAAAATACAAATTTACATAATGTAAATAATTCAATGTATATACTCCAATTATTAACTTGTGTGATGACTGTATTATGCTGATAGTATATATTTGTACAATGAATTGATTAACGTGGACCCCGACTTAACCAGTTGAAAAACGTATTCGGGTGTTACCATTTAGTGGTCAATTGTACGGAATATGTACTGTACTGTGCAATCTACTAATAAAAGTTTCAATCAATCAATAGCTGCTGACCCCATCCACAGCAATGTAAAGCCTAAGTCGTGTGCTGGTAGCCTGTCTACTTATCTCTATTGTGAGTGGGTTGCCCGCCATTTTCCGTGTAGTCCCTCATACAACCCCACTTCACAAATCCCGAACTATCCCTTCAACTCGAAATCAATTTTAAAATACATGACTAGTGCAGCAACTGTAACCTAATGTTTACCACACACACACACTGTTAAGATTGATATTAATAATATGAGTAATAAAGAGTAGTTTCAGTACTTTTCATATGTGGCTACAAGGGATTTTCTGACATCTGTTTAATATGCTTACAGATTTCAAGAATACCTGATGAACAAAAGCATCACAAATGGACCACAACAGCCTTCAATCTCGCAGTTCCTGGACAATCGTGTCGGGCATTACAGTATGACTCATCCACAGCAGAAAGCTATCACCAATGCAATACTGTCTGACTTGATTATTGATTGCAACTTGCCCCTGTCTATTGTGGAAAACAAGAGTTTTCGCCACTTTCTGACAGTACTTGACAGCAAGTACACCCCAGTGTGTCGCAGAACACTGACATCAAAAACAGAGAACCTCACTGAAGAAAGACGATCAAAATTAAAAACTCAATTGAGCCACACTGACCATGTTTCAGTGACTGTCGACATTTGGTCTGACCGAAAGATGAGGGGATTCCTCGGTGTCACTGTGCACTGGATGGACAAAGAGGCAGAGAGGATACAGCTCAAGTCCAATCTCTTGGCTTGTGAGCGCTTCAAAGGCTCACATACAGCTGAACGAATCTGTGACAAATTTGAGGCTATATGTGATGAATACAACATTAAAGCTAAACTGGACTACATTATTAGTGACAATGCTGCTAACATGCGAAAAGCATTCACTGTGTGCTTCCCCAGTGAACAAGAGGATGACGATGATGGAGATCATCTGGATGACCCTGAGCTCTGGTGTGATTTAACCGTGGAAGATCAGCAAACGGTAGATGTTGCTATGGCAAAGAAAAAGCGCTTGCAGTGTTTTGCACACACTCTTCAGCTGGTGGTGGGAGATGGTTTGAAAGAAACAAAAGTGGTATCTCCTTCTCTTTCGAAGTTATCTAAACTCAGCTCACTGCTGCACACAAGCACAACATTCAAAGATGTGTTTGATGCTGAATTTGGGGAACAGAAAGGCATCCCTGCTGCAGTCAACACAAGATGGAACTCAACACTGAGGCAAGCGAAGGCTGTTCTCCAGTGCAATCATGTAAGGCTCTGTGCTGTTCTAGAAAAGGCTGGGCACAGGGAGTTGTCATTCACAGCACGGGAGTGGAATCTGTTGAAAGATTTGGTGGACATCTTGAAGCCATTTGGAGAAGCAACTGATTTGACACAGGGGGAGAAGGTCATCACAATCAGTGCTGTTGTTCCATCCATCTTGTCCCTCAACCACCACCTTGAGAAACTGAAGCCTCAGGTCTGTTTTCTGAGCGGCCTGGTCAGAAGTCTCCAGACATCCCTGAACAAAAGATTTCTTGGAATCTTCATCAATGTGAAAATGGCCAGGACACAAGATGGGATCACTGCTCCCTTTTCAGATCCAGTCTACCTCAAAGCAGCTGTCTTGGATCCAGCCTTTTCTCTGTTGTGGGTGGAGCCCCATGTGCTGGTCAGTCGTGACGTCAAGGCAGAGGTGGCACAACAGGTTAAAGGTAAATGTAACTGAGTGTAATGTAACTTTTTCCCTCATAATCTGATCTAACTGACTGCAGCAATAACTAAGTATTTCAGTCTAGCACACTGCATCACCAACACAAATGGTAATGATAAGGTCTCTTGTTTCTGCTATTGTTTTTACATGTTTACCAGAATTGATCCTGCAAGATGCTGCAGAGACTGAGCAACCTGCGCCTCTTGTTGATGAAAAAGAGCAAGGGGACCTTGGAGAAGGAGAAGGGCTGTTTGCTGCTTACCACAAGGGACAGAAGAAGGATGTTGGGACTACTCCAGCACTACAGCTAAGTCACTACCTTGACATAGCTGAAGGACAGAATGCCCTTTTGTTCTGGGCATTGAACATGAAGACTCTTCCTTCACTGTTCCGAGTGGCCATGAGAGTCTTGGCAGTGCCTGCCTCCAGTGCTCCAGTGGAGCGAGTTTTCAGCCATGGTGGCATCATACTACGCCCCCATCGTGCACAAATGACTGACAGACTCTTGGCCAATTTGGTCTTTTGCAAATGCAATGCAGCATATGGCCCTGACATATAAAAAGTACAACCTTTTTGTTATGTTATATGTCATGTTTTTTCAATGTTAACACTTTTGCACAAATAAGTACAGTTGCACTTTATTTTTCAAATGTGTTTATTCTGTAAAGGAATGAGTCAAATGTTTAAAATGACTGGTTAATAGTGCTATGATAAAGTGCAATGTCAGCACAATTTTCTTTCCTGCAATTTAAAATGCACTTGTTTTAATAAATAAATACAGCGTTTGAAAAGCATACACAATCTGTGTTAATATATTAGTCTGTGGTTAAAAGGACTTGAAAGGACTCGAAACTCAAAATGCAGGACTTGGGACTTGACTTGAGACTTTCCAGTCTTGACTTTGGACTTGACTCGGGACTTGCCTGTCTTGACTCGAGACTTGACTCGGACTTGAGGGCAAAGACTTGAGACTTACTTGTGACTTGCAAAACAATGACTTGGTCCCACCTCTGGTTTTTGGCATATTATTTTTCCAGCTTCCGTACTCCTTTACAAGTTATACATTGGCGGCAAACTCCGTAGCTTGCTAGCTTGTGCACGCCAGCTTTCTGAGACTCTTATTTTGTTAGCGCAGGCAGGATGAAGCAGTGCTTTTATTGTGCAACTGTGCAGTCGGTCTTTGGAGTTTTGACGACAGGTACGGCGCCAGAGTCTGTTGAAATAAAAAGTGTTTCTAGCCTTCCTGTCTGTAATTTTTTCTTAATAATGAGTTGGCAGCAGCCAGCGTCATCTCAGAAGACCCTCGGGTACCGTGAATGTCAATCAAGTGACGAAAGTGACGTCATAGTGAAGAATTATGATCGCTCATTTTTAGGACTATTTTTTTAATGCCTGGCTGGTGATCAACTGACACACCCTCCGTGATCGACCGGTAGCTCGCGATCGACGTAATGGGCACCCCTAGTGTAACACATCACAGTTTCATATTATTTCACTTTACATCATGTCCGAAAAGGAGTAGGAAGAAGTAAAGTTTATTTAATCCTACCCCTTTCCCACTTCAGAGCGTTTACAAATATATACATCATTTAATGACCTTTTTATAATAAAATAACATCTGTGAATTAGTATATACAACAGTTTTGTAATATGTAATTAATTAATTCAGTCATTATTAATATACTGAGATGAAGAATATCTTATTTTCAATAAGGTTGAAAGTATTTCTCATAATTATTCTTTGTACTTTGTAAGCACTATTAATTTGAACAACCTCTTAAAGTGGATCCATATTAGTACAATGTTTAACTTCATTACTTAGTCCATTCCATCATTTAATTCCACATACTAATGCTAAAGACTTAATAACAGACACCCTAGTCTTCACATTCAGCTAATTTCCCCCCTAATTCTATGCTGTGTCTATCCCTCATTTTCCCTCCAGGACAAGGACGTGCAGTCATTCCTGGAGGAGGCCACACTGATGGACCCCAGAAGGTTTAGATACAGACTGGAGGAGGATGTCGTCAAACCTATCTGTGTGTCCAAGCTAGTTCCACGCCAAGTGAACGTGTTTTTTCCACCGTTGGCGACGCGATTAGCGAAGAGCGGGTCAGACTTGATCCTGAAAAGCAGACGTGCTAATTTTTTGGAAGAAGAATTGTTGATTGATGACTGTGGCGTTCTTAGTGTCATAGTGTGTGTAGTTGGTATGTTCCAATAGCAGCAGAAGTGCACTTTTTGGAGAGCTGTATTATTTTCAGTTTAGTGCCCAAGGGACTGATTTTCTTCAACACTACTTATTTTATTATTTATTTATTTTTTATTTTTTGGGGGGGTAACAACAGTCAATATTTATTTGTTTATTTTATTTTTTTCTTATAAAATAAAAGTGAGCTTTTGTTAAACCAAATATTGTTTTTTTTCCCATATACAACAACCTATCTGGATTCGATAAGAGAATCGATAAGGAATCGGTTCGATAAGAGGATTCGATAATGGGCTCGAACGCGATAATTTCTTATCAAATATCATCCCTACTGGGGACTGTAAATTGTACGTAGGTATGAATATGAGTGTGAATGATTGTTTGTCTATATGTGCCCTGTGTTTTATTGGCAATGCCAATTTCTGTTAGCCTGTGATGGAGCTTGTCCATTAGCATTAAGCTAGCAGCATTAAAGCCAATCTTCATCCTGAATAATTGTATTCTTTTTTCTGTTTAATCTAAACTGTGTTATTAATTTAATGTGATTCCTACATGCATGTGCACTTCAAATGTGAATACATTTTTAAATATACTCTTCTTAATGTGTTAGTATTACAATGACTTCATCATGGAGAATATCAATAAACCACCTCGAGTAATTTTTGTCATCTCTATCTCAAAAAACTGTTTACATATTTGACAAAATAAATTCCAAAATTCAGTCATGGGAGAATATAGTGTACCCTGTGTTACCTTTTACAATAAGCAGCAACAAAAAAAGTAGAGCAAAACAATGTAACAAAAATATGTTATTATTAATAACTAACAACCCAGATTTGTTTTTAAATATATGTAAAACATTTGTTCAGTCTTTTTAAAACTATATGCACCACTGCCAATCAACTTAATCATGAGATCATAAATATAAAGATGTCATATTGATCATGCACATCCCCACCAACACATATATATTAGCAATCTGTTGGAAACCCTGAAGCAGCGTTGGTAAAGATCACAAACACTGGTCTACCTGTAGCCAGGGCTTCTTCTCTACTGTGGTCATGTCGGTCAGGCTGTTGGATGTTCCAGGATGTCACAGGAAGGGTTTTCATGTCCTGCACGCCATTCAGCCTCAACATGTCCATGTGGTTGCTGCCATGCTCATATCTGGGGATGAAACATATTTTCCCTGCTTCAAACACGTCGCTGATGATTTCCTCAGTGCGCACTTCATCGTCCATGCTGAGGAACACTGCGATACGCTGACTCGCCACATACTTTGGGTGCCTGAAGAGCTGAAATCAGAGAAATTTATGAACGTTTCATTTAACAGAAAAGTGGAATAGGGGTTAGCATTTAAGCATCATCGCACGGGGTTTCCCACAGGACTGCTTCTGTCTAATAAAACCAAATAAAGTCCTAAGATTTGTGCCTTTTTCCAAAAACTTCAAATAGCGACAAAGTCACTCGCTTAGTTTACAGCACTGATCCTTCCTGCTTTGTCTTTTTATTATCTGGCAAACCAGGTGCTTACAAAATGTAGAATGATGATGCTATTCACTGTATAAACATTCACAAATAGTCTCATTGTAATGTGTTTCTGAGCAAGGGTAAAGTCAGACTTATTATAGATGCTTTGGAAACACCGTCTAGCAACAAGGTGTTTGAAAGATGACTATATATATAGCTCTTATTGCAGATTAGTGTGCATACAAACTGTATGTACAATACATGAGAAAGACTACATTACAAAAACGTCTAACTTTTGAGTTTGGAACAGATTGAACTATAAGTTAAAAAATACAATTTAATGCAAGCAATGTCAATAAAATCTATGAATAAGTAAGACTTCCAACGAGTGTTGCAGTATAAGCACAACATAAAACTAGCCTAGCAAGTTCATATAATACCCATCCATTTTCTACTGCTTATTCCCTTCGGGGTTGCGGGGGCGCTGGAGCCTATCTCAGCTACAATCGGGCGGAAGGTGGGGTACACCCTGGACAAGTCGCAACCTCATCGCAGGGCCAACACAGATAGACAGACAACATTCACACTCACATTCACACACTAGGGCCAATTTAGTGTTGCCTATCAACCTATCCCCAGGTGCATGTATTTGGAGGTGGGAGGAAGCCGGAGTACACGGAGGGAACCCACGCAGTCACGGGGAGAACATGCAAACTCCACGCAGAAAGATCCCGAGCGCAGGATCGAACCCAGGACTTTCGTATTGTGAGGCAGGCGCACCAACCCCCCTGTCACCGTGCTGCCGTTCATATAATACAATTCATAAAAATAAAAAAATTAAGAGCACTTGTCACTCTTGTCTGATTTGAATGTGTTTCATTGAATGTCCCACAAGATTGTACAGCAAAAGTTATATAATGATGCAACTATATGTTCTTACTTTTTGGGAGAGAACCGAAGACTGTCTGAGTTTCTCCTGTCCACTAAGTGAAGCAACTCGTCGTTTTATTTCTTTTCTCAGCGCTTGTTTGGCGGCTCGCATGGCGGCCATTGTGTCTTCTTTTGAAAGCAGTTCAAAGTCTACTTTTTGTTTACTTTTGTAGTTTGCAAGAGAAGAAGGTCTTTATCTCTTCATGTTGTTAAATATTAACTCTTCTAACCCGCTACAAGGCGCACATTGTTATACGTCACTTCCGTTATAGGCTAGAATAAAGAGGACTACAGTAAAACGCATGCCAGTGACGTCATCAACAATCCGGTAGTGATTATTTCTTCTTTTTTATTAAACCACTGATATACAAACAAAACAAAGCAGTTTGCAGCCAATATGTTTCACAGATGACCAAACATATCATTACATTAGTGCATCATCTATTGAAGTTGAGAGAACAGAAAAGTGCTGAGTCATGCGCAGCCTGGTTTGGGTTAGGGAAGCAGGTAGGGTGGATCCTGGAGGCGGCATGTGATTGGCTGAGCAGAAACAGGCGGGTCCGTCCAAAGGCTGCTTGTTAACATCTGGAAGCACTTTTTACACTGCCTCATTTAGCTGCAACTTCAGAGGCAACTGCTAAAACACAAAATGTCTTTTATAAAAGTAGATACAACTTGTGATTTTTCTATCCACAACCTACCTTATGGAGTGTTCTCCACTTCTGAACATGTAAGTGCTGGAGGTACTTTTTGCTTTCTCTTAAACGTTCTGCATGGATGCTTGCTGTTGTCAGTAACAGTAACTAGTAACACATAAGCAAACAGCATATATTATACCATTTTTATATCTTTATATGTTTTCTTCCTCATGTCAATTTAATTTACACATTTTTATTTTGTTGTAGGTTTGTATTTTATAACTATGCATCATGTCTTCTTTAAATATATATTTAAAAAAATATATCTTATTTTAACCAATTAAAAAAATATTGAATCATTATTTATTTTCTATTTATATAATTTCCTTAGGCCAAGCGTAGGATTGGGGTTGCTATTGGGGACCAGATTCTGGACCTGAGCGTGATCTTCTCACTTTTTCAAGGACCTGTGATGTCCAAACATCAACATGTTTTTCAGCAGGTACACAATACACACGCGTGCACATGCAGTGATAAATGATATCTGATACAGTATATACTGCACATACATTATATCGCAGTGTACAGTATTTCTAATGTTGTGCTTGGCCTATCAGCCGTCGCTAAACGCATTCATGGCTCTGGGTTATGAAGCGTGGAAGGAGACCAGGAGTACTTTGCAAGTGTTGCTGTCAGCCAATCACAGCACTCTAAGAGATGACTGTGAGCTACGCAGCAGGTGAGCATTTTCTCCTGACCCCTATCAGTGATCAATCACAAGAATGCTTTGGTTTAGAATAATCTTCTATGGCAGGGGTACCCAAACTACGGCCCGCGGGCCGGATCCGGCCCGCCAGCGTCCAAAATCAGGCCCGCGGGAAGTCCCAAGTATAAAAAATAAAATAAAAAAATAAAAATAAAAATCTGTCTTTTCTTATCCACTTTGTACCGCTTGCTACTCACGGTGTCTCCTAGCACCTCAGGTAAATCATATTGTCTAAAAATGCATTTTCTCTTCGATGACGTGACATCATGGCGCGCGCGGAAAGCGCGCTATATATATATATATATATATATATATATATATATATATATATATATATATATATATATATATATATATATATATATATATATATATATACAGTATATATATATATATATACAGCCCGGCCCCCGGCCAAATTGTTTTAACCCAATGCGACCCCCGAGTCAAAACGTTTTGGGACCCCTGTTCTATGGTGTCACACTCATGCCTTTGATTCACAAGGAACATATTTTTATCAATATAATATTTGTCTTGTCTGACTGCATGGGACAAAAATATGTGTTCTACCTGCTAACTGTCTTTGCTATTGTACGTGTTTTACATGTAGTTAAAAACTTTAATACAGTATTTACATATAATGCATGACTATTTGATCTTCTTTGTTTATATATCTCAAAACTCAAGCTCTGTAATTTAGTTTCCAAGATACTTCATTTTGGGGTTTGTTTTTGTGTCTGCAGAGCTTTTGTCTCTCAAAGTGCAGCCACGATGCATCTTCCAGCTGATATTGGTATGTTTATTTGAAAAATCTGGATGCATATAGCATACAATTATCAAATACATAGTCAATATTTTAAGTTTGTATTGTCTTTTGCAATATGAATTTGAATTGTTATGGAATACTTTATGTATATATATTTTCATCTTTATAATTTATAGGCGCTAGTATATTGTAAATATAATATTGTAAAATTGTATTACACTTCATTGTATTACATGTTTCACATTTAAATAAAAATATTTGTTTAGAATATTGAATAATTATGTTTACATTAATTATCTATTAAGTATTGAATTTAAATAAAATATTCTATTATATAAATATATATATATATATAAATATATATATATACATATATATATATATATATATATATATATATATATATATATATATATATATATATATATATATATATATATATATATATATATATATATATAATATGTCTTGTGTACACACTATTATATATTGTACATTTATCTGTGTACACCATGTATTACACATTGTAGTACACCATAACAATATATTTGAAATAGCACAATTTGAAGACAACTTAAGTAATGCCTTTAATTTTTTAATTAAGAATATTGCAGGGGAGTTACATAGGATACAAATTAATGGAACAATAAACTGAATTTACATTTTTTTATTATTTGATATATTCCTAGATTATCCAAATTAAATGAAATAATCTAAATAATATCATATATGCCAAGGGATGGGCACCTTTTGAACCGGTACAGTACCAATTCCCAGTTTGTGGGAATTGATGTTTGATAAATTGTTCAATCAATCAATTAATGTTTATTTATATAGCCCTAAATCACAAGTGTCTCAAAGGGCTGTACAAGCCACAACGACATCCTCAGTACAGAGCCCACATACGGGCAAAGAAAACTCACCCCAGTGGACGTCAATCGTCAAATTGTTGGTACTATTGTGTTTTCATTTGGTAATGAATGTTAATTTTTTCGACAATTAATCGTTTTTTATATTAACAGTGAGCTGATAATGATAACTATGCTGTCCAGTTCTTATAGCTTGTTTTCTTACACTTCTGAGTCTCATTTCTAAGCATTATATAGTAGACTTTGCATGCAGTTGCAATTCCAAGACATTAGATGACGGTAGTGTATAGAATACAGTGTGTTGATTTAATCAGGAAGTAGTCTTTGCCATTAAGTTGAATGTGTCAGTCTAGTCATTTGTTAAGCCCTACAAAGTGTTTATACTGTATACACACCAGTTGTTTGATTGTAACATGCATCTTAGTTGTTAATTTGATGACCAAATTTGGAGTTGTTGAAATCGTCATGTAAAATTGCTAACGCTAATCATTATCATGTATATGGCATATCTGATTTAAATTAGCATTGAGCTAGCACATTTTGAAAAGTGGAGCCTTACTTTCCTTTCAATCGCTTTCTGTCAGGCAAGCTTGATTTGTTGGCATGGAAAATGCTTATAAACAGTCTGCTAAAAAAAACGCCTGTTTGCTCGCCAAGTGCTTGAGCTGGTGCGGCGTCTGCGAGCAGACATGACGTCACGTGCGACAAAGGTTTAGAAATGTGGTGCTGTTTGATTTTATTTTTACATGAAGCGATACCAGGAAATACGGAAAAGTATGAAACGCAGTACCAATCTCTAAATACGCCAAATCGCCAACACATTTTGTTTTTGGAAAAAGTCAATAGATAACACCGATGTTTCATGTCTGATGTAATTTAAAAAAGATTTAAAATTCAATTAAAAGCAATTATAAGTGTAGTTTATGGACTGCTTTGTTGTTTTTTAAATTTAATCAAATTATTCCTGAATATAATGTAGCCAACATATTGTTTTCCTCCTAACTTTTTTATTGTTCCTGATCATCCTTCATAATTTCCACATGCAAGTTTGATCCTATTAGATTTATATTGTGCCGTTGGCCAATAAAAAACAAACTATGAGCTACAAAGGAAAACAGATTAAGGCAATTTTAACAAGAAAACGTTTATGAATTATAAAGAATTATATGCCACATGGATGTGTTATGATATTTGTTTCGGCTGCCAATGATTTTTTTTACATGACAAAAATATAACACTTAGCACTAGGTGTCAGTGTTTCCTACTGACAGGGGATTCTTTAACCTAAAATATATCACATTTTGTTCTTCCTAACTTCTTACAGGTGATTATACTGACTTCTACTCCTCCAGAGATCATGCAACTAATGTAGGCACCATGTTTCGCGGAAAGGAAAATGCACTGATGTCAAACTGGTAAATTATATAACCATATCTTGTCATCGAAATATATTAATAATAGTAACTATTTGGAACACATTGTATAGGAATCTTTGATTATTGCACCATGTACAGGTTTGATTTTATTGATATTTAAGATAACGATCACATTTAAATATTTATACAGCATGAATCCAGCATGAGTATTAGATTCCCATTTTACTGATAGTTCCTGGTCTTTATTCATGTGCTTGTATGATTGCTATTATGTGCAGGCTGAGGCTTCCAGTAGGCTATCATGGCAGAGCATCGTCGGTGGTTGTGTCGGGCACCCCCATTCGTCGACCCGCAGGGCAGATGAGACCTGATCAGAGTAAGTTCATAACATGCACTTAACCGTACACTGTACATTAGGGGTGTAACGATTTGTTTTAACAATTCGATTCGATTCAGAATTTGTGGTTGTCGATACGATTCAGGGACGCTATTATTTTTTAAGAATGATACAATCCGAAACAATTCAGTGAGTTGAAATTGATTTGGTGACTTTTTAGCTAACACAATTCAACCAATGTGACTGTGAAATAAATACTGGATACTGGACAATGCAGGTAACGCTTCATATATTCCTGTTATTTCTTGTAAGGGAATTATGTATAAACGAATTATGGATACAAACAAGCAAGTAAACAACAATTAATGACCAATGCATTCACATCTTTTTTGAATAAGGGTCCCAGGTGTACGGATGCATGTATGCCCCCTCATTCCTGATGATGGTGTTTGCATCCACTTCCTAATTTCCATAGCCTTCTTGATCCATCTCTTGTAGTTATTTGTTTCTAATTAAATTGGGTCCCAGTTGTTGTGTTCCGGAAGTCAATGCGTTGCCATAACTTGTCTGCTGTCATTTTTGTTGTGTCCTAAAGTAGTGTTGTGGCTTTATATTATTGTGTTGTGTCGTTTGCCTTTGTTGTGGCTTTTGCAATTGTGCTATAGCTGAAAGTTTTTGTGTTGTGATTCATGATATTGTCTTGTGGCATTTGCGTTTGTTATGACCTTTCTCAACCACTGTAGGTATCCGCTATTTTTGTTTTGATGACGCCACAGACGGGCAAACAGACTTATGGTTTAACATCCTTATCATTAAAAGTGATTAAATCCAATGTTTTCCTTTTTCTAGTATCAATAAAATCGATCTATTCCCTTTTAAAACAATGATGGATCGATATCGATCTTCCGGAAAGCAAACTTCCTGAGCACAGATCAATATACTTGAAATTTAGGAATCTAAATTGATCTTTTGATATATTGATCAATCGTTACTCCCCTACTGTAGATTTACTGTCAATGACTGTTTTTTTTTAAGTTCAAGAAGACCTTCAAGAAGAATATACAATGATATACAACACATAACAGTAAAAACAATGTTTATCTCTCCTTTGTTCTAGCAAAACCTCCTGTGTTCGGCCCGTCAAAGCAGTTGGACATTGAGTTGGAGATGGTGATTACAAGTTTGACTATGCATCATTCTAAAGAAGGCTTGATACCTATGTCCTTATTTAATATTGCAGTACAACATGTGTTTCTCTGTTTAGGCCTTCTTTGTTGGACAGGGGAATTTGCCTGGGGAGCCAATCCCCATTGAGAAAGCCCATGAACACATCTTTGGCATGGTACTCATGAACGACTGGAGTGGTGAGAACCTAATCACATTATATGATATTTATCAGGGATATTCAACTAAATTGTTTTGGGGGCCACATTTCCAGAAAGCTCAGGACACGGGCCTGGACTTCTCCCTTAAATATTATTCAGATTTTGTATATTCCTGACAAGCGGCGTCTTCAACAGTAGACATTTGTTGTTGGTCTTTATTTATTTTATCAATTACAGGAGCGCTCAGTTGTTTTTAAAGGACCTTCTGCAAAAAAGCTAGTCAAAGATATTATCGATTAAAGCACTATAGTGTTTTAAGAATCTGCTACAAAAATGTGAGTTTCTCAGAAGTTGATATAACTGAACTCGTGGGCCACCGGTTGAATAGCCTAAAGAAGGGGAACAAATGACTGCATCTAAAGTAAACACGCTACAGCAACACCTTAGTTACATAAATCACATACGAAAAATACATGTAAATGCCAAAAATGAGAGGACTTAAAGGGGTGCCTCTAAGAACGCCTCAGTCATGTAAATCACAAGTTTGGAACCCAAGATGTATTTGCTCTGGTCTAACTTCCTCTAGAAAACAACAATTTGAGTCAATGACCATGCTGGCATATAATATTCACTCGCTGAATTCAAGGCATGTTGACACAATCATGCAGACATTTCCTGGAAAGTTCAGACTTCAAACTGCCTAAGTGTCTTTAAATGTTGTGAATCTTTTAAAATTTGACTTTAGTTCACAATCATTATGAGAGACAACACACATATCTTTTTTTTTTTTATATATACAATTTTAAAGATGATAAAAAAACGCTTGAAAGATGCGGCTATTTGGAGTCACCGTTGTAGCCTTCAAATCCCTCTAAAATAACTTTAAACCCCTCCAGCAACCTTTTTATTTACGCACTGCAAGTCTATATATAATGTAGTAACAGACACCTTCATAACAATATGTAGTACGTTCAATATTTACCGTATTTTGATCATTTTGATCATTTCCGGAATTGACTTCTTCCGCGCATTGATTTCTGTTTCCATAGCAGCGCACGTCTGACTTCTTACAACCAAAATGTGTTCCTACTTCCGGAATCGAACGCGAGTGTGTTCTCATCATGGCAGACTTGGTAACAGACAACAAAGACGACTATTTTTGGACAAATGAGGATTCACAACCTTATACTTTTTAACTTAAATATACGGAAGATTGACTACTGCTTATAGAAGCCAGCACGAAGGAAGAGTGAGACGTTGGTGCAGACAGAAGCTGGAAGAGTCAGGTGAAAGTGACGATGCTATGAATATGAAACTTGGAGCCAAGCTATTTCGACATAAATGGCATGCTTACCCAAAATCAACAGGAAACGTTCCGGGTGTGGTGGACCAGACGAACAACTGTCCATCGATTGAGTAACTTTAATATCAATCATGATACACGCATCACGCCATACGTGTTAGTACAACTACAGTACATACGCTGTCTGGCTAGCTATGTACAAACAAAACATGAAATGTGGGCTAATACTTTACAGATACTGTGATATGATTGTTCATGTTTTTAAGTCAGTACAGATTGGTGTCATATTGCAGTGTTGCGCATTACAATTGTAAACGCTTTTCGTGTTGACGTAGAAACTAGCTTATCTCTTGCCATAGCAAGTTTATACAGCTAATACCGCAGCATGACGATCTGTTACTACGCTAGAAAAAGAGTTCCTCAGTGTTCGCTCTTACAATAACAATGTCTCTACAGTTTGGTTATTATACAGGCTACATAACGTAAATTAAGTATTGTTGATGGTTTTTGAATGCATTTTTTAAGTGATTAGAGGTAGAATTGATTGCTCCCATTAGCTGCTTTGCTAGCCACTTGGAAGGAGACAATTATGTAAGAAAGCAAAAAAAATAATTTTGTCTTCTTGTCTCTCATAAGTATTGTGAACAATACGCAAAATAAAATTTTTTAAAAGTGCAGTTCCCCTTTAAGTAAAACTAGACTCATGATCAATAATATTCAACATGATGTCGTATTTGTGTTGTCCTAAGTATTCGGCACCTTTCACATTTGAATCCATGCATGACATATCAATGTGTTTTTATGTGGATTGTGGACAGACAGTTTTTTTCCCCAACTACACTGATGTTGATGGCAATGTTTTTTAAAACAAGAGTGAGGGGAAATTGGTGTTTTGTTAAGATTTGTGCTCCGGTGGATATGGCTTTAGAATTAACCAGACTGTTCTTTGGAGGTAAAGCATAGTTATTTTTAAACATTAGTTAGTTAGTTTCAGTTTATTTTGAACATGCATACAATATAATTAAAAAGTAATACATCACCTATTTTCAGTTGTTTCATTACAGCATGTCCGAAAAGGAGTGGGAAGAAGCAGAGCTTATTTAATCCTACCCCTTTTTGTATCAAATAAGTTTTATACCATTTCTTTGTTTTCTGTAAAAGAACAATGAAAATGAGTATATAATTTCATATACAATATGTAAGTAAACAAATATGAAATACATAAATAGATATTGCACATATAAACATACACTCAATAATTAAAGTTCTCATAAATAAATAGTTAAGTAATTTATGGTTCACCTAGGACAGGGGTCGGCAACCCGCGGCTCCGGAGCCGCATGCGGCTCTTTGACCACTCTGATGCGGCTCAGCTGCATACTTGCCGGGTTTCAGTGCCTCTCCCGGGGCCAACATTCTCGGATTTTCCACCGGACAACAATATTGAGGGCGTGCCGTGATGGCACTTCCTTTAACGTCCTTTAAAACATATCGTCGCGTCCGCTTTTACACCATGCTATCTGCGTGCTGGCTCGGTCACATGTAGTATACGGACTTTGTTTTCTCACGTAAGTGACTGCAAAGGCATACTCCTTGGTCAACAGCCATACAGGTTACATTGAGGGTTGTGATATAAACAACTTTAACACTGTTACTAATATGCGCCACACTATGAACCCACACCAAACAAGAATGACAAATACATTTCGGGAGAACATCCGCACTGTAACACAACATAAACACAACAGAACAAATACCCAGAATCCCATGCATCCCTAACTCTTTCGGGCTACATTATACACCCCCGCTACCACCAAACCCACCCCCGCCCCCCGTGCGTCGGTTGAGGTGGGCGGGGGTGTGTAATGTAGCCCGAAAGAGTTAGGGATGCATGGGATTCTGGGTATTTGTTCTGTTGTGTTTATGTTGTGTTACGGTGCGGATGTTCTCCCGAAATGTGTTTGTCGTTCTTGTTTGGTGTGGGTTCACAGTGTGGCGCATATTAGTAAGAGTGTTAAAGTTGTTTAAACGGGCACCCTCAGTGTGACCTGTATGGCTGTTGAACAAGTATGCCTTGCAGTCACTTAAGTGTCTGTAGAAGCCGTATACAACATGCGACTGGGCTTGCACGCTGTTTGTAAAGATTGTAGAGGGCGCTAAAGGCAGTGCCGTCATAGTACGCCCTTATTATTGTTGTTTGGGTGAAAATCAGAAACATTAGATAGAATAGTTGCTCTGAAATTCGGGAGTCTCCCGGTAAAATTGGATGGTTTGGCAAGTGTGATGCTGTCAAGCGGCATTCATATAAAACTTGCGGGCCGTACTAACATTACATTTTCATATTAAGGTGCGGGCCGTGTGTCTGAGACCCCTGGTTTATACATAGCACAAAGCACAAAAAAAACTTTGTATGCAGTGTTATTTCATTTTAAATTTCAAAAGAGTTTTGTGGCTTCCATTGTTTTCTTTATTTTGTGAAACGGGTCAAAATGGCTCTTTGAGTGGTAAAGGTTGCCGACCCCTGACCTAGGAGATGAATGAGATTATCTTTTTTTTTTTAAGGTTCAAAATGTTTATCATAATTCTTCTTCTTTGTACTTGTAGTTTGAACAGTTTCCTAAACAAAATAATATTAGTACTTTGTTTGATTTTCTTGCTTAATCCATTCCATAATTTAATTACACCTACTGATATGCAAAAAGTGAATGTGTATGTGCATACAAATGTTTTGAATTAAATTTTCCTCTATAGATATATTTCTCCTCTTTTGCTGAGAAGAATTGTTGTACATTCTTTGGTAGCAGGTTATAGTTTGCTTTGTACAAAATTTCAGCTGTACACAATAACTAGTGAGCAGCAGAGAATATGAAGTGATTTTTGGTCCAGAACATGTTTTGATTTATTCATTATTGACATGTTTCTTGCTACTTTATGTTGTATATTTTTACATGAGGTTTTCAGTTTGTTTTATCATCTATTACTACACCCAAAAATGTTTTTTTTTTTACCCTTTTAATATCTACTCCGTCTAATTGTATTTGTGTTTGACTTTCCCTTCTACTGTTAGTGAATAGCATTATTTTCGTTTTACTGAGATTCAAAGATAGTCTGTTTTTGTCAAACCGTCTTTTTAATTTGTTCATTGTGTCTGTTATTAAACAGTACTTACTTTAAGTCCTTTGTTACATTACAAATGTTGTTTATATAAAGATTTAACAATTTTGGTCCCAGTATTGATCCCTGGGTACACCACAAGATATATTCAGCTCTCTAGATCTTTGTTCTCCTGCCACGGTACTAATTGTTATTCAAACGTTCTTTCTTAATAAGTTAATGTGTTACCTGTGTCTATTCTCATTCAGCTCGGGATATCCAAGCTTGGGAATACGTTCCTCTGGGTCCGTTCCTGGGAAAGAACTTTGGTACAACAATCTCACCATGGGTGGTCCCTATGGAGGCCTTGTTGCCTTTTGTGGAGCCCAATCCTGTTCAGGTTAGGGTTTTATCTGAAGCAGACTGATATTTACTGTTGTTATTACATAAATATATTGTATGTTTACAAATTAAAAGGTGCAAACAGAAAAACTGTTTCATACAATAATTTTGCAAAAAAAAACTACTAGTTGCAAATGTACAATCAAATAATAACCAACATTAAGCACTGATCAGTGTAGTACAGTCTTTATTTTATATAACAATATTTCTTCTTGGTCCCCTCTTGTTGCAGGATCCAGAGCCCCTCCCCTACCTCCGACATCAAGATCCTTACACGTTCAACATCAAGCTGTTTGTATCTCTAAAAGGTATGCACCTAACAAAGTATTGTGTCATTTTGCAGTTACACAGCACACACACACCATCTCATCTATGTTATGTCTCAAATTAAAAACTTTTGTCAGTACACTTTATACTGTATACTGCAGGGGTCCCCAAACTACGGACCAGCGTCCAAAATCAGGCCCGCGGGAAGTCCCAAATATAAAAAAAATAAATAAAAATTCTGTCTTTTCTTATCCACTTTGTACCGCTTGCTACTCACGGTGTCTCCTAGCCGGCAAATCATATTGTCTAAAAATACATTTTCTCATCGATAACGTGACATCATCGCGCGCGCGGAAAGTGCGATATATATATCTAATATATATATATCTATATATATATATAGATATATATATAATATATATGTGTATATCTAATATATATATCAAATATATATACATATATATATATGTATATATATATATATATATATATATATATATATATATATATATATATATATATATATATATATATATATATATATATACATATATATATATATATATATATATATATATATATATATATATATATATATATATATATATATATATATATATATATATATATATATATATATATATATACACTACCGTTCAAAAGTTTGGGGTCACCCAAACAATTTTGTGGAATAGCCTTCATTTCTAAGAACAAGAATAGACTGTCGAGTTTCAGGTGAAAGTTCTCTTTTTCTGGCTATTTTGAGCGTTTAATTGACCCCACAAATGTGATGCTCCAGAAACTCAATCTGCTCAAAGGAAGGTCAGTTTTGTAGCTTCTGTAACGAGCTAAACTGTTTTCAGATGTGTGAACAAGGGTTTTCTAATCATCAATTAGCCTTCTGAGCCAATGAGCAAACACATTGTACCATTAGAACACTGGAGTGATAGTTGCTGGAAATGGGCCTCTATGCACCTATGTAGATATTGCACCAAAAACCAGACATTTGCAACTAGAATAGTCATTTACCACATTAGCAATGTATAGAGTGTATTTCTTTAAAGTTAAGACTAGTTTAAAGTTATCTTCATTGAAAAGTACAGTGCTTTTCCTTCAAAAATAAGGACATTTCAATGTGACCCCAAACTTTTGAACGGTAGTGTATATATATATATATATATATATATATATATATATATATATATATATATATATATATATATATATATATATATATATATATATATATATACATATATATATATATACATATGCAGAGTATATATATATATATTGTATATATATATACATATATATATATATATATATATATATATATATATATATATATATATATATATATATATATACAGCCCGGCCCCCTGCCAAATTGTTTTAACCCAATGCGGCCCCCGAGTCAAAAAGTTTGGGGACCCCTGGTATACTGTGTGCAACATGCACTTAGTTCCTGAGTGTGTGCGCATGATCACAGTGTTGTGCTGTCCCAAATCCTTTACTGTCACTGTCGGGGGACGGCGTGGCGCAGTTGGGAGAGTGGCCGTGCCAGCAACCTGAGGGTTCCTGGTTCAATCCCCACCTTCTACCAACCTCGTCACGTCCGTTGTGTCCTTGAGCAAGACACTTCACCCTTGCTCCTGATGGGTCGTGGTTAGGGCCTTGCATGGCAGCTCCCGCCATCAGTGTGTGAATGTGTGTGTGAATGGGTGAATGTGGAAATAGTGTCAAAGCGCTTTGAGTACCTTGAAGGTAGAAAAGCGCTATATAAGTATAACCCATTTAACCCATTTACTGTCCTCATACTGGAAATAATTAATAAATTATATTGATTAAAAAAAAACTGGTAAAGACACATATCGAAAATAAAATAAACACAGATTATTTAAATGAATTATGAAGAAATAAGTACAGGACATTGTTGAGTTGTACTGTTTTTTCCCACCAGGGCAGCGTATGAAAAAATCTTCAACCATCTGCAAGTCGAACTTTAAGGTGAGAACCTTGTGTATCAAGTTTGCGTGTAACGTACACCAACATTACACATTATAATGAACAGCTAATTTTGGGCCAAATTTTCTCAAGGTTGCGTGTACTAAAATATGTACAAACTTGATAGTATGCAAAACTAAACTACTAAGATAGTGCACAGAAGATTACATCTGTTAAATGAGCAAAATAGCGAGAACAATCCATTAAGCGTGTCTTCATGTATTTGCAGAATATATGCTGATTATCAGAACATACAATACTGGCAAGAGGAGATTCACTTCCCGCCACATGGCAGATTTTTATTTTCATTTTTAAAACATACTCTATGTACTGTAAATTATGGCCTAAATTAGGGATTTTAAATCAAAAGATGAACTTAAAAAAAAGCAATACTACAGTAGTATTGCCCAGTAGGTGAGACTAAACCAAACAGAGCACACTGTTCAGTATCCTGGCCACTGATTGGCTGAGCCTCAGTGTCAGGCAGCATTACTATTTTGAATTAAAGGAGTGACAATGTGGGTGTTATTTCTTGTCTAGAGGATTCTCATAATGTCAAAAACCTATTTAGAATGTAGTAAACAGATTTTTTATGTTTCTACTGTGTAAATATTTGATTAATAAATAATTCCTACTTTTCATCTACCGTAGTCAGACTCCGAACCAATTTACAGCGATAAACAAGAGATTACTGTATAATCATTTAGTAAGTTATTTTTCTATATTCAGCACGATAGGAAAGGCAAGTGCAAACTAGCACAGTTACACACAAATGGTTGCGAAAAGTAGGCAATCATGACGATGGAGAGAGAATCCTCCATCCGTGTGCATGTCAACATATTTGGACTGTGAGAAATAAAACGATAGACATATTGTCTATTCAGCAATTCCATTTTATAATTATGTAACTGTTGAATGACTTAAAGGGACTCTTTACAACTTGCTCACAGTTAATTTTTTTAATCCTAAAAACATAAAACCACCCCTAGCTTATGTCACTATTACTTGTTTAACAGAACATTTAAAGTGTCTATATTTGTCAGAGTTACTAATTATTGATAAAAAAAAAAAATTGCTTGTTGGCCTGAGAAATGTATTTGGCGTTCAGACTCGTCACTAACCGTTCTCACGTCCACACGTACAAGCAGGGAGCGCATGTACATACACAAAATCAGTCCAAGAGCAAGAGACTCATGTTGTTGTTACCATGGGCTATACATTGAAAGATACGTAGCTAACATAACTAGCCAAATCGGTAAAGGTTGCAAACAGCCTTTTAAGGGGATGGTTAAAACAAATGCAATTGATTTCTTTAGGTGTCTGCTGGCATTTTTTGTGTTTTTAATGGTGTTCGTTTTTTTTATTGATATATCTCAATGTACAAAAATATTCTTGCTCCATGCATTTTCTTACGCCTGGATTTTAGTGTAACATTACAGTTATAGCAGATGTTTTTGGCACAACACCGGTGTCTTCCTGCTATCTACCTTCGGCGTGCTAAAGATAGTTTCTGTGTCAAGATGCTCTTTTGTAACGCCCAGAAAAGGTTTTGCCGATTATAGCTGTGCCCTGCATGTTCCACAACATAAAAGAACACTACAGGTTGGAGCATGATGTCATAGAAGTGCAATACATTTGTGTCTCTATTGTAACAGCCTAAAAAATACTTGTTTAGTTAGTTCTGCACCACGTTTGCACTTTTTATAGTCTATCACACCCCTACTAATAGAATACAAAATGTTGTACTTTGCACACACTCTTTAGCACTTTAGGCCCTTAATGTGTAACCAAAAAATCTGACTACATTTACATGTGCCATTACTATGCTGATATGAAACAAAAGAAATGATAACATAGTTTATATTTCGATGTGGAATATGACAAACTTTGCAGATTTTTTAAAAAATTACGGCATGTTTACAAGAAGCGCAATTACTAGAAAGTACTTGCTTTAACTTGTCACTAGTGACTTTTGTAAAATACTAAAACTAAACAAAGTTTGAAAAGCAGCCGACAAAAAATAAAAATAGTTTTTTAGTGATGTTTTGTGTGTAGTACATGTACTGGACCATGAAGCAGCAGCTAGCCCATCACACTGTCAACGGCTGCAACGTCAGACCTGGAGACCTGCTGGCTTCTGGAACCATCAGCGGACCTGTAAGTGTTTCCTGGCACACTTTCCCCTTAAATAATTGCTTGTATTCAATATTAACATCTCCTTAAAGACAACAATCAATTAAAAGGGACCCTTGATGATTTTCCTTTTGATTGACACATAAATGTTACAATGTTGCTGTGGAGGTCTTGCTCCTCCAGGTTCGTTGGACCACCAATCCCCGACATCACCACTCCTTTTCAGCATTTACAACACGGTTTATTTTACAATAATCTTTGTTGGATGGTGCAAAAGTCTTTGTGCTTTTCAGCAATCGTCTTTGCCTCGATTGAGCACGTCAATGGTCTCTCTGCTCTGCTTCGAATCGTGTTCACCATCAAAACCTTCTCCTTCCTGACTGCTGCCTTTAACAGAGCGACAGGTGATCAGACAAACACTCTCAGCTGTGTCATCTACTCACCTGCCGCTAATCTCGAAGCCGATCCTGGCACACCCCGCTTCGCTGTAGGTCCGCAAGCCACGCCCCCTCCCCACATACCTCCACCGCCAGACTCAGGCCGGGACGCCGTCCGGCCACGCCCACTCCCCCCCCGCCTCCCCTGTGAGGGAGCGGGAAAGGAAGTCACGGCCACGGCCATCTGCGCCTCCGTTCTGTGAATCACTCTGAAGTTGTAGGGTTGTAAAGCTAGATACCAACGGGTGATTTGCGCGTTGGCATCTTTCATGCGGTGGAGCCACTGGAGAGGTTTGTGGTCCGAGCAGAGGCTGAATGAGCGCCCCAGGAGGTAGTATCGGAGGGCCCTGATCGCCCACCTGATGGCGAGGCACTCCCTCTCCACTGTGCTGTACCTGGCCTCCCTTTCGAATAACTTCCGGCTGATGTAAAGGATGGGTCGGTCGACGCCCTCCACCTGCTGGGACAAAACCTCTCCCAGTCCTCTGCCCGACGCGTCAGCCTGCAGACAAAACGGGAGAGAAAAATCAGGCATGTGCAGGACCGGCTCCTAGCAGAGGGCCTTCTTAACCCTCTCAAACGCCTGCTGGCACTGCTCCGTCCACTGGACCAGATCTGGAGCACCCTTTCGGGTGAGGTCAGTGATTGGACTGGTTAGGTCCGCAAACCGGGGGATAAACCTCCGGTAGTAACCTGCCAGACCCAAAAACTGCCTTACCTCTTTTTTCGTCTTGGGGTTTGGGCAGGCCGCAATTGCCGCTGTTTTGTCTACCTGCGGCCGCACCTGCCCTCCTCCCAAGTGGTACCCCAGATACTGTACTTCCCTCCGGCCAACTGCACACTTCGCCGGATTGGCGGTGAGCCCTGCCTGTCTCAGGGACTCGAGCACTGCCCCCACCCGCCGCATGTGTTCTTCCCAGCCGCTACTTTGGATGATGACGTCATCCAGGTAGGCAGCCGCGTATGCAGCGTGGGGTCGCAGTACCCGGTCCATGAGGTGCTGGAACGTGGTGGGCGTACCGAACAAGCCAAACGGAAGTGTCACAAATTGGTACAAACCTTCCGGAGTGGAAAAGGCAATTTTTACCTTGGACTCTGGTGACAAGGGAATCTGCCAGTAGCCCTTGGTTAAATCCAGTGTCGTGAAAAAAACGAGCAGTACCCAGCCGATCCAGGAGCTCGTCGACCCGAGGCATTGGGTACGCGTCAAAACGTGATACTCCGTTCACCTTGCGGTAATCCACACAGAACCGCACAGACCCATCCTTCTTCTCTACCAGAACGATGGGGCTCCCACAGTGCACGCACTGTGGGATTCTTCTATTACCCCCAATTCCAGCATGGATTTTAATTCCGCCCGAACTACTTTGCGTTTGTGTTCGGGGAGCCTGTATGGCCGAGATCGCACCGTAACACCCGGGCTGGTCTCAATATGATGCTGGATGAGATTTGTGCGCCCGGGCCGAGAGGAGAACCCACCAGAGAAGCGCCGCTGCAGCTTGGCAACATCCGCTCTCTGCGCTAACGTGAACTGGTTGTCACAGGGTAGGAGAGGGGGTGGGGCAGAGTGCGGGATCTCTGGTCCCAACTCCTCTTCCTCCCTCACTACTGTTACCATGGAAACAGGCTCCGCCTCCCTCCATGCTTTCAGTAGGTTTAGATGGTAGATTTGAGTGTCTCCGCCCCGGTCCGAGCGTCGAACCTCGTAATCCACATCACCCACTTGCCGTGTGACCTCGAAAGGTCCCTGCCACCTCGCAAGTAATTTCGAGCTGGATGTTGGGAGTAATACTAGCACTTTTTCTCCCGGTGAAAATTTTCTTAGCTGGGTTCCCTTGTTGTACGTGCGTTGCTGCCGTTCCTGGGCACGGAGCAAATTCTCGCGTGACAAGTGCCCCACCGTGTGGAGTTTTACTCGCATGTCCATGACGTACTGAATTTAATTTTTGCTGGAGCTTGGACCCTCCTCCCAACTTTCCTTAATCACGTCCAACACCCCGTGCGGTTTCCTGCCGCACGATAACTCAAAAGGCAAAAAGCCTGTGGAGGCTTGGGGTACCTCCCGCATCGCAAACATTAGGGGATCCAGCCATTTATCCCAATTTGGTTTGTCCTTGTGCGTAAACTTACGGATCATGGTTTTTAGCGTCTTATTTAGCCGCTCCACCAGCCCATCTGTTTGTGGATGGTACACGCTGGTACGGATCGCTTTAATTCCCAATAACCCGTACAGTTCCTTTATCGTGCGTGACATAAAGGACGTGCCCTGGTCATTCAGAATCTCTTTCGGGATTCCAATTTGGGAGATGACCTGAAACAGAGCTTGCGCAACACTCTTTGCAGAGATGGAGCGCAGGGGCACTTCTTCGGGATAGCGCGTTGCGTAATCCACCAGGACTAACACAAAGCGATATCCCCGTGTGCTCGGGTAAAATGGTCCGATGAGGTCCATCCCATTTCTCTTGAATGGGACCTCCATGAGCGGCAATGGGCGCAAAGGCGCCTTCGCAGTGGCCGCTGGGTTCACCAGCTGGCAGTCCGGGCAGGCAGCGCACCACCGGCGCACGTCTGCCCGGATGCCCGGCCTATAGAATCGGACCATGACCCGATTGAGTGTTTTATTATACCCCATGTGGCCAGACATGGGATTGTAGTGCGCGGCCTGGAAAACCATTTCCCGGCGGCATTTCGGCACCAACAACTGGATGATTTCCTCTCCTGTTTGAGTGTCACGGCTCAGTCGGTACAATCTATCTCTAATAATGGAGAAGTTAGGGAATACCCGCGCTGTTCCCGGGCGCACTAGCTGACCGTCGATGTAATCCACCTGGTCCCAGGCCACACGCAAAGTTTCATCGCGAGACTGCTCAAGGGGAAAGTCCTCCGTAGGGCGCCAATAGGGAGCCGGGGGGGCTTCCCGCGAAGCCCCCACCGATTCCCGCTCGGCAGTGTCGGATGGACCCGCGTCGCCACCGAGAACTGCGCGGATACTCCCCTTTACTACGGTCCATGAACGCACCCCCACGCATTGTGTCAGTAAACCTCTAAACCCCGGCCAATTTGTGCCCAAAATTATGGGGGGCGAGAGGTGCGTACTTACAGCTACCTCGACCCTATGCTTTTGTCCCTCATACCAAATTTCTACTGGCAACATAGGGTACTTGTGCACATCCCCATGAACACACCTGATTTTTAGCCGTGTTGCCTGCCTCAAAGCCCCGGGTCGAACCAGGTTCTGGTGGATCATGGTCTGCCCGCAGCCCGAATCCACCATCGCCTGCTATGTACTCCCTTGTATCGTTACCTTGATACCGTACGTCTCACCCAGGCCGGGGGAGGGCACTGAAGGGCCGGCCACCCGGGTCACGCACCCCACCTCCACCTGTGTAGGTCCATGACGCGCGTGACCGGGCAGCCCACGCCTCCAGCACGCCTGCCCAAGCGTTTGAGGGGCCGTCTGCGCGGGAGATGTTCTGGGGGCAGCAGCCGGGACCTGCAGAGAAAGAGCAGAAGAGTCACGCAGGTCATGATGTGGGATGTGCTCTACTCTCTCCTCTCGTCGCACGCTCTGTCCGTGCGCCAGGGTTGCCGGATGCGCCTCGCGGTGGATGGCCAGGTGGTCCTCGGCGAGGGTCACCGCAGCTGCCAAGTCCCGGGGCCGGTGGTACCGGACCCAGTCGGCCGTCTTTTTAGGGATCGCCTCCAGAAACTGCTCCCGGACGAACTGGTGCCTGCCGTCTCCCTCTTCCGGCTGCAGCCAGCGCGTCGCCGCCTCCTGGAGCCGCTGGCAAAAGGCGAATGGCCGGTCCTCCTTCCCCAGCCGCATGGACCTGAACTGGCGCCGGTATTCTTCAGCGGTACAGCCCGTCCGGTCCAGCACCGCCCTCCTCAGGTCCAAAAAGCGCACTTGGGACGCCGCCGGCAGGCTGAGCACCGCCCGCTGCGCTTCCCCCGTCAGGAGTGGCAAGAGCTGCACCCCCCCACTCTTCTTCCAGCCACGCGCATGCTCTCGCCGTGGCCGCAAAAATGTCCAAAAAGGCATGAGGGTCCTCTTCATCCCCCATGCGGTGAATGGTGATGGCCGTCGGCCCTGGCCGTGCCCCGCCCATCTGTTCTGCCATCGCCAGCAGGACCTGGCACTGTTGGCGGGTGCTTGCTGCCACCTCCGCGAGCACGCCCGCGAGAGCCGTCATGGGATCTTCCTCCCCCGCCTCTGGTGGTCCTTCCCGGTTGGGCGCCAAATTGTGGAGGTCTTGCTCCTCCGGGTTCGTTGGACCACCAATCACCGACATCACCACTCCTTTTCAGCGTTTACAACACAGTTTATTTTACAATAATCTTTGTTGGATGGTGCAAAAGTCTTTGTGCTTTTCAGCAATCGTCCCCCCCCCCCCCACAGTTGCATACTCGTGTTAAACAATGCCAATGTATCAAATTACAAGGTTCATTCATGTGGGCGGGAGCTAGCAGGCAGATTTGGAAGCTTCTGAATGCTGTGTTTTGGAGTATTTTTTATAACAGTCAGGTCACTGGGCAACACGGTAGTAGAGGGGTTAGTGCGTCTGCCTCACAAAACGAAGGTCCTGAGTAGTCGTGAGTTCAATCCCGGGCTCGGGATCTTTCTGTGTGGAGTTTGCATGTTCTCCCCGTGACTGCGTGGGTTCCCTCTGGGTACTCCGGCTTCCTCCCACCTCCAAAGACATGCACCTGGGGATAAGTTGATTGGCAACACTAAAATTGGCCCTAGTGTGTGAATGTGAGTGTGAATGTTGTCTGTCTATCTGTGTTGGCCCTGTGATGAGGTGGCGACTTGTCCAGGGTGTACCCCGCCTTCCGCCCGATTGTAGCTGAGATAGGCTCCAGCGCCCCCCGCGACCCCGAAGGGAACAAGCGGTAGAAAATGGATGGATGGAGGTCACTGATTGAGGGATGTACAAATGCGGTCATTCTTGGACATGCCAACTCCCTCTCTACAGAGCTTACATAGCTGAGCCTGTATTCCCAACCTCTATGAAGTAAATGCTCCCGTGTTTATTTGTCCAAAACATTTTACATAGGACTGTTTTGTCAAGATGGGCCACGACGAAATTGGATTAGCCGCTAAACTCAGACAGAAAAAGACGGTGACCTTTCAACTTAGTTTGAGTAAACACAAGAGAAGTCTAAAGCTTTTGACATGGTGAGTTACGAATCACTGTAGACTAGGCCGCTGAATGCGGATGCACTGCTAAATTAATTTGCATCACAAGGATCTGAAGGGAGGATAACTTTTTCTACTACGCATGTTCGTTTAATCTATAATAAAGCTCACCAAGTCGTCAATTTTCAGATTCACCATCTTAGATTTGACAGTGTGATTGTTTGAAGCAAATAAATACAGTTCCCTCATGGCCACAAGAAGAGAAAGAGAGACATCCTGCCACCTCTGGCTCCTTGCAAATTGTCTGTCTTCTCCTTCTTCCCAAGGACTGATAAACTGTTCCACAGTTCCAAAGGGGGGTTGGGTTGTCTTTGTCCCATCTGACTCTAGTTTCCAGGGAAACTGCTCCTTTCGCTGGCTTATCTTGATGATTATTGCCACTCGCAAATACCTCACAACCTCATGTCAGGGCTTTATTGTGTGTCTCTATATGTGTGTTACTTTAAAACTAACCATTTACAGCAATACCAACTGATATACTATTATATGACAGTCAGCATGCATAAATATGATGGGAAGTTCAATATACTAATTTCATTAGGTGTATGTGTATGCTAGCAATATATGTAGTTAGCAATAAAAGTATTCAAATCCTTCAGATCACAGGGTACACACATTTCGATTGATTTAAAATACTAGAACCACTAACCTTTACTGGATCTAGTGCTTCGTGGCTAAAGTTTCATAAAAAAGTACTATCAAGTATAATCATGAATTCATTAAGATTTCATGTAATAAAAAGATTCATGTTATAACTGATTAAACAAACAAACTTGTAGCAGATAACATACATGCAATCCTACATCCATGACTTTACTAAGTGACTCACTAGTTTAACTAATTATTTTGAGTTTTTACAATTACAATATTTGTTATCAAATATAGTCATCATTTCTTATGTGTTAATGAAATGCCTTACAGTGATGTAGTAAATATATGTTCTCAATTCAGACAAAACACTGAACAAATGACATCAACTATGGATGTTGCACATTTTGGAAGAGGTGTGGCTTTCAGTTTATAGCATCTAATAGACAGAAACAATTGGTTTTCTTGCATTTTTACAGTATTTCTATATAGGAAATGCCTTCCAAAGGATCTTAAAAATGGTCAAATATTTTCAACTTTAACCCCCAAAAGGGCTCCCTTGAACCCCGGCTGATATCTTTCAATTCCTCTATATTTTGGAACTAGTTTTGAAACTAATGCCTTTGACATTAGCGTTGGAGTCAAACAAGGAAGTGTAATTGTTCCTACCTTGTTCTCAAGTCTTCATCTCTGTGATCATTATTTTAGTCAAAGACAAGCTAGGCTCCATTTGTTGTGCAATAATCCATCCATCCTTTTTCTACCGCGTGTCCCTTTCGGGGTTGCTGGAGCCTATCTTAGCTGCGAGTCCATGGTTCTCGCCTGGAAAAGGGTGGCGGGCCATCTGCGGGTTAGGGAGGAGATCTTGTCCCAAGTGGAGGAGTTCATGTACCTTGGAGTCTTGTTCACGAGTGAGGAAAGAGTGTATCGTGAGATCGACAGGTGGATCGGTGATCCGTTGTGCTAAAGAAGGAGCTGAGCCGGGGGCAATGCTCTCAATTTACCGGTCGATCTACGTTCCCATCCTCACCGATGATCATGAGCTTTGGGTTATGACCGAAAGGACAAGATCACGGGTACAAGCAGCCTAAATTAGTTTCTTCCGTCGGGTGGTGGGGCTCTTCCTTAAAGATAGGGTGAGAAGCTCAGTCATTCAGGAAGAGCTCAAAGTAAGGTCGCTATTCCTCCACATCAAGAGGAGCCAGATAAGGTGGTTCGAACATCTGGTCAGGATGCGCCCCGGATATCCTCCTGGGGAGGTGTTTAGGGCACTTCCAACCGATAGGAGGCCACGGGGAAGACTCAGGACCTGTTGGGGAGACTATGTCTCCTGGCTGGCCAGGTAACACAAGTCTGGGCGTCTCTGCTTAGGCCGGTGACCCCGCGACCCGAACTCGGATAACTGGAAGAAGAATGATGGACATTGGTAAACAAACACAAGGTGGCCAATGCAAGCAATGTAAAGACAACCAGAAGTGTAATCTTAAAAGATGTGGCATTTATACTGACAACTGGAAAAAGTTAGCCACAGATCGCACAGTCTGGAGGGGTTTAGTTGCTTTCAGCATAGCTATCACAAAGAAATGATATGCCGGGACACCACCAGGAGAAGAAGGAAAAGAAAGATTCATGAAAACAGAACCATCTTCTTTCTTCCATCAGGAATTATTGAATAACCAGTCTGCCAAAGACTTGTAAATAGAGGACTGACCTTGTGATTCACCTACGAGTGCCCAGATTGGGAAAGAAAATCCTACTCGACTCAAGTGATTCCACATGATGATGATATAATTTAAGAATTGCATCATATATGCATGTACTGTATGTGTCCAGAATTTTGATTGATTGATTGATTGATTGAGACTTTTATTAGTAGGATGCACAGTGAAGTACATATTCCGTACAATTGACCACTAAATGGTAACACCCGAATAAGTTTTTCAACTTGTTTAAGTCGGGGTCCACTTAAATTGATTCATGATGCAGATATATACTATCATATATATCTGTATCATGAATCAATTTAGAGCCCCCTATATAGGGGATCCTTTAATTAACATGCTAAATGATGTATTAAATAGGAAAATGTAGTCAAACTGAATAAGTCAGTTACAGTAAAGACTGAATATTATTTTTGCTTGTCTCTTACATACAATATCCATACTGTACGTACACTGTCACCCACAGGATGCAGACAGTTTTGGCTCCATGCTAGAACTATCATGGAGGGGATCTAAGAGCATTGACCTTGGCGGAGGAGAAACCAGAACTTTCCTCCAAGATGGAGATGAAGTCACCATGACAGGTAACATCACTGGTTACTATAAGATAAAGTTAGTTAGCGATGGTTAACAATAGTCTGTACCAGATTCTTAGCCAGGGCCGCCAAGGGACTAGTGGCTACTAAGGAGTTGTTTTGCCTTCAGAGAGGTGAACTGTATTGGTATGCAGGATGGCCGTTCACTTGTCCAACATCAACTCTATGGTGACTAAGGATGGGTGCCTTTAACATCTGAAATTATGTGATACCAATTTTCATTTCATGTATTATTAAGTTGTAATTGTTTAATAATAAAATAGTTTTTGTTTATTTATGTATTTACCATTTAACTGCATTATTCAGTTGTTATGCAGTCGTCCCTCGCCACAAAGTTTGCGGCTTCACTCTATAGCAGGTTTTCTTCAAGCTTATTTTACGTACTTTTGGCCAAAATTTAGCATTTTCATGCATAACAATTGCTGATTAAACTTAAAAAATCAATACCGCAGTAGTATTGGCCACTAGATGAGACCAAATCAATCCAAGTGTGCTGTTCAGTATAGTGGCCACTGATTGGTTCAGCCTCAGACAGCATACAGTTCTGCCTTTACGAGGGTAAAAGTATGAGTTTATGAGGGTTATTTAATGTCAACATGGCTCTAATAATGGTAAAAACTGTATTTAGAAGGGTGTAAAGAAGTTTTTATGCTCTAACTATGAAACCATTTCATGTATAATTAATAATTCCTACTTTGGAGAAATTCCTTTACCACAGTCAAGCCCAAAACCAATTAACACCAATAAATGAGGATTTACTGTATCTTGAATTTCTTACACTCCGGCGTGTTATTTGCAAGTGTTATATACAGTAGTAGACTTTGCATGGAGCTTTTCCATTACTCTAAATGTACCTGTCATGTATTTTGTTGAGTTCTACAAAGTGTTTTACTGTAAGTATTGCACTTTTTACACATCGGCTGTTTGATAATAATGTGCATATCAGTTGTAGTTCTGATTACCAAATGTGGAGGTGTTGAAATTGCCACGTAAAATCCCTAATGCTATTGGTAATTGATAGCATATACGTATACGGCATATCCAAGCATAGAGCTAACATATTTTAAAAAGTGGACTGTACTTTTGAGTGCTTTCTATCAAGCATGCTTGCTTTATTGGCATGGAAAATTGCAACATCACCTAAAGGAGGACCAACTGAGTTTGCATTGAGTGCTTTTTAACCCCACCAAGTGCTTGAGCCAGTGCCCATCCGCAACCAGAGGTGACGTCATGGTCAGAAAGGTATCGAAATATGGTACAATTTGATTTTATGTGAATAGGTAGTGACTGAATTTGGTCGGCATTCGATAAAGTCTCAAATTCAGTACCCACCCTAAATTGGGACCACTCCCAGGGAACATGTGCACCAGAGACAAAATTAGGGCAGGTTCACACCTAAAATTTAGAAGTTAAGAAGCCTTTTAGTTGAAAGGTGAAATAAGAAGTTGCCTTCATCTGACCTTTTTAACCAAATATGCATAAGTCAACTAGAAATATATACCTGTATGTCTATGTGTGAATGAATGATAGGTTCCCACTTCTCTGTGAGCGCTTTGAGTATCTAACAATAGAAAAGCGCGATATAAAATCTAATCCATTATTATTATTATTATTATTATTATTATGTCTTTGTACAGGTTATGGTGAAAAAGATGGATACAGGGTCGGCTTTGGTTCCTGCACTGGAACCATCCTTCCTGCCCACTGAAACCCACTCAATAAAAAGGTGTGCATTTGTTAGTCGAAACTAAATATTCAACTCACACAATATCACACACTGTATTTTTGCCATGATATGAACCTAGGTTAATCATTCATGCATATATCTCTCTCGCTCCATAGGGCAAAGGTGGCCTTGTTACTGGAATTTTCTCACAAGATGATGTTGTGTTACTGTGGTACCAATATCAGTATTATTGATGTCGTGTTTTCCGAGACAAAATCATCTGTTGTGTTTATTTTTCATCTTTAATTAGCATTAAATTGGAAGACATCCTTACACCAAATGAAGTTTGTCAATATCCCTTCTGCACATTTTGTAGCAAGGTGTTTTCTACTGTGTCCTCCAACATTCCAAAACATAAATACTTATCAAGCTGATATTAGGAATTATGACATAAAAAAAAAATTGTTCCAATAACAGATTTAATTTTTAAAAAATGCTTCAATGAGACGAGATTACTCCTACTGTACTGTGAGTGAGTTATGGTGAACAATACAAGCGCTCACGAACAAACATAGTGTTGTTCGTGTTGGAAGACATTTCACGTTTTCTTCTGTCACACACCAAATGCCCTGCAAACAGAAAAAAAATGGCTTCAACACATCAAATCTCAACAAAACACCTGAAACACCATCATTACCAGGACGAGAGACCATGAAAAAGAAAGGCCCAAGGACAAAAAGCCGGCCAGAGACGACTCGACGGCCAACGCAATTTGCAATTTCATTATGGAAATGGACCCGTGGGAATATAATGGTTACAATACTTTGGAAAACAGTCCTTTTAGATCTTTTAATATGCAAACTCTTTCCATCGAGTACAATCGTATACCAAAATACCCTGAGATGCAGAGACGGAAGGCAAAGTGCAGGCAAAAAGTACATTTAATTGGTACAACCCAGGGAGGACCAGTGTGGTCGAAAGCAAAAATGAACCACACGTGAGTGAGAAGACTGACAAGCACAGGTAGGAAAAGCACAAAACTCAGCAATGGAGCATGAAGGTACACAGCACAATGATACAATCCCGTCTTGAAGACAGGGCTGGAATTAGAAGCTGCTTGATTGCTCATAGCCGCCAGGTGAGTCAAACAGGTGGCAGTTGTGAAGATGAGATGCTGAGAAGTAAAAGCAGACAAATGAAAAATAGGAGCACTGGACAAGAAATAATACAAAATACAGAAAATGTATAATAATGTCCAAACCGTCATGTGGGATCAAAACTCAAAAGAATGCTATATTTTTGTATGTTCCACTCTACAAACTATCTACAAATCTAATGTGTGATTTATTAGGTTATGGATTCATGTGAAGATGTTAAAAATCAAGTGCCGCAAGGCAGGCTGGGAGTGCTTTTGGTTTCCAGCAAAAAAAACCGTAACCCAATAAATCGTTTATTGGATCACTTGTAGTATGAAGCATGTCCTGGCTTAGACCTTGTCAACACTAAGTCGTTTAACCCCTTAAACGAATAATTATTTAGCCTAAACCCCGTTTTAGCCACACTAAACCATCGTTTAAGGTCCCCCTCCTCTGACAAATTTTTACACGGGTAAATACGCCGTGTATTTTTTGAATGTCCAGCTCTTAGCTTTGTATGGACTCATTGATCGTTTACAAACTGAGTTAGGAGAGGAAGTGATGCCAGAAAGACCGCGCCCCACACAGGAAGTGACGTCAGAAAGAACGCGCCACAGCCAGCTTCATAATAAAGCGGTTTCGTAACTCGGAGGTAACCACTGGAAATATGAAGGTGAGTCATCCAGACATGCCGTGTTTCTCCTTCTTCTACATGTACAGACGCTTGTGGAAATCACACATGAATGGCCTACTGAAATGAAATTTTCTTATTTAAATGGGGATAGCAGGTCCATTCTATGTGTCATACCTGATCATTTCGCGATATTGCCATATTTTTGCTGAAAGGATTTAGTAGAGAACATCGACGATAAAGTTTGCAACTTTTGGTCGCTGATAAAAAAGCCTTGCCTGTACCGGAAGTAGCGTGACGTCACAGGTTGAAGGGCTCCTCACATCTGCACATTGTTTACACCAGCAGCGAGAGCGATTCGGACCGAGAAAGCAACGATTACCCCATTAATTTGAGCGAGGATGAAAGATTTGTGGATGAGGAAAGTGAGAGTGAAGGATTAGAGTGCAGTGCAGGACGCCAGGGTGTATCTTTTTTCGCTCTGACTGTAACTTAGGTACAAGGGCTCATTGGATTCCACACTTTCTCCTTTTTCTGTTGAGGATCATGGATTTGTATTTTAAACCACCTCGGGTACTATATCCTATTGAAAATGAGAGTCGAGAACGCGAAATGGACATTTACAGTGACTTTTATCTCCATGACAATACATCGGTGAAGCACTTTAGCTTCGGAGCTAACGTGATAGCATCGTGCTTAACTGCGGATAGAAACAGAAGAAACATGCCCCTGACTGGAAGGATAGACAGAAGATCAACAATACTATTATTACTTCTACTATCAGGAGACACCGAACCAAACCCTGGACCTGTAACCACACGGTTAATGCTGTCCAGCCTGGCGAAGCCTAGCAATGCTGTTGCTAACGACGCCATTGAAGCTAACTTAGCTACGGGACCTCGACAGAGCTATGCTAAAAACATTAGCGCTCCACCTACGCCAGCCCTCATCTGCTCATCACGACCCATGCTCACCTGCGTTCCAGCGATCGACGGCGCGACGAAGGACTTCAGCTGATCATTGGTGCGGTCGGCGGCTAGCGTCGGATAGCGCGTCTGCTATCCAACTCAAAGGCCTCCTGGTTGTGTTGCTGTAGCCAGCCGCTAATACACCGATTCCACCTACAGCTTTCTTCTTTGCTGTCTCCATTGTTCATTAAACAAATTGCAAAAGATTCACCAACACAGATGTCCAGAATACTGTGGAATTTTTCGATGAAAACAGACGCTGTTTGTATTGGGATACAATGGTGTCCCAATACTTCCGTTCAATCCGTGACGTCACGCGCAAACGTCATCATACCGAGACGTTTTCAGCCGGATATTTCCCGGGAAATTTAAAATTGCACTTTATAAGTTAACCCGGCCGTATTGGCATGTGTTGCAATGTTAAAGGCCTACTAAAATGAATTTTTTTTATTTAAACGGGGATAGCAGATCCATTCTATGTGTCATACTTGATCATTTTGCGATATTGCCATATTTTTGCTGAAAGGATTTAGTAGAGAACAACGTTGATAAAGTTCGCAACTTTTGGTCTCTGATAATAAAAAAACCTTGCCCCTACCGGAAGTAGCGTGACGTTGTCAGTTGTTACCCCATTAATTTGAGCGAGGATGAAAGATTCGTGGACGAGGAACGTTAGAGTGACGGACTACAATGCAGTGAAATACTTTTTTTTTTTTCGCTCTGACCGTAAGTTAGGTACAAGCTGGCTCATTGGATTCCACACTCTCTCCTTTTTCTATTGTGGATCACGGATTTGTATTTTAAACCACCTCGGATACTATATCCTCTTGAAAATGAGAGTCGAGAACGCGAAATGGACATTCAGTGCCTTTTATCTCCACGACAATACATCGGCGAAACGCTTTAGCTACAGCTAACGTGATAGCATCGTGCTTTAACTGCATATAGAAACAAAAAAAATAAACCCCTGACTGGAAGGATAGATAGAAAATCAACAATACTATTAAACCGTTGACATGTAAATACACGGTTAATGCTTTCCAGGCTGGCGAAGGTTAACAATGCTGTGCTAACGACGCCATTGAAGCCTACTTAGCAACCGGACCTCACAGAACTATGCTAAAAACATTAGCTCTCCACCTACGCCAGCCAGCCTTCATCTGCTCATCAACACCCGTGCTGACCTGCGTTCCAGCGATCGACGGAAGGACGAAGGACTTCACCCGATGTCTTTGGCGGCCCGGAGACGTAGGAAGTCAAGGTGAGGTCGCCGGCTAGCGCGTCTGCTCTCCAACAAAGTCCTCCGGTTGTGTTGCTGTAGTCCGCTGCTAATACACCGATCCCACCTACAACTTTCTTCTTTGCAGTCTTCATTGTTCATTAAACAAATTGCAAAAGATGTCCAGAATACGGTGGAATTATGAAATGAAAACAGAGCTTTCGTCATTTATGCACTTATTTTATTTTTTATTATTGGATTCATCACTTAAGGTCCTGAGTAGTCGTGAGTTCAATCCCGGCCTCGGGATCTTTCTGTGTGGAGTTTGCATGTCCTCCCCGTGACTGCGTGGGTTCCCTCCGGGTACTCCGGCTTCCTCCGACCTCCAAAGACATGCACCTGGGGATAGGTTGATTGGCAACACTAAATTGGCCCTAGTGTGTGAATGTGAGTGTGAATGTTGTCTGTCTATCTGTGTTGGCCCTGCGATGAGGTGGCGACTTGTCCAGGGTGTACCCCGCCTTCCGCCCGATTGTAGCTGAGATAGGCTCCAGCGCCCCCCGCGACCCCGAAGGGAATAAGCGGTAGAAAATGGATGGATGGATGGATGGATTCATCACTTAGTTAACATTTAATTTATGTAACTGGAGTATTTACATTACTAGTCCGTCCTTCTCACAACATTCCTTAAAATGGCATTTATTTTAAAAAAATTTCACAAAAATGTGCATGTTTTCTATTTTACAAGTATTGGTTCAGGCACTGTTTAAGCATAAGAACTGTTTTTAAAGTACTGATTTGGTATCAATCTATTAAAATGTAAACGGTACCATCCCTAATTGTAAATCAATCAATCAATCAATGTTTATTTATATAGCCCTAAATCACAAGTGTCTCAAAGGGCTGCACAAGCCACAACGACATCCTCGGTACAGAGCCCACATACGGGCAAGGAAAAACTCACCCCAGTGGGACGTCGATGTGAATGACTATGAGAAACCTTGGAGAGGACCGCATATGTGGGTAACCACCCCCCCCTCTAGGGGAGACCGAAAGCAATGGATGTCGAGTGGGTCTGACATAATATTGTGAAAGTCCAGTCCACAGTGGATCCAACACATCAGCGAGAGTCCAGTCCATAGTGGGGCCAGCAGGAAACTGTCCCGAGCGGAGACGGGTCAGCAGCCCAGAGATGTCCCCAACCGATGCACAGGCTAGCGGTCCACCCCGGGTCCCGACTCTGGACAGCCAGCACTTCATCCATGGCCACCGGACCTGTGCAACTCCCCCTCCACAAGGGAGAGGGGAGCAGAGGAGAGAAGAAATGAAACGGCAGATCAACTGGTCTAAAAAAGGGGTCTATTTAAAGGCTAGAGTATACAAATGAGTTTTAAGATGGGACTTAAATGCTTCTACTGAGGTAGCATCTCTAACTGTTACCGGGAGGGCATTCCAGAGTACTGGAGCCCGAATAGAAAACACTCTACAGCTCGCTTTTTTTTGGCTCTGGGAATCACTAATAAGCCGGAGTTCTTTGAACTCAGATTTCTTGTCGGGACATATGGTACAATACAATCAGCAAGATAGGATGGAGCTAGACCGTGTAGTATTTTATACGTAAGTAGTAAAACTTTAAAGTCACATCTTAAGTGCACAGGAAGCCAGTGCAGGTGAGCCTGTATAGGCGTAATATGATCAAACTTTCTTGTTTTTGTCAAAAGTCTAGCAGCCGCATTTTGTACCAACTGTAATCTTTTAATGCTAGACATAGGGAGACCCGAAAATAATACGTTACAGTAATCGAGACGAGACGTAACAAACGCATGAATAATGATCTCAGAGTCGCTAGTGGACAAAATGGAATGAATTTTTGCGATATTACGGAGATGAAAGAAGGCCGTTTTAGTAACACTCTTAATGTGTGACTCAAACGAGAGAGTTGGGTCGAAGATAATACCCAGATTCTTTACCGAGTCGCCTTGTGTAATTGTTTGGTTGTCAAATTTTAAGGTGGTATTATTAAATAGATGTCGGTGTCTAGCAGGACCGATAATCAGCATTTCCGTTTTCTTAGCGTTGAGTTGCAAAAAGTTAGCGGACATCCATTGTTTAATTTCATTAAGACACGCCTCCAGCTGACTACAATCCGGTGTGTTGGTCAGCTTTAGGGGCATGTAGAGTTGAGTGTCATCAGCATAACAGTGAAAGCTAACACCGTATTTGCGTATGATGTCACCTAGCGGCAGCATGTAAATACTAAAGAATGCAGGGCCAAGAACCGAACCCTGGGGAACTCCGCACGTTATCTTGACATAGTCCTGAGGTCACATTGTTATGGGAGACGCACTGCATCCTGTCAGTAAGATAAGAGTTAAACCAAGACAAGGCTAAGTCTGACATACCAACACGTGTTTTGATACGCTCTAATAAAATATTATGATCGACGGTATCGAAAGCGGCGCTAAGATCAAGAAGCAGCAACATAGATGACGCATCAGAATCCATCGTTAGCAATATAACATTAGTCATTTTTGCGAGGGCTGTCTCCGTAGAGTGATTTGCCCTGAAACTGGATTGAAAGGGTTCACAGAGATTGTTAGACACTAAGTGTTCATTTAGCTGCTGTGCAACAATTTTTTCGAGAATTTTCGAAATAAATGGAAGGTGGGAGACCGGTCGGTAGTTTACCATGAGGTCAGGATTGAGGTTAGGTCTTTTGAGCAGAGGATGAATAACCGCTTTTTTGAATGGTAGGGGAACAGTGCCGGAGGAAAGTGATAAGTTTATAATATTTAACACTGATGGACCTAATAATACAAACAGTTCCTTGATAAGTTTCCCAGGAAGTGGGTCAAGTAAACATGTTGTTTGTTTTATCCCACTTACACGCCGTAATAATTCCTCTAATGTTATTTCATCAAAAATAGAGAGACTATTTTGGAGGGCGGTATCCGTCGTATATACAGTCATATTTGTGTTAATAGAACCCAGTTGTAGCTGGGATGCGTTGTCTTTAATCTCCTTTCTAATTACTTCAATTTTCTTATTAAAGAAATTCATAAAGTAATCTGCTGAGTGGGTGGAGCTACTGGGAGGAGTCCCTTGTTGGGTTAGCGATGCTACTGTACTAAACAGAAATTTAGGATCGTTTTTGTTGAGGCGGATGAGATTTGAGTAATATTTAGCTTTAGCTAAGGTAAGCGTGCGTTTATAAGTTATTAAACTATCACTCCATGCTTGATGGAAAACCTCAAGTTTAGTCGCGCGCCATTTGCGTTCCAGCTTTCTACATGATAGTTTATGAGCTCTAATTTCTTCTGTAAACCATCGGGTGCGCCTTTTAGGGGGCCTTTTTTGCTTTAGCGGTGCTATACTATCAATGGTTTCGCGCAGGTCATCGTCAAAGTTGTTAATGAGGTTATCAATAGAGCCGACATAATTTGGGAATGGTGCCATTACCGAAGGCAGTAGGTCAGCAAGAGTCATCGTTGTGGCAGCATTAATGATGCGGCCGCTATAGCAGTTATTATTATTATTAGCTTGTTGACAATGAGTCAAAACTTCAAATTTTATAAGGTAATGATCGGACAGTACTTTAGAATATGGAAGTATCATAATTTTGGCCAATACATGAATCATGTATTGGCCAATCATCAGCATATGTTTTAAGTTGGCTTCTGGTTTATTCTTCATATTTAGAAGTTGTTCTCCTGCTTGTGTTTTGTTCTTCTCAAATGTCAGTGTGTCCGAATAAGAATGATCTTGTGTAGAAAAGGTCTGAAGCATACAGTGGAGTTGAGGTTAAAGAAAGCAAGCAGTCAAAGTTTAACAATCAAGGCAAATTATATCAGTTTTACATTCTGCCAATGTAGCAACAATATCCTTATTACCATAAAATGTTGTATCTGCCTTCCTCATTACCATAATACAATATGTTGTATGTACCTTGAACGTGATTTTCAAAACCCTGTAGATTCTTCACCCTCGACTAGAGGTTTCCATCTCAGTACAATTAAGTCGAGTGTGTGAGACTGAACGTTCATGAAATGAGTCTTGGGGCTGATGAATTTTTCCCAGTGGATAAACGCTGAAAGAAATCGGGCTTTTGGTGTGACCTAATTAACTGTGCAAATGGAAACGAGTTTAGCTGCCACTTTCTACTGCTGTTCAATTATCAAGGTACGGAAGAACGCAATGTATGTATTTTCCGTTATTCTTTATTGTCAACTCACTGAAAAAGCTGAGCTTGAAAAATGCCAGTGAAAGAGGTCATAGTATTATTTTTTTCCTACATTTGAAGGAGCCATATGTAATAATTTCATGTCAAGTCATCATTAAATGGCCCTGATATGTCAAAAGGCATTAATAAATCATGTTCTTTTCGAATACATTTATAGCTGATAACGACATGCTCATTTCAAAATTCGATTTAACGCCCCGAAATATTGTTATTGTTTTCATTTCGATGTCCTGCCCTCCACCGTTTGACCAATTAAAAAGTCTGTGAGTGTGTCACATCGAGGTTGCCAGTTACACACCGCCACCTTCGTCTGGCTACTGCCACTGGTAAAGTTACTAAACATGTCAGACCTTAATAAATCTAAAAGGCATCGTTACGATTCTCAACTTGTTCATGACAAAGCCCGGAGCAAAATGAGGATTTGTATCGGGGATGCCTTTGAAAGATGGAGACGATTGAAGGCGGAGAATATTTTTTCATCTGACGCCAAACTTGCTAATTTCCTCCTTGATAGGTATGTAAGGCATTTACGGTTTCTTATTACTTGTAATAAATGGAAATTAAAATTTTGTATGTAAACTATATTGTCCAATACAGTCTATGACCTTGTCTAACAAAGCTAGTATGTTTGCGCAACGATTGCTTATAGTGTGATGCTCAGCTCCTAGTGTAAAGCTTAGCAATGGGAGCATACACATCGACATATAGCAGACCTGGGCATTGTACGGCCCGCGGGCCGCATCCGGCCCTTTGCGCATCCCTGTCCGGGCCGCGTGAGGCCAATCATAAATTACAAAATAAATTTCAAAAAGTATCTATGTCGAGTGTGCAATACAACGGTGCTGCTTTTGTTTTGAAAAGCGTTATTTGTATTACTTCCGTGTGGACGTATGCGCATGTGCGATTGTGAGTGAATTGAACGGCGCAATCAAAAATTACAAAATAAAGTTTAAAAAACATCTATGTCGTGCGCGCAATACAACTGTGCTGCTTTTATTTTGAAATGTGTTATTTATGCCGTATGTCCGGGGGGAACCTGTGAGTGAAGGTGCATAGAGACAAGTGATGAGACGCTAAAAAAAGAAAAGTTGATGACGAATGGCGTGTTTTCAACAAGACATGGACTGCCAAGTATTTCTTTACATAAATTAATGGTAAAGCCGTGTGCTTAATGCAGCGTTTCTCAAAGTGTGGGGCGCGCCCCACTGGTGGGGAATAGAGACATGACAGGTGGGGCGCGAGGAACGGGAGGAAATTTCACTTTAATTTTTTTTAATTTTTTTTTATTATATTCTTAGATATTTTTTTTTACTATGCTTTCATTTTTTATACACACTGTAAATCACTTTGTGATTCTGTCTGTGAAATCCGCTATATAAATAAATGTAAATTACTTATTTTTCCTGTAGGCTTTACATTTCTAGGTAGAGCGCAAGTTTAACAGACATAGCAACAGTAACTAATGGGGGCGGGGCTAAGCGGAAGCTTTGTGAATGGCGAGTCACTGTGCGAGGATTTGCTGTTTTGCAAATACATAAAAAATAGAGCCACTGCTGATGAGCTGTTCAAGATAATGGGCAGTTTCCTCAAAGAACACAACCTTAAATGGGAAAACTGTGTGGGCTTTTGCTCTGATGGCGCACAGACCATGGCAGGGTCAAGAAACGGGCTGCAGGCTCTAATAAAGAGGGTTGCGCCAAATGCGCATTGGACACACTGTGTGTCATTCACCGGGAAGCACTCGCGTCAAGGCAGCTCAGCCCCAAACTCAATGAGGTTTTAACAGTGGCAGTGTCAAGCCTGCAACCCCGATTTGAAAAGCTGTGCAGTGCAAAACAGACTCATTGCAGCCACTAATGCTGGAGTACTGTAAAACTCATATTCACTCGCCCTGTCTTGCCAAATGCATATACGCCTCCTTTTTTTTTTGCAAAGATTGCAAAGTGGCACTTTTATTTTTATTTATTATTGAATATGATGCAAGTTATTTGATTTATTATTGAACTTGATGCAAGTTATAACACTTTTTTGTATTTATTATTGAACTTGATGCAAGTTATAACACTTTTATTATTGAACTTGATGCAAGTTATTTGATTTATTATTGAACTTGATGCAAGTTATAACACTTTTATTTGATTTATTATTGAACTTGATGCAAGTTATAACACTTTTATTTGATTTATTATTGAACTTGATGCAAGTTATAACACTTTTTTTGATTTATTATTAAACTTGATGCAAGTTCCAGTGGCACGAGAAAAACTTGAGACGACCTTCAGGTGAGTGCAGTTGCAGGGGACTGCCAGAGATCCGGTCTGCTGGAAACCTGCCCATGTGTGTGTCCCCGGAGCACAGATTTTTCATTTGGGGTTTACTCCCGTAGCCATACTGCCTCCCGGTTTTACCCACATGGCTGTGGGGTGCCTTCAGCACATTGCTTTTCTGTCAGGGTGTGCTCCCTTAGCCTTTGGCTAAATAAGCTGACCCACAAGGCAATGGGGCTATTTACCCATAGTTGGGGCAGGGTTGACGGGCGTCAGGGCGTGTTCCACACAATGGTGGGCCTATACGCCACGTCTCTGGGGCCCACTGCTGCTCCGAGATCCCCTTCAGTTTAGTTCGGGGTCTGCAAATACCCTTATCCGTGTGTGGCCACGAGGAGGCACTGAAGGAGTCTTGGTGGTGGAGAGGCTTTGTACCAGCAGGAGGAGACTTACACACTCGGCTCCTCTTTTCACCCCCCGAAGGGGGCTAGCTGGCGGCGGTAGCTGTAAGCAGAGAGTAGAAAGCAGAAAGCAACATGCACTATCTACAGACATCTCTCTACTTCTACTGCACTAGACACGTCACACACACCCTGTGTAGATACATACACACACACACACACACACACACACACACACACACACACACACACACACACACACACACACACACACACACACACACACACACACACACACACACACACACACACACACACACAAACTTCTGCTCAGGCAGATTTATTGTAAATGTCACACACCAACATGACTCCTACAGTACTAAGACCACAGGCCAGTTATTTTCAACAATTAACATTGTGTGCACTATCTCACACACAAAGTCTCAGTTCAACCAAGTCCACAAACAAAAATATAATATTTTTTCTGTTACTATACATGTTGCTTAGTGGGACTTCTGGCATTCCTTGTGACTAGGGATGATACTCGAAACCGGTTTTCCCGGTTGTTTGATAAGAAAAGAACCGAGTCCTCGGACTCGAATCCCTTTTTGAGAACCGGTACCCGTTATTGAGACCACTATAGTAAAGGAAAAGAGTTGATTCTTTATTCGAATCCCGTCCCGACCAGAAATGCTCCGTGGGACATCACAATAAATGACGTCACGTAGCTCAGTCATTAGGCGCAGATAGCGAAAGCAGGAAAACAATGGACGGGAAAAAGCGCTCCAAGGTGTAATAAAGTTCAAAACAAAAGCTATAATCCATCGAATAACTTTACTGAGAGATTTTAGCAGGGTAAAACACATGACGAACACTTTTACGACCAACCGGAAACATAGCAACGCACCTCCTTTACGGCAGCTGTCGCAACGTTCTTAAAACAACCGCAGCACATACATATATATACAACATATCTCCCTTTTTTAACTTTTGTTTTTCTTTCCTTATAAACAAAACAAAATCACACTGTATATGTGTTGTCTGTCTAATTATAAATAATGCAGACGAGGCGTGTTGGCTGAGTTCTTGACGTTTACTTTCACAGCGTGGCAACATGCAACACTTTTCGGGGCTACCGCGCATGCTCGTCACTCCCGTTGCATGCTGGGTAGTGTAGTTGTTATATTCTCTAGCTCATAACATTTTTCCCCCATAAAGAAATAATGTTAACTCAATAAAGTGTATTTCTTTTTTAGCTTTAACTTTTCATTTAGTAGCATTGTAACCACATTTGCAAATAACTTTTCTCTTCATAGAATGTTCTTTCAATAAAGAAATAAAGTGCAAAAATGTCAAAGCATCATAACAAACAGTTATGTCAAATAGCAGCAGAAGTGCACTTTTTGGAGAGCTGTATTATTTTCAGTTTTGTGCCCAAGGGACTGATTTTATTTAACACTATATTATTATTTATACACCTATAGTGATCACAGAGACAGGATGTTTTTGTGTTACTGTATATATTTGTTTCTCTGAAAAATCCCACTTAATATACTTTGGGTAACAACAGTCAATATTTATTTATTTTATTTTATTTTTTTAGGTGGGTAACAGTCAATGTTTATTTATTTATTAGATTTTATTTTTTTATTATATAATAAAAGTGAGCTTTTGTTAAACCAAATATTGTGTGTTTTTTTTCCATATACAACAGCCTATCTGGACTCGATAAGAGAATCGATAAGGAATCGGTTCGATAAGAGGATTCGATAATAGGCTCGAACTCGATAATTCCTTATCAAACATCATCCCTACTTGTGACGCTGAAGATTTTAATCTTTGAAATGCGCTAATGACGCCTGACATATAAGGCAGAATGGCTTGCCATTACGTTCAACAAAAAATATAAACTCTCCCACTCTGTTAAAAATGTTCTGTGTTCTTCTTCATATTTTCGTTTGGCTGTGCTTTTTTTCCCTGCCATTTTGAGAGTGAACTTGTCACAAATTGTTTACTACTGTGATCTCAAGCACATGCACGTTTGATGTCACTCAAACCGGCTTCGGCTTCTTCTTCTTATGTTAGACTGACCATACGTCCTCTTTTCCCCGGACATGTCCTCTTTTGCGGGGCTGTCCGGGCGGGGTTTCTTAAATGCCTCAAATGTCCGGCATTTTGAGTTAGGGTTGCGTGTATTTTCAATGTTCGTTCAGGGTTAAGAACGGGTTAAAAACAAAACAAATTGTGGAGGCGAGCGCACACAGCAGCATTCGTGAGGGAAGGGCAGAGACAGAGAGCGAGAGAGCGAGCGAGTATGCCGAAACGTAAATGCAACTTCACGGATGATTTGCGGAAAAGGTATCCGTGTTTTCGTCCTGGCCGTGACACATGGGAAGCAGAATGCACGGTGCGCAAAGCAGGAAGTTATATGTCTGTGGTAAATAAAGATCTACAAGCCCATATCGACACTGGGCGAGAGCTCGTCTGCTGTGTTTTGTTGAAATATAATTAACTTGTTTTGAGGCATTATTTATGTTTACATTGTATACAAGAGGTTATTTGGAATATTTCTACCTCTGCACTTTTTCTAAAACTGTAAATGTTACAGAATATAAGTGTGACTTATTTTGTTATACTGTCAAGCAGTGTTGGCGTTACCGCACTTTGTGTGTCTTTTTACGCATTGAAATCAGAAAGGACGCACAATTCCAGAAGCCTGCGTGTCACCCGGACGCAGATTTTTTTTTTTTACCTACCGCCCGGTTTGCTTGTTTTGTTTATTGTATCGATTATTGCTTTTCGCCAGTGTTTTCTTTTGTTTATATTTGCCGGGTCAAATTTCCTTCCCCGTTTATTGCGTTTTTATTGGTCATAAATTTTGATTCGCAGAAAGTTTTATCAATGACAAATACTGCCTCAGTTTGCACTCAGACAAGTTTACCGCGAGGGGCTGTCAAAATAAAGACTTCATGGTAAACACTAAGGCACTAATAGAGTTGTTACACCTTTCCTGCTTCCGGTTTCCAGACCGTAGCCGAGGAGCGCGGGGAGACGTTCCTCCATGGCCGATGTACTTCGGGGGTAACACCCTTCACTTTACCCGGCAGTGGGTCTTTACAGCTCCGGACTCGAGGGTGAATGACGAGGCCGGCGGTTTGTTGCAACTTTGTGACTTTATTGGTGTCTTGCATGCAGCCATCCACCAAGCTACTAGCACCTGCACCACTCACTGTTACCGCTCCCTCACCTCTCTCGCCCACCTACTCCCTGACGTCACTCACCTCACATGCTGTCATATCTTAAAGGGCCACACGCACACATACGCTACTCTCATAACAGAGTTAAGAGCCGCACGAAACCAGCCAAAGAGCCGCATGAGGCTCACGAGCCGTGGGTTGGCCAAGTCTGGTCTATGACCTAAACACATTTTTAATGCAGCAGGTACCCTTAGGGTGCTGTTGAAATTATCTGTATTTTTACATTGTATCACCTTTTACCCTTTTTGGTAATATACATAATTAATTCTCAAATTTTGGTCCGCGTACCACTTGTGGTATGCTAAAGAATCACTTGATTAAAGTACAGTTTTGTTTACATTATTTTTTTAAATTTATTTCCTATATTTAAACACAGTGAAACTGTGTGTCATGTTAAAGTGGCCAAAATAATAAATACACTTGTAAAATGGAACTTCTGCCTTGTTTTAAAAGGCCTACTGAAATAATTTTTTTTTTATTTAAACGGGGATAGCAGATCCATTCTATGTGTCATACTTGATCATTTCGCGATATTGCCATATTTTTGCTGAAAGGATTTAGTAGAGAACATCGACGATAAAGTTCGCAACTTTTGGTCGCTGTTAAAAAAAGCCTTGCCTGTACCGGAAGTAGTGTGACGTCGCAGGTTGAAAGGCTCCTCACATTTCCCCATTGTTTACACCAGCAGCGAGAGCGATTTGGACCGAGAAAGCGACGATTACCCCATTAATTTGAGCGAGGATGAAAGATTCGTGGATGAGGAACGTGAGAGTGAAGGACTAGAGTGCAGTGCAGGACGTATCTTTTTTCGCTCTGACCGTAACTTAGGTACAAGGACTCATTGGATTCCACACTTTCTCCTTTTTCTATTGTGGATCACGGATTTGTATTTTAAACCACCTCAGATACTATATCCTCTTGAAAATGAGAGTCGAGAACGCGAAATGGACATTCACAGTGACTTTTATCTCCACGACAATACATCGGCGAAGCACTTTAGCTACGGAGCTAACGTGATAGCATCGGGCTTAACTGCAGATAGAAACAAAAGAAAGAAATTGGGTGGTGGTGGCTGTCTGGGGGTTTTGCGGCTGCTGTTTCTGCTGCCGTTTGTTTGTGGTGTGGGCGCCCGTGGCTGCTGGGTCTGGTGCAGGGGGGTGGCTGATGTTGTGACTGGTGGCAGCGCGCGCTGACAAACTGTGTATATGTATGTATATGTGTGTGTATGTGTATGTATGTATGTATGTATGTATGTATATTTATGTGTATGTGTATATATGTGTATGTATGTGTATGTATACAGTATGTATATATGTGTATGTGTGTGTACGTGTACATGTGCATGTGTATGTGTATGTATATAGATATGTATGTATATTTCTGGGGGTACGTTCTGGGCCTGCCTGTCAGGTGGGGGTCGGCACCTCAGGCTACTGCATCCGGACTGCGTGTCTGGAGCTCCTGGGTCCCACCGTCCATCCCTTCCGGGTGCCCGTCTTGGTTGGGGCCTGCTGGGTCTAGTCCCTGCGTCTACTGTGGTACCTTGGTGCTGCAAGGTTTTCCGAGGTGCTGCGAGTCGGCCAGTTGTTAGGGTAGTGACCTTGTGTGTCAGCATGTCTGTGATCTTCTTTTAATTCTTTAAAAAAAATATATATTTAATTATTTTTATTTTTTTAATATATTTTATTAATACTATTATTTATTTTTTAATTTTTTCCCCCCTACCTCGGGGGGGGGGGGGGTGAATTGGCGGGGCGGTTGCTGGTTGTTCCATCTCCATCATTGGGGTCCCTGCGGGTGAGGTGGGTGGTTCCCGTGGCCCCGTGCTGGGTGGTCCTGTGGTGGCCGACTTGGGTGGGGTGGCCGGGGGGTGGGCTCATGGGGGCCCGGTTGCCGGTGGGGCGGGGGCGGTCCTTCCGTCCGGTTGCGGGGGGTCTCCGGGCTCCTCGGGCGGGGCGTCCCGCCTTTCTGCCCGTGTGGGGTGTGGTCTCTCGCTGGCTTGGGGTCTGGCTGTCCCTTGCTTTTCTCGTGCCTTGTCCTCTGCCGGGTGCGTCTGTCTGCGGCCTGCTGCTGGCCCTTGTGGGCGGCGTGGTGGGACGGGCTCTGGGGTTCCTGTCGCTGTCCGGCTTGGCTGCGTGGGGGCGGGGGTCCCTGGTTACCACACCTACTGTTTGTGGGTTGGGCTCTCGGGGAGGCTGGGGCCGTACTCTGGCTCCCACACACACTGGGAGTCAAATGTATTGTGCATACAAATTCACATATACTCACATACATACATACACACATACATAGGTACCTACGCTCCCACATACATATACAAATACAGTACATATTTACACACTCAAAGTTCGTACATCCATACGCACATTCACTATACAAACATACACATACACATACTGTACATATACATTCACTGTACAAATATACATATACACATACTGTACATATACACTCACTGTACAAACACATATACACATACTGTACATATACATTCACTGTACAAACACACATTCTGTATACACATACTGTACATATACATTCACTGTACTAACACACACATACACATACTATACATATACATTCACTGTACATACACAAATATACACATACTGTACATATACAAGTACATATGCACACATACACTCATGCACATAATCACGTTTCATCAAACATATATTAATGTTGTTGCCCTAGGGTAAACTGGGTATAACACATGGCACACTGACAAAGCTTAACCTATTGATACTATAACAATCTACAAGGTTAATGTAGGTTGCTTCTCTTTCTTCCCCTCCATTTTTCTGCATTCTTTCGTATCTCAAGTTATCATTACTTATATGTATTGTTGCATTTGAACAACTGTATTGTTGATAATAAAGGTAAAGTATTGGTATTGTTCATTATCAATAGCGCTATTTCTATTGGTATTTGTATTGCTCCATTTTTAGTGTAATAATGCTCATTGTCATTTCTGTATTATTTTTTTATTTTCGCTTACTGCTTATTTGCTATTACTTTTACCATCATATTTGTACATGTCGTATTTGCTGATGTTGCTCTATTGTTGTTGTTGTTGTGTTTACTGTTGTTGTTTTTGTCTCTCTATCTAATCCCCTTCTTGTCCCCACAATTCTCTGTCTTCCTTTTTTTCTCTTTCTATCAATCAATCAATCAATGTTTATTTATATAGCCCTAAATCACAAGTGTCTCAAAGGGCTGCACAAGCCACAACGACATCCTCGGTACAGAGCCCACATACGGGCAAGGAAAAACTCACCCCAGTGGGACGTCGGTGAATGACTATGAGAAACCTTGGAGAGGACCGCATATGTGGGTAACCCCCCCCCCCCCCTCTAGGGGAGACCGAAAGCAATGGATGTCGAGTGGGTCTGACATAATATTGTGAAAGTCCAGTCCACAGTAGATCCAGCACATCAGCGAGAGTCCAGTCCATAGTGGGGCCAGCAGGAAACCGTCCCGAGCGGAGACGGGTCAGCAGCGCAGAGATGTCCCCAACCGATGCACAGGCTAGTGGTCCACCCGGGGTCCCGACTCTGGACAGCCAGCACTTCATCCATGGCCACCGGACCTGTGCAACTCCCCCTCCCAAGGGACAGGGGAGAAGAGGAGAGAAGAAAAGAAAAGGCAGATCAACTGGTCTAAAAAGGGGTCTATTTAAAGGCTAGAGTATACAAATGAGTTTTAAGATGGGACTTAAATGCTTCTACTGAGGTAGCACCTCTAACTGTTACCGGGAGGGCATTCCAGAGTACTGGAGCCCGAATAGAAAACGCTCTATAGCCCGCAGACTTTTTTTGGCTCTGGGAATCACTAATAAGCCGGAGTTCTTTGAACGCAGATTTCTTGTCGGGACATATGGTACAATACAATCGGCGAGATAGGCTGGAGCTAAACCGTGTAGTATTTTATACGTAAGTAATAAAACCTTAAAGTCGCATCTTAAGTGCACAGGAAGCCAGTGCAGGTGAGCCAGTATAGGCGTAATATGTTCAAACTTTCTTGTTTTTGTCAAAAGTCTAGCAGCCGCATTTTGTACCAACTGTAATCTTTTAATGCTAGACATAGGGAGACCCGAAAATAATACTTTACAGTAATCGAGACGAGACATTACGAACGCATGAATAATGATCTCAGCGTCGCTAGTGGACAAGATGGAACGAATTTTAGCAATATTACGGAGATGAAAGAAGGCCGTTTTAGTGACATTCTTAATGTGTGACTCAAACGAGAGAGTTGGGTCGAAGATAATGCCCAGATTCTTTACCGAGTCGCCTTGTGTAATTGTTTGGTTGTCAAATGTTAAGGTGGTATTATTAAATAGATGTCGGTGTCTAGCAGGACCGATAATCAGCATTTCCGTTTTCTTAGCGTTGAGTTGCAAAAAAGTTAGCGGACATCCATTGTTTAATTTCATTAAGACACGCCTCCAGCTGACTACAATCCGGCGTGTTGGTCAGCTTTAGGGGCATATAGAGCTGGGTGTCATCAGCATAACAGTGAAAGCTAACACCGTATTTGCGTATGATGTCACCCAGCGGCAGCATGTAAATACTAAAGAGTGCAGGGCCAAGAACCGAACCCTGGGGAACTCCGCACGTTACCTTGACATAGTCCGAGGTCACATTGTTATGGGAGACACACTGCATCCTGTCGGTAAGATAAGAGTTAAACCAAGACAAGGCTAAGTCTGACATACCAATACGTGTTTTGATACGCTCTAATAAAATATTATGATCGACGGTATCGAAAGCGGCGCTAAGATCAAGAAGCAGCAACATAGATGACGCATCAGAATCCATCGTTAGCAATAGATCATTAGTCATTTTTGCGAGGGCTGTCCCAGTAGAGTGATTTGCCCTGAAACCGGATTGAAAAGGTTCACAGAGATTATTAGTCACTAAGTGTTCATTTAGCTGCTGTGCAACAATTTTTTCGAGAATTTTGGAAATAAACGGAAGGTGAGAGACCGGTCGGTAGTTTACCATGTGGTCAGGATCGAGGTTAGGTCTTTTGAGCAGAGGATGAATAACCGCTTTTTTGAATGCTAGGGGAACAGTGCCGGAGGAAAGTGATAAGTTTATAATATTTAACACTGATGGACCTAATAATACAAACAGTTCCTAGATAAGTTTCCCAGGAAGTGGGTCAAGTAAACATGTTGTGTGTTTTATCCCACTTACACGCTGTAATGAATTCCTGTAATGTTATTTCATCAAAAATAGAGAGACTATTTTGGAGGGCGGTATCCGTCGTATATACAGTCGTATTTGTGTTAATAGAACCCAGTTGTAGCTGGGATGCGTTGTCTTTAATCTCCTTTCTAATGAGTTCAATTTTCTTATTAAAGAAATTCATAAAGTCATCTGCCGAGTGGGTGGAGCTACTGGGAGGAGTCCCTTGTTGGGTTAGCGATGCTACTGTACTAAACAGAAATTTAGGATCGTTTTTGTTGAGGCGGATGAGATTTGAGTAGTATTTAGCTTTAGCTAAGGTAAACATGCGTTTATAAGTTATTAAACTATCACTCCATGCATGATGGAAAACCTCAAGTTTAGTCGCGCGCCATTTGCGTTCCAGCTTTCTACATGATAATTTATGAGCTCTAATTTCTTCTGTAAACCATAGGGTGCGCCTTTTAGGGTCCCTTTTTTGCTTTAGCGGTGCTATACTATCAATAATTTCGCGCAGGGCATCGTCAAAGTTGTTAGTGAGGTTATCAATAGAGCCGACATAATTTGGGAATGGTGCCATTACCGAAGGCAGTAGGTCAGTAAGAGTCGTCGTTGTGGCAGCATTAATGTTGCGGCCGCTATAGCAGTTATTATTATTATTAGCTTGTTGACAATGAGTCAAAACTTCAAATTTTATAAGGTAATGATCGGACATTACTTTAGTATATGGAAGTATCATAACTTTGGAGGTGGTGACACCCCTGACAAGCACTAGATCTATTGTATTACTGTTGCGATGCGTGGGTTCATGTATTATTTGTGTAAGACCACAGCTATCAATTATGGTTTGGAGCGCCACGCACTGAGGGTCCGATGGGGTATTCATATGGATATTAAAGTCCCCCATTATGATTATATTGTCGGCGTGCATCACTAGATCAGCAACGAACTCTGAGAATTCACTGATAAAGTCCGAATAGGGCCCAGGGGGGCGGTAGATAACAGCCAGGTCGAGAGGTCGGTGTGACAGACCTCATAGTAAGCACCTCAAACGATTTATATTTATTATTTAGGTTAGGGGTAAGGTTGAAATTTTCATTGTATATTAGTGCGACACCCCCCCCCCCCCTTTTAAGAGGACGGGCAACATGCGCATTCGTATAGTTAGGAGGAGATGCCTCATTGAGCGCAAAAAATTCGTCTGGTTTGAGCCAGGTTTCGCTAAGACCAATGACGTTAAGATTGTTGTCTCTAATGACCTCATTAACTAATAACGCCTTGGGAGACAATGATCTTATGTTTAAAAAGCCCATATTATAGGTATTGGGCTGTTTTTGTTAAGATTATCCGTAGTAGCAATATTAACAATGTTGCGTTTATTATGCGTAGTGCACTTTAAATAGTTTCGACCATATCTAGGAATTGATATGACGGGAATTTTCCGATTGTTTGCTTGGTGCTGCAATAGACTGGACATATCATAATTTGCCACCTCAGTAGAATGCATGTCCACCTCTGACACAGCCACAACAGAAAAAAAATTATGTGAATTGTGTATTATTCTAAGAGAATTGCTATGCGTACATGGATTATCCAGCCTGGCGCTGGCTAGTTCTAGCTTAACTGACTCCTCACCCGGACTAACAGACATTGTAATTGCCTGTGACCGGGCTTGCTCTAGTATAGTCAGTCAAGTGAGACTTAAACAGTAGTCTATGTTTCTAGTCAGGATGATGGCGCCTTCCTGGTTAGGGTGAAGGCCATCTCTCATCAGCAAGCCTGGTTTGCCCCAGAAAGAGGGCCAGTTATCAATAAACGTTAGTTCCTGTTGCCTACAGAAGATAGACAGCCACTTGTTAAGCGAGACTAATCTGCTATATCTCTCATCATTGCCTCTCGCAGGCAGGGGGCCAGAGACAATTACTCGATGCCTGGACATCTTTCTGGCGAGATCACAAGTCCTGGCTATGTTTCTCTTTGTAATCTCTGACTGTCTCATTCTAGTGTCACTGGAGCCAACATGTACAACTATATTCGCATAATTAGTGGTGCGATTAGCCTGTTGTACGTGTTTACTAGGCCTGTTGCGAGTTAGCTCCCTAAGATTAGCTTCAATGTCAGGTGCTCTGGCCCCGGGGATACACTTTATTGTGGCTGGTTTGCTAAGCTTTATGTTTCGGGTGATGGAGTCCCCTATGACTAAGGTGTGGTGCCCGGTAGACTGGGGTGTAGGACTAGCTAAAGAGCTAAATCTATTATGCGTCTCAACCGGTAAACCGTAGCTTGTAGGCCGCTTAGGACTGCTACAAGCTGGGCTAGTTAGCTCGCTACAGCTAACGCTAGCAGATGTGTCCGCAACATCTAAAGTTACGACATTACTCTGCTCTAACTGGCGGACACGGCCCTCTAGCAGAGCCAACCTCTCTGTGAGTATGGTGCAAGACGCGCAGGAAGCCATTACTTACGGTGTTTTCTGTCACCGAGTGAAGTTCCTGCTGTCCTCAGGGAAGTGGTTGCGGTGTGTGAGAGTAGCTTCTTACTTACCTTCTGACCGGCGCTGCCTTTCTCCGCGCTAGCTTAGCAGCTAGCTAGACAGATAGAGCGATACTTAGCCTTTTTCGCAACAGCGAACAGACGGCGAGCAGTCACGCACGGTGAACCGGAATCGGAAGTCCCCTCCTGCTCCGGCCCGGCTGCAGCAAATGATAATATAAATACATTTAATAAAGTCAAATACAAATAAGGCAACAAGAGAAATATCCTACACTTCTCTTTTGTAAAGTAAATCTGAACAGCCGATATGGGCATCTACATCAACTATATGATTTGCCTGAGCTGGACAGGACAAAATAAATAAAAAAATAAAATAAAAGAAACAAAAGAAACAAACCCCTGACTGGAAGGATAGACAGAAACCTCACAGAGCTATGCTAAAAACATTAGCTATCCACCTACGTCAGCCAGCCCTCATCTGCTCATCAACACCCGTGCTCACCTGCGTTCCAGCGATCGACGGAGCGACGAAGGACTTCACCCGATCATCGATGCGGTCGGCGGCTAGCGTCGGATAGCGCGTCTGCTATCCAAGTCAAAGTCCTCCTGGTTGTGTTGCTGCAGCCAGCCGCTAATACACCGATCCCACCTACAGCTTTCTTCTTTGCAGTCTTCATTGTTCATTAAACAAATTGCAAAAGATTCACCAACACAGATGTCCAGAATACTGTGGAATTTTGCGATGAAAACAGAGCTTTTTGAATTGGATACAATGGTGTCCGAATACTTCCGTTTCAACCATTGACGTCACGCGCATACGTCATCATACATAGACGTTTTCAACCGGAAGTTTCGCGGGAAATTTAAAATTGCACTTTATAAGTTAACCCGGCCGTATTGGCATGTGTTGCAATGTTAAGATTTCATCATTGATATATAAACTATCAAACTACGTGGTCGGTAGTAGTGGGTTTCAGTAGGCCTTTAATGAATACATACACTACTGTATTTTAATGTTGGTGATATGGTGGTACTTAGGGAGGTGTTTGAGAACCATTGGTTTAAATCAGGGGTGTCAAACAAAAGATCGGGGGCCACATGGAGAAAAATCTACTCCCAAGTTGGCCGGACTGGTAAAATCACGGCACGATAACTTAAAAATAAAGACAACTTCAGATTGTTTTCTTTGTTTAACAATAGAACAAGCACATTCTGAAATTGTACAAATCATAATGTTATTGGGTTATTTTTCTGAAATCTGAAAATATCCGTCATATGAATTCCTAGATATGGTCGAAACTATTTAAAGTGCACTACGCATAATAAACGCAACATTATTAATATTGCTACTACGGAAAATTTCAACAAAAACTCATCAAAACAGCCCAATACCTATAATATGGGCTTTTTAAACATAAGATAATTGTCTCCCAAAACGTTATTAGTTAATGAGGTCATTAGAGACAACAATCTTAACGTCATTGGTCTTAGCGAAACCTGGCTCAAACCAGACGATTTTTTTTGCGCTAAATGAGGCATCTCCTCCTAACTATACAAATGCACATGTTGCCCGTCCTCTTAAAAGGGGTGGGGGGTCGCACTAATATACAATGAAAACTTTAACCTTACCCCTAACCTAAATAATAAATATAAATCGTTTGAGGTGCTTATTATGAGGTCTGTCACACCGCTGCCTCTCTACCTGGCTGTTATCTACCGCCCCCCAGGGCCCTATTCGGACTTTATCAGTGAATTCTCAGAGTTCGTTGCTGATCTAGTGACGCACGCCGACAATATAATCATAATGGGGGACTTTAATATCCATATGAATACCCCATCGGACCCTCAGTGCGTGGCGCTCCAGACCATAATTGATAGCTGTGGTCTTACACAAATAATACATGAACCCACGCAACCGTAATACGATAGATCTAGTGCTTGTCAGGGGTGTCACCACCTCCACATATACGGTCCTCTCCAAGGTTTCTCATAGTCATTCACATCGACGTCCCACTAGGGTGAGTTTTTCCTTGCCCTTACGTGGGCTCTGTACCGAGGACGTCGTTGTGGCTTGTGCAGCCCTTTGAGACACTTGTGATTTAGGGCTTTATAAATAAACATTGATTGATTGATTGATTGATTGATTTTTACAATTACATGTTGCAGTTAATAGTATATATGCTTTATTTGTCATTATTTATATTTTCTGAATAAATTATGTGATAATGTCATTGGTGTTAATTTTTAATCCATCAAGATAAAAAAATTATATCAAAATAAAATTACAGTATGTTATTTATGTAGATTGATAATTTTCCTCGACTGATGTACTAACAGCATGTAGTTTATTTTGTACATAAGTAGCATCATCTTGTCATGTTCTGTGGTCTGGATTATGTTTTGTTATTTTCTGCTAGTTTTGGACTCCATAGTTCCTGTTTTTGTGCATCCTTGTTTGTTTTAGTTTCCATGACGACTCCACGAGTTCCTGTTTTTGCGCTCCCTTGTTTGGTCACCATGGCAACTCATTAGTTTCACCTGCCTCATTTGTTTGGACTCATGCACCTGTTTTAATCAGGAGAGACTATTTAAGCCTGTGAATTTCAGTTAGTCTGCCTGGCGACATTGATATTCTGCTCATGCTCTGTTGATGTGCTTTTCATGAGCGATTCATACCATAGTTCATGCTTCATGCCATGCCACGTAAGTTTTTGTTTAGTCAAACCACAGTCTAGTGAGACGACGCGCGCAGCTTCCACGCCTGCCACGACGACGACGCACGCAGCTTCCACGCCTGCCACGACGACGACACGCGCAGCTTCCATGCCTGCCACGACGAGGACGCGCGCAGCTTCCACGCCTGCCTGGACGACGACGCGCCCACCTCCTCGTCGGCCAATCCGTGGCCGTTCCCTGGTCGTCCGCCACGCCAAGTGCGCCCACCCCCTCGTCGGCCACGGATGTGGCCGTTCCCTGGTCGTCCGCCACGCCAAGTGCACCCACCTCCTCGTCGACCACGAATGTGGCTGTTCCCGGGTCACCCGCCTCATCAGGTAAAGCGGCGTTCTACGCGTTGCCGCCACCTGACTCTCCCTCGGTGGATTCGGGGACACTTGGTCTGGCGACCCACCGCCAAGTCCCCTTCCCGCCCTCCCATGACTCTTGATCTTGCTTTGTTTTTTGTTTTTTTTGGACATCTGGTATCTGTCCTTAAGGGGGGACCATCTGTCATGTTCTATGGTCTGGATTATGTTTTGTTATTTTCTGCTAGTTTTGGACTCCATAGTTCTTGTTTTTGCGCACCCATGTTTGTTTTAGTTTCCATGACGACTCCACGAGTTCCTGTTTTTGCGCTCCCTTGTTTGGTCACCGTGGCAACTCATTAGTTTCACCTGCCTCATTTGTTTGGACTCACGCACCTGTTTTAATCAGGAGAGACTATTTAAGCCTGTGAATTTCAGTTAGTCTGCCTGGCGACATTGATATTCTGCTCATGCTCTGTTGATGTGCTTTTCATGAGCGATGCATACCATAGTTCATGCTTCATGCCATGCCACGTAAGTTTTTGTTTAGTCAAGCCACAGTCTAGTGAGTTTTTTAGTTTCACGTTTCATGTCACAGTTAGCGAGTTTTTCATGTCCTAAGTTTTTTTGCCTTTGCTTTCACGTGCGTTAGGCACGCTCGCCTTCGGGTTGTTTTTTGTTTTTGTAGTACTTATAGTCAAGAATAAATCTTGTTCCAACCTTCTACCGATGTCCGGTCAAGTCCGTTTGCATCACGGGAAAATAATCCTCTCAGTAATAGCATACATAATAATCCACGTCTTAACACATCTACAAAGATACAAAGAATTGCTATTGCGACATCCAGTGGACACATTTAGAACAGCAGTTCCTTTCATTCAAAAATGCCAGGTTAATTCTTATACTTAGCGGGCCTGATACGGCCCCATAGGCGTACGTTTGACACCCCTGGTTTAAATCTATACTTCTGGCCTCTTAAAGACCAATATTGTACTTTCGAGAGAAAATTCTTAAAAAATCTACCTTGTTCTTGTCTCTTACCTCCATTTTTGAGATTATATTTTGGGTCTGTTTTTGAACAAAACTTGATTACAATATTTCAGTATTAGTTTTAGTACTTTTTGAGCACAATCAACAATACTGTGACGATAAAGACAACCGTGATCATTTTGGGCAATGTAACAGGTGCGTTTAATAATCATTTATTCAGGTCGAACATCTCGTGGTGTGTATTCTTACTTATTGTTTAGTGTCAGACATATTTTATTCTCACATATTGTTTACTGTCAGACATATTGTATTCTTACATATTGTTTAGTGTCAGACACATTTTATTGTCATATTGTTTACTGTCAGACATATTGTATTCTTACATATTGTTTAATGTCAGACATATTTTATTCTCACATATTGTTTACTGTCAGACATATTGTATTCTGATCATATTGTTTAGTGTCAGACATATTGCATTGTGTGAAATGCGCTTTTTTCCGACGTATTCGATCAGTATTCGAGGGATCATCACCAGAGGGCTTTGTGCTTGCTCGCGGATGAGAGGCGGATCTAGCGAGGCTAGCGTGCCAAGCCTGCGGTGTTTGGAGGCAGTGTGGCCGGGCAGTGTACTCCTTCTTCTGCGTCATCTCACCGCTGACACTGCTTCTTCTCGCCGACCATCATGGCGACTCCCGCCGCCGTTAACCCGTCGGGTAAGTTAGCACAGCGTTGTTTGATTTCTTGTATGTTTGACTATGTTGTATTGCGTTTTGTAGTGCACTTTATTGTGTTTTGAGACAATAGTTGAATAATTACCGTGTTACGGAGAGTATGGAGGATGAAGGAGGGTTGAAGCCGCCGCCAGGCCGCCGAAGCCTGGCTGCAGCATCCATCCCTTCCCCCACCAAAACAATCATTTTCTTTAGCTTTCAACAAACACTTCGATGGCTGTCGGTCAGTAGACATGTTAAAGGTGTAATTACGCGTATTTCTTTGTCGTGGCATAGCTTTGTGTTCGTTATAGCAAGCTATGCTCATCCGTCAGTGACACAAAGATTACTTTGCATATTCTACTTGTTAGCATTTATTTGCCTTTGTTGTATTTTCTACTATGCACTAGTACATTCATACCTTTTATAATACACATTTGTAACATACCCGCCTGTTGATTACAAAATGGACGAAGAGATGTTTCATGGTTAAAACCTTTTACATCCCATGGACACTACATAAACCAAACCACTGCTGTTCAAATTGTGGCCACAAGGCCATCATTTGCCCCAACTATATTAACAAATATAAATCAAACCAGACCTGTGTCAAAACATTACCAGGGATTAGTTTCTCAATAAAAATACAATTTAACCCAGGGGTGTTCAAAGTGTGGCCCTGGAGCCTTTGCAGCCTGCAGTTCGAGTTTTGTTGGCCCTCAGCGTATTGTTGAAAAAAAATAATCTTAACAAAACAAATAATGCAAGAAAAAGTAGTAAAAATACATAATGTAGTTGAAAACAGCTTACATTACTAATAATACTAATAATTTGGGGTGTCCCGATATGATATTGATATCAGATATCAATCTGATACAAGCAAAATAACAAGTATTGGATTAGCGCAAGCGAGACATACATAAATGTCCATAATTGAGAACAGCTAAGCACACATTAGCACACTAACTATACCAACGTAATAAGTGTCCCCAATTGAACAATATTGCAGTCTAAAACACATCTGTCAATATAAACCAGTGCCTCTCAAATATTTTCTGTTACGCCCCCCCAAACCCCCTCCCCCCTCAACTTTACTGCTGCCGATATTTTTTTCTATATCTTTATTTAATAAGTTGTAGCTGTATTTATTTCAGTATAAAAGTGTAGAAAGTTTTTTGCTTTGGTCATGAAATGATGATAATTGTGTGCCAGGGCATAGATGCGTATGACAAATTTAATTGAGATGTAGATCATCAGTCGTTTAAAAAACGGCAATTAATGGCAACAAACTTAGAATTTTGCAAGTTAGTTTCAATGTCATTTAATACAGTGGCACTCTAGCATTTCACCTCTGGCTCCGTGATGGCCATAAGCTGTGTGTTCCCCTTTAAAGGCCTACTGAAACCCACTACTACATACCATGCAGTCTGATAGTTTATATATCAATGATGAAATCTTAACATTGCAACACATGCCAATACGGCCAGGTTAACTTATGAAGTGCAATTTTAAATTTTCCGCTAAACTTCCGGTTGGAAACGTCTATGTATGATGACGTATGCGCGTGACGTCACGACGGCAACGGAAGTATTCGTACCCAATGTGTCACCATACAAACTGCTCTGTTTTCATCGAACAATTCCACAGTATTCTGGACATCTGTGTTGGTGAATCTTTTGCAATTTGTTTAATGGACAATGGAGACTGCAAATAAGAAAGTTGTAGGTGCGATCGGTGTATTAGTGGCGGACTACAGCAACACAATCAGGAGGTTGTGTTGTGTTTGAGCTGGATAGCAGACGCACTACCGTGAGTACAGCTTTGGCTTCCAAACATTTGATCGCTTGCCCGTACGTGCGTGTCGCTATGTGCATGTCACGTACGTAACTTTGGGGAAATATAGGTTTCTTGCCGACTGATGGCGGCCGGGATGTCGTCGAAAGCTACAACGCCCGCCGCCGCTCCGTAGTTAGTTTCAATTGTTAAGCTTCGCCAAGCTGGAAATTATTAACCGTGTATTTACATGTTCATGGTTTAATAGTATCGTTGATCTTCTGTCTATCCTTCCAGTCAGGGTTTTTTTAAATTTTGTTTCTATCTGCATTTGAGCCTGATGCTATCACGTTAGCTCCGTAGCTAAGTTAGCTTCAATTGTTAAGCTTCGCCAAGCTGGAAATTATTAACCGTGTATTTACATGTTCATGGTTTAATAGTATTGTTGATCTTCTGTCCATCCTTCCAGTCAGGGTTTTTTTAAATTTTGTTTCTATCTGCATTTGAGCCCGATGCTATCACGTTAGCTCCGTAGCTAAAGTGCGTCAACGATGTACTGTCGTGGAGATAAAAGTCACTGTGAATGTCCATTTTGTGTTCTCGACTCATTTTCAAGAGGATATAGTATCCGAGGTGGTTTAAAATACAAATCCGTGATCCACAATAGAAAAAGGAGAGTGTGTGGAATCCAATGAGACCTTGTACCTAAGTTACGGTCAGAGCGAAAAAAGATACACCCTGCACTGCCTCTCTAGTCCTTCACTCTAACGTTCCTCATCCACGAATCTTTCATCCTCGCTCAAATTAATGGGGTAATCGTCGCTTTCTCGGTCCGAATCTCTCTCGCTCCATTGTAAACAACGGGGAATTGTGAGGAATCCTTACTCCTGTGATGTCACGCTATTTCCGGTATAGGCAAGGCTTTTTTTTATCAGCGACCAAAAGTTGCGAACTTTATCGTCGTTGTTCTATACTAAATCCTTTCAGCAAAAATATGGCAATATCGCGAAATGATCAAGTATGACACATAGAATGGATCTGCTATCCCCGTTTAAATAAAAAAATGTCATTTCAGTAGGCCTTTAAGAAGGCGCTATGTAGGGTGAGTGACGTGTGTAAGTTTTAGGAGAGGGAGCGCTAGCATGTTCAGGAGTGTTAATAGCATGGTGGATGTCCGGTTGGCTTTGTGGAAAACATAAATAAAGCGTTGTAAGAAATCGACGGCCTCGTCATTCCGACGAAAGAGCGGAACTGTAGGGACTCAAGTTGGAGGGTGTTTCTTGGTGCCTGGTGAGGCTGGATCTTTGAAAATCAGTGCACCCGGTTGTAAAGCTGTTATTTTTCTTAGCCTGTTTAAATGGCGTGCAAAACATCTTTCCATCGTCATAAGTGAGCCATTTGCTGAAAAGTGGCTCCTGGAAAAAAAAAAAAAATGTTTGCATCATGGTGACAAATTCCGGAATTTGCCGTCCTTTCTGATTTCAATGCGTAAAAAGACACACAAAGTGCGTTAACGCCAACACTGTTAAAAAATATCTCCAAAAACAAAACAAAAAAAGTCTCCAATCAGAAGAGATTATGCGTACTATGCTGTAACTGGGTTTGAGTGAGCCGATCAAGCGCTCCTTTTCTCCTACGTACAGTGCTGTAAACCTGTCAAAAACTTTTCCTGAGCTCATTGTTTGTAAACAAACCTGGCGTCGATCATGTGCCAATACACTGTTTAAGAGGAAGACTTTTCGTGTGCTATTTGCACCAGATGTTGTCCAAACATTCCACAAGTAGGGAAAAATATTTAGCGTCAACACATCAAACCATATCAGCCATCTGAAACCCCAGCATTTGCTTTGACTGTGTTTTAAAAGCTTATGAAGACACATGTTTTAGAAGCTTCCCCAAAGCCAGCCGCATAGAAAGGCTAGGGGCTTTTTCCTATTGTTATGGATAGGCCTGGGCTTATTATAAGTCAACTAATCAAACAATAGATGAAAATGAACTTGATGATTTTGCCTGCATCGATAAATTAGCATGTTTGTGTGTTTTGTTCATCTCTTGCCTTCAAAAAGGGTGAAATAGGTTTCACTCTGTGCATTGCTCATACTACATGAGCATGTTCATTCAATAGCAGAATTAAATAAACAAAGTGAACTCTTTTGTCAGTCATTCACAATCTTTGTCTCTGTGAGTGAAGGTGGGACTGCTAGCTTTAGACAGCGACAGAGCCTTGCTAGTCTCGACTCGCTTGTAGGAGCACCGCAAGTTAACAAAAATTAAGAGGGAAAAAAAGATGATTGCAATTGTCGTAATATTTCGGCTTCAAAACAAATGAGCAAGATTAGCCAGTCAACATGGACGAATGAGCCATTATGCCAAATTTGTTGGAAAGTGATAACAAAAACACCTGACGCAGGTTTTTCAACTGGTGAAAAAAACTGCCCTTCAAGATGTTCAATATTTATTAAGGGTGTAACGGTACACAAAAATTTCGGTTCGGTACGTACCTCGGTTTAGAGGTCACGGTTCGGTTCATTTTCGGTACAGTAAGAAAACAACAAATGGTTATTTATGGTTATTTATGGTTGGTTATTTATTTACCAAATTTGTAAACAGTGGCTTTATCCTTTTAACATTGGGAACACTATAATAATTCTGCCCATGTTAATCAACATTAAACTGCCTCAAGTTGTTGCTCAGATTAAATAAAATGACAAAACTTTTCTTCTACATATAAAAAGTGCAACATTAAACAGTTTCATGTCAACTCATCATGCTTAATTTATTACAGCATTTGGGAAGCCTGTAGTTGATTTTTATTATGTAAATGTCATATTTTTATCAAAATGTGATGGCAGGGACCCTGCCATTCAAAACTAGGCTGCTACATTACTAATGATTAATTGTAATGTATTAAATGTAACTATAGCTGAAAAAATAGTACAATAGCAATAGGAGAGACTATTCATCCCTGAACACCACAGAGTTAATGTAGGCTTAATGATGCACTTACATTACACACACACACACACCGCAAAATGAGCTAACGTTATGCTAAAAGCTAATTAGCCTTCACCTCAAGCCAGGACTACGAGCGAGCTGAGCTGCAGTTTGTTTCTAGAACGTCAACGGGCTCATAGTGATGTTACTTGTAGTTGACTGGGAGGTGTTTATTTTAATTTGGGGAGAGTCCGCTGCCTGATGCTCACCTGCTAAACACCTATCTGCTAACCCCACCGCAGAAGCACTGACTCCATGCGCTCTGAATAGGCACTGCTGATTGGCTGTTACCGCTCTGAATACGCACTGCTGATTGGCTGT